>NC_080561.1:12192500-12501000 GCF_030253575.1 Rhododendron vialii
TCAGTCGTAATTAATCTTATTTTATGAACTTGATTTGACTATATTGGGTCCATCTATTTGAATTAGGAGATTTTATTTGCATACTATATAGGAGTTAGGGGTGATACCGGTCCGGTTTCGACCGGTTTGGATGTATTTTTCGGTCGAAACCGGTTATCCGGTTTGAGATTTTTAGAAACCGGAACCGGTTGAGATAAACCGGTCCGGTTTCGACCGGCTCAAGCGGTTTCGGTCCGGTTTATCCGGTTTTCATTCATGAGCCATATTTTTAGCTCAACACATCAAAAAATTCACAATTCAACCCATAAAATATCAACCAAAAATATATAATTCAACCCTTTTTTTTCGGCCCAACAAAAAAGGATCAATTTTGAGCCCAATACATTAAAAAAAACCCATAAAAATATAATTAAGCCCATAAAAATAGTTTTATATAATAAATATATTTATTAGACCAATATACACCACAAAATATCAACCAAAAATCCATAATTTGACCCCTCCGCTATGTTTATATATATATATATATATATATATATATATATATATATAATCGGTCCGGTTTCAACCGGTTTTTAAAACACATAAACCGGATCGAAATTATTCAACCGGTTTAAAAAATTCGGTCCGGTTCGATTTTTCCGGTTTCGAGTAACAGCCCTAATAGGAGTACTAGCAATTCGTTTCTCTTACCCAGGCCCTTTTCACATTTTCCTCTTAGATACATTTGCAAGTTAAGTCATGTAAAAAAAAGGGAGTATTTGTCACGATCCACGTCAGCTGACCTCATTTACCTTTCAGTCTAACTACGTGGTTCAAAATGTTAACCTCAAGTTATACAGTAACTTGACATGTCCCGTTATATACCACATGGATTTCCATAATCCACCGATGTGGGACTACCCCAAATGGATTCTCACAATCTCCTCCATTTGGACCGCAACGTTTCTGTTGCACCTTATAGTCTATCACAACTCACCAAGTGCTGTGAGACAGGTATGTACCCACTTAAGCACTACAAACACCTTGGGCTCATCTCATGTGGGACCCGCTCAAGTACGACAAACACCTCAGGCTCCCCACTTGTTGGGCCCACCCAAGCACATCTCCTCGCGGGACTCGCCTCATACTTCTGGTTGGTGTAAACTCTAATACCACCTGTCATGACCGCACCAGCTGACCTGCTTTACCTTTCGCCTAACTACGTGGCTCAAAAGGTTAATCTTAAGTTGTACAATAACTCAACGTGTCCTGTTATATACCACATGGAATTTCCATAATCCACCAATGTGGGACTACCCCAAATAGGTTCTCACAATATTAATGTGTAATGGTGTACGTATTTTGTGTTATTGATACTACCAAATTAGAAGGAGATGGATTGTAAATGGTAATTGATTTTCACATTATCCTTTTTGTAATTTGCATTCCTTTTCTTTCTATTTATTCATTTGAATTTACAATAATTTCCTTTAGCGTATGAAGAATTGAACAAATGAAAGGACAATGTTTTGATTTCATAAGAATAAAGTAGAAAAAAGGAGTGTACGACATAATTCGGGAGAGTGTGAAAGCCACTACTCCCCATTGCAAATTTGCTGCCTTAAAACTCTGTATTTCTCTAAATCGGTCCCTTATACTAGGTATTGGGATCATAAATTTGTGAATCATTGGTATATAAGTACAATGAACGAAGTTAGACTCAAGGACCTTGACGATGTTAAAGAAAACCTCAGGGGGTGTCGGTGAAATTTTCCCTAAAAGCTATTCAATGAATCAAAAATTTCTTGGCAATTTCATTTAATTTGACTTTTCTTCCCTATGTAATGGGGTTGTAATAATCTGACAAATAGACCTATCAAGTGTTTAATTACATTTTAATGTACCTACTAACCTCTATCCGTTTTGTTTGATAAATATTGCGCTCAAATCACTTAATGATCGAATATAATAGGAAGTGTCATAAAACATGACAACTTTCACAAGAAAATAAAATCTCTGTGTTTTTCGAGAAAATGGAAGCTATGTACTCATGCTTTAATAAATTGTACACGAAAATCCACTTTCTTGCATGCATTTTCATGCTAAGAGCATCCGCAATGGGAATAATCAAAATCAATAACCAAAATGTGCTGCGTCAGCATTTGATTATCCATTTAGTTCATAATCAAACTTAACAAATTTTACCTTTACATTGTTTATTTTTGCATCCCTATAAAAAAAAAACCTCCACAATACGCAATGCACCTATGTCCAATTACAAACGAGTTCTAATCACGCACCCGACCACACCAAATTATTCTTCTCGATGAGACGATTCTAATGTGGGGTGTTTTTTAGTTTTTTAGTTTTAAATTTGGTTATTGGGTTTGATTATTGAGTTTTGGTTATTAGTAAAAGTTGTTAAGTTTGGTTATGGAATGGGTGGAATTTGGTTATTTGCTATAAGACTTGTAACTTTGCTTATTACAATGTGAGTTATTTTTTTAGCATTGTTGTTAAATTTGCTTATCCATATTAATTTGTTTATTACAATATAGATGCTCTAATCAAACACCAAAAAAGTACAAGTATTTTCTCTTTCTTGCATTTTCTGTCACTTTCACTCTATTAAAGTGAAAAAGTCACCATTACAATTTTCTTTCACACTTTCTTGTCATTCTATTATTTTGACTCTACCAACCATATCTTTTCCTCGGTCAATTTGGTTGTTTTCCACAAGGTACCATAGTCTTTCTCTTTCCAGTTTTTAATATTAGCTACCTATGACTATTTGTTCAAAAGAAAAAAATATTTGACTCTGTGGATTTTACCTTCGAATAATTTAAGAAGAGTGCTACGGACAAAAAAAATAGGCAAAGAATTGACCCTTAAAGTGTACATAAACGGCTCAGATTCAGTGTGCAGTGCATCTGAGCCGTTCATGTATATTTTAATGGTCAATTCTTTGCCCATTTTCCTTGTACTTAACATTTCTTATAATAATTTAATTGAATCTTGAATTCGTACTTTTTCCCTTGCAATTATTGTACTATTACTTTCCTTCTTGGGGCGAATGCACAACCAAAAGCAACGAACTTGTTTCCCGAGATATATGTTACAAGTTCGAATCTTATGAAGGCCGGACATTTCAAACTTTGGAACAACTAGAGATTTTTTCTATTGTTAACCTCAGAGTCCTACAATTATTCAAAGTATGCGTAAGGTAGTCCGAACATCCGATTATTATTATAAATAAAAAAAAAGAAGACTGATTAATACCTGAAAATGCGGTGTAACTTGGAAACACGTAATATATACCTGTAGACAGCTTTCAGGTATTGAAATTGGAATGGGATATAAACCGACTAAAACGGTGGACTTTCAATCAACTATTTATTTCCCACCGTATTATAATTATGGCCCATACTTCTATCAAATAAAATGGGGCCCAGGCTACGCGCGTAGTGGAGAAGTAATTAATTAAGCCTATTTTGGCATACAATTAGCGTATTTTTTTTTGTCTTTATTCAATTTTTTTCCCGCATTTGTTAATTTTTTGTATTCAAATTTTTTTTGCATTTTTAATTTTTTGTGGATTATTATTTTATCACGACGAGAGGAATCTAAAAAGTACTAAAAAATTACGATCGAAACCCTAATTTTTTGAATAAAGACAAAAATAAGCCAATAAGTAAATTTTTTTCGTCTTTATTCAAAAAAATTGGTTATGATAGTAATTTTTTACCTTTTAGATTTCTCTTGTCATGAGAAAACAATAATCCACAAAAGTTAGGTCTGGCTCTGCTTGGTGTGCCACTAAAGTTCAATCAATATTGGGTTAGAACACTTGAGGGTAGAGTTGATACCAATGTGTGGACTTGAAGAAGCTGGTTTGGCGCTTTGCCCGCCAGCATTGAATAACATTCATTCCTTAAGTATGAAGTTCCAAAACGAAAAGGATATCAGTACAGACATGTGCGTACACACCCGTGTACATTCGCCTTTGGAATCTGTCTCGGGTCCCACAAATATAATCCAAGCCGCTCATTTTGTTCAAAATATATTGTTTAGGACTCTTGTAAAATATCAACTCAACCTGATATTGGTAAGAGCGTTTACGAAATATCTAACTTTCTTTTATAATTTAGCCTAAAAATTGAAGGAAAGTTGGATGTTCCGTAGACGCTCTTACCGATGTCGGGTTGAGCTGATATTTTATAGGAAAACAAATATTTTGAACTAAATGAGCGGCTTGGATCATGTTTGTGGAGCACAAGATGGGTCCCAAAGGTGTATGCACTCGGGTTATGTATGCCCATATGTGTACTTCTAGCAAGGCTCGTTGCAAAACATAGTGTTTTTTTTTTTTTTTTTTGTCACAGCGATGTACATCAACGGGATTAGGGGAGTTAGTGAGTTAGTAGGTTAGTCAATAAGGGGTCCAGAGGCAATCCATAGTTCTGAACCCCAAATGTGCCCCCTGTGGGACTCGAATCATGGCTTCCATTCGAAAAGCCTATGCCGCACACCAACTGAGACAGCTGGGTTTGGCGTTGCAAAACAGGGTTTCGATCGGGGCTTTGTTGTTCATAGAAGTACCACAAAATTCTGCCTACCAAAACAAAACAAAACCGTTGGCCTTGTTGTACAAAATTGACTTTTTTATTTTATTTTATTGAATGGAAAACTAAATAGATATACTACTCCAATATACTAACATTGTACGTATTAACTACTATATAACAAAGAAATGTTCAAAATAACTTGCCACAGAGTATATCCCTCATGTTGCGTCCTCATGCATGCATGCATTTATCGTACGAAAGCGAAACTAGGGAGTTAATTAATTTAAAAGCTATTAAGAACTTGCAAAATTAGGTAAAGAAATAACATCATGGGGTCAATTCTCAATTTCATTTTCACCCAGTCTTGTTATAGTTCAATTGATTTTTTTGACCAACTAATCGCAGGGAAAATTTGAATAATGAAAACTTAATTTTATGATCACGTACGCAACCTCTAACGTTTACCGCTTACTAATTGCTAAAATAAACTTTCATTGCAACCGTCCGTGGCAAACTCTAAACATGAAATTATTTAGAGTTTAGAAGTAGTTTCATAAAAATATTAATATTAAAAAGGCTGAATAAGATTCTCAATAATTTGAAAGGGACTAGATGCTAAATTTTATTATATACTTGCTATGGTTTTTGGAGGTTGATTGATGCATGCGTCATACTTAGTCGGAGTCTATCTGATCATCTGCGTATTTATTGTCTTTTATCTAACACTTTATTTCTTTTGAGACTGCTAATTCTAAATATGAATATACAACAAATTGCGAGTACTGCTGTTTTAGCCAGGCTCAATGATGCAGGGAAGCGTACAAACTACAGAAACGAACGTGCAACAAGCAGATCACAAACGACATAGGTTTAGAGAAACGTTCTTTAGACTCTTTTTTATTCAATAATAATTATTAACTGCATTGCCCCGAAGGCTTACAACTTATTAAATAGGTAGAGAACCCTAACCCTAATTGAATCGCCCAAAACGGAAGCCGAATCAACTAATTAATGAAAATTACCAAAAATGGAAAAATTCAGAATAATATCAAAACTAGAAAATAGAGAAAATTCTAAGACTTCTCCCAAAAGAACAACTTAATTCGAATTTTCCTTGCCCAAGTTATTAGCAACTCAAATCTTTCCATAAACGACAAATTTCGGCTTTCAGGGGCCTAAACGGCCTCGAACAGCTAAAAAACAAATAGCACATAGCCCAAAGGCAATGTGTCTTGACCGCTGGGTCATTTTGGATCGAACCCAGTGGGCCCATCGCATAGTTCCACAATCACGTAATTACGGTTTTGTCAGGCTTAAAATCCCTAAGATACGCATCGGCTATGGCATCTGCATCACTCAACATCTGGGTTGGGGTGAAAGATATTGACTACCTTGTGTTTTTCTCGTTTTACAATAGTTAGATGATTAAATTTGCTTTGTCCAAAAAACCAAGCTTGGTGAAGTTGTTGTCTCATATCATCCCCCAGTGGAGGACTGAGTTCAAGCCTCATGAGGAGCGAGTTTGGTGTTTAGGGCTATAAACAGCCTCTAAACCCAGCTAACCCTCGTTGATGTATAAAGTGTGACCCAAAAAAAAAAAAAGATTTTGTCCAAAATATTTGTAATGAACTCCATTATGTATGTGCCGCTGGACTATTATTAATATAAAAATTTTCATTTGTCAAAAAAAAAAAGTATTACCAAATTCATAAAAAGAAAAGAAAAGACGTCACTAAATTTTCTTAAAAGTAACCCAAAATACATACTAAGAAGAAATTAAAGTTTGGGGTCGCCACGGGCCCCGCTTGCATCCCTCTATCTGGCTCTATGCATGGTATCACCAACCAAAATAAAGGACCCTCTATTAATTGGAAACGAGGGAACTGATGATGATCACTATTTCAACATAATTAATTATTAATAACTTTACTTTCTAAAATCCAGCAAGTTTCTCTAATCTTTTGAGTGTATTTTATCTGATAATGATGTGCATGGCATTATCATAGGAGTAGGACTCACTGATCACTACTACTACTACTACGTACTTGGCGATGAAAGTACTACTCCGTATCAAGTCCAGGGATGGATTCAGGTGCGGATATTTTTGGGTTGGTGCCTTTGGTTTGGTTTTGGTGTTTTGGTCACCGGTTGCTTATTTGGGTTTGAGGCTCGTGAGGTTCTTGGATGCTTTCAGATCGATTTTCTTCGGTTTTTCGATTTTTTGGTTGGCGTCTTACATTTCATTAGGTCTTGAGTGGTTTTTTACCGGTGTATCTTTGATCCTTTCAATCTTTGTAATCCTTTATAAAGATTAATAAATTCTTTTGCTTAGAAAAAAAAAAAAAAAACCAGGGACGGATTCAATGTAATCTCAGGAGTTCAAGCAAGTATGCATGGGTTCAAAAAGTGTATTAAATTTTTAAATTTTTTTATGTATAATTTGATTTTTCCTTCGATATTGTCAACACATTGTTACCGCTGAGCTAAAATTCTAGAGCTGTCGGCCCCTACTTTTAACCTTATGTAAGTAGCAACACGTACATGGCTAGGCCAACATTACTATCAAACTTTATACTCTATCACAATTACTACTCTACAATATATTTCAATACTTGGACACACCGTATACTTTTAGGGGCTAGTATTTTTGTCCAAGGGGTGTACCACTTAGGAAAAACTTTGAGATTTTTTTTTTTATTGTTGAAAAGTTGTTAGTTGTTTCCGGTAGTGAATAAGTTGGTGGGAAATGTCAAGTTGTTTCCGCTAGTTAATAAGTTGTTGATAGATTTGTGAGTAAAAAAGTTATTAAGAAATAAGTTGTTGCAAACAACTTTTTCGTTAATATTGATCGGTGTGAACGCCTTACGAAAAAGGCCAAAGTTTTTTCCGCTTTCCCTTAGTGGAAACACGCGGGCAACTCTCTAAGCCAGCCAGTGCTGAAACTATATAAACGTTCGCTGTGATTGCAACACGAACTTGACTTCCATTACAGTTACAGGTACTTTTGATCAAAAGTGGCGGCCAAAAACTCAAAATATCATTGCGATCAAAATAGACTTTTTGTTCAGTTAGTTGTGGCCAACCTTCGGGCCCCTTATTTCGGTACTCCTGGAGAGTAGCACGTGGTATTGTCATGCAAGTACTTTTCGCAAATAAATTATCGTCATCACATAATGTGGGTCATTTCTTATCTTCTAACCACCCAACAAAAATTAATGATTATGTTCCTACCGTAAAACTTGTCGCTACGTAAGCGAAATTTTTTTCGCCGATCAAACAAAAAAAATAATATTTCGCTGCGAGAATGGCTAAGAGTGCCACGTAAACAATACCACGTGATACTCCGAGAGCGCTGTATAATGTCACCGTTGACTGGGGCACGTGGTCCTATACAGGAACCCAAAAGTTCCACTTAGGTTTTGTGAAACACAATCCACACAAACACTCAAAATTCAAATTTGGCCAAATATAGCTTTTTGTCTTTTTAATTACTAATAAATAATACAGGCTAAAAGTCATGAATACCTCCAAAATCTGTTGTGAGTTGTTCCCAATTCATAATTATTGTATCTCGTTTGCCAACTATTATATATATGACCTCAACAATCGACGAAAAATCTCATGCCCCGTTGTGGGATCTTTCTGACTTGATTCGTTTATTCGAGGGTTTCACATGCTTTAGGCTTACGGGTATATTTCACTAATTCAAATAAGTACTTATTTTTGAAATAAAATTTTGAATTAAAGGGGATGTATTGTGAATGATGACCTATCTCGTAAGATGGAAAATAAGTACTTAAACGAAATTCAATGAGAATTACAGAACAACTACCGGGTTCTTCGTAGTATATAATTATATGTGCTCTCTTCACAGTAGGATTTTCTATCGTTTTTCTGGTTCTGGACGTAAATCGTCCATAGTCATCATGTAATTGCTCTGTTTTCTATCTGCTAAGAGACGATAGCGATATACATATAGAAGGCTCAAAACTCACGGAATCGGGGACCTGTGGTGCAGGGGTGCACAACAACAGTTTAGTATTGTACATGTTTTTACGTGTAGCTGGTAGGGTGTAGGGAGAGTATCATACCTGTACAAGCAAATATGGACCATTAATTGTAGTGATGAACGGCTCGGATTGCACACTAAACCCTTTTATTGCACCCCTACACGGGTAGCCATGCCTACCTCAAAAACACTTCTAAAAAGTCGCTCATAAGTATATATAAGCTCCACGCCTTCACAATAAGATTGTACGCGTCAATATCACACCGGTTTTCAAGTAAAAAAATCGACCTTATTAAAATAAATGAGTAAAAATAAAAAATAATAATAATAGGGTAAAACGCTACTCTCCCCGATCTTGATACGAGGTTGCATGTCATTGGTTGTTATCAAAAATATCATTTAGTTTGTTGTTAGTGTGACATCAAATTGGGTCAACACATTGTTAAGTTAACATAGAAGTCTATTTTTGGAGCCCCCAATTCATAAAAACATGGGGAGAGGAAATCATGCAAACCAGTCGGTTGGAGAGATAATTCATTGCCCCGTGACACCACTTTTCCACCACATATTTGTATTAGGCAAATTTGCTTCGGCAAATTTTCTTTGTAATGAATCTTACATCAATGAGTGAAAAGAATTTTGAAGAACAACGTGGCGATACCGCCTACCGGGATGGTAAATAAAATATCGGTTGGCAGCCTCCTTCCACTCGTTTTCTTTATTTTCATAATGGACTGCTCTCTAATTTTGACCATGACCAAAACAGATATCCTCATTAGTCATTAGTTACCACATGCAATAAATGCATTAGTACTCAAGTAGTAGTTGGATAAATACCAAACCCATACCACAATGACATAATCTTAGGGGACCCACTAGGCAGGAAATTAATTGGGTAGATTGTTGGGTATACCTTTGGGTTGCATGCAATCATACGTTAAATTTTTTTTTATAAGCAAAAATAATATTATTAAAAAAAATTTGACCAGGGTATAGTAAGTGGGAAGAGTGGAAGGAAAATCTAATCAATGGTTGAATGAAAAAAAAAAAAAAGTTGGGACTAAACCCAAACACATGCAAGAAAAATAAGAATATGTGAACAGTGTGATTTCTTATTTATATTTATGGAAGTGAATAGGTTACTTGTGAAATTTCACAATGATTATTTTGAGTCCATAATCAAAAATTCATTTTCAAAAAAAGATAAAGAGAGTTAGGAATAAATGCAGGTGGAATAAGGAAAGGCGGGGGGGGGGGGGGAGATTTGACAATGATTATTTTGATTTGACAATGATTATTTTGAGTCGATAATCAAAAATTCATTTTCAAAAAGAGATAGAGAAAGTTAGGAATAAATGCAGGTGGAATAAGGAAAGGAAGGAGGGAGAGAGAACCGGGGGGGGGGGGGGGGGGGGGGGGGGGTGGTTGGGGGGGAAGGGAGAGAGGGGGGTCTTCATTAAATTTAGTTATCCAAAGAAAAAAGATTGATAGTTTTGCTTACCTAAATACCCAAAATTTGATTTGATGTAAACTGATATTGACATTTTAAAAATTGATGAAGGTACTCCAATATCAAAGTTACTTTCCTTTATTTTTTGGAGTGCCACTATCAATTTTTGGAGTGCCAATATCATTTTTTAATTTGATTATTGGTTAAGAAGTTGCTAAGTTTGATTATACAATTGTGAGCCATATTTTAAATTAACATTGCTAACTTTAGAATTTTGTAGTTTTGATTATGCCATTCGAGACACTTTTATGTTCAATAATCGTTATTTTTTCCTAGGGATATTTTGGCACTTAGGATAAAATTCAATAGTTTACCTACCAGTGAGTGCAAAATGATGATGATATATTGTGACCTTACTTGACAGTACTTTATTGTTTTTTCGTGTTGTCTCGGATACCCATTTGGGTCAATAGGCAAAGTCCAGATATGCTTTTGTTAGTATGAAAATTAATACACCAAAACCACACACACACAAAAAAAAACAAGTACATTTTTTTAAAAATAAATAAAAAATGGAGAGGGAAGACACACAAATGGTAACCACAACGCCACATTGGTAATGCCACTATGTACTGGGAATAAATTCATTCATCTCAGCCGAGCATCGATTCTGATCGCCGATGTTCATTTATATTGGGAAATGCACTTTTTTGCTTGGGTGCTGCATGTAGTAAATTCGCAGTTGTATTTAGCCGGGCCCTTTTGCTTTCGACCACATCAAGGGTTTTTTTTTTTTCTTTTTCTTGATCATGAAAATGAATAGAGATCATTTTACTAATTTTAATTATAAGCCCGATAGAAACAATTTTGTCATTCCCTATCCGTTGACATGTCCCACCTTGTTATGTCTTGCCTTTGCCCACTGACAAGCATATGCCCGCAGCCCGCCATGCCTGCCTGGATGAGAAGATATATAATTTTGCTCCGTTAATGATATACGTATCGACCGTTTGTAGGGAAACCGTACCGATCGGCTGTGCCGGGCCATCTCCGGCCACCGGACGGCCGATCCGAGCCGTCCAAAAAAAATTTTAAAAAAAACCGAGGGGCTTTCTCAGGAATCAACGGCATTCGATGTGTGTATGGTGCTTGATCTAAACACCCTTTTTTCATGTACATAGGTTTTTTTTAAAAAAAATTTGGACGGCTCGGATCGGCCGTCCGGTGGCCGGAGACGGCCCGGCACGGCCGATCGGTACGGTTTTCCTACAAACCTGTCGGTACACATAGCATGACTCGTATAAACTTGAAAAGTGAATAAACTTCGAGTCCATCTATACTGCTCTCTGTGTGTGTGTGTGTGTGTGTGTTTAGTTTTCGACGATTGAATATGTAGGCTTTTTGGGCCAGCTTAAAACACTCTACATCTCATTGTTGGATTTTGGGCCCATGAACATGATGATGCTGTTAATTCCATTTTACAACTACGATATCAGAGAGTCTTGACTCTTGAGCTCTTACTCGTACTTTTAGTCAAATTTTATTTGGTATGGAACACCCTAAAGAGAAAATCCAATTCTAAGCACAAAATTGAGTAAAAGTTTTATTAATGACATATTTATAAATTTGCAAGGGAAAACTATTTGTTGTAAAAATTGGAGTCCCCTTAAATTTGGTATAGATTAGAGTTATTGAGGAGAGTGGATTTTGGGCTTTAATTTGAGAGTTAAGCCGATCATATGTCATAATTAAGGTTATTTTTTGTTAGGACTTTTGATTATATGCTTATTTTGATTAAGTTTTTTCCCGTATACGTTCTTTCTATATCTATATATGTATATATCTCTTTATGCTTAATGATGAATCGATGATGAGTGTTTAAATTTCGAACTATTAATTGTGATTGATCGGGGACAAAAATTATAAGTGACATTACTTAGTGCCTCCGTATCAAGTTACTGGACCCGCCACTACTCACAAGGACTCACCCGAGTAAGCGTCAAAATCGTTAACCTTGAAATTGCCTTGAATTCTGGGAAAAAATTATGAGAGAGATTTTTGTCCAACCACTGCCCCCGTCTTTTTTTCCTCAACGTCAAGGTAAAAGCAATGGCAAACCCGGAATTATAAATTTGTACAGCTACAATTTGTTTTCAATAGGTCACAGCAGAGAGGCCGAATGAATAATCCTTCCCTCTCTCCCAAACTCATTCTATACAGTTTACTAGCTAAAGTTTTTGTAAAATCAAAAGAAAAAAGATTATCAACTTTTCACTTCCTTTAACTTGATACAAAAATCAATCCATCCAACAGATTACAATGTGAAGGGATTTGGGGGAGGGTGAACAATAGGGACCTTCGACATGGTCACGTTCCCAGTAAGCACGTTCGGTGCTACGCTGTCCTCCACCTCGACCGGATTAACCTGCACCACCCTCTCCGGCACAACCTTGTCTCCGTCAACCTTAGCCAACACCTCAAAATGCATCCTCACAGTCTCCGGCTTTGTCCTCCACTCTGGAAAACCCTCAAACTCATGCCCATCACCTTCTTTCAACTTCTCCACTCCAAAACCCATCTTCACAAAGGTCCGAGCGGACACATCCGCCTTCAGCAACTTGAAAGAGCCTTCCTCGTTGGCTTTTGGTCCCAACACGGAAGAAAGCAATGCCTCAAAACCACGCAGATTGGAGTTGGACCCATTGATCGAAGTAAGGGGCCATAGAGTAGTGAACTGATCTGGAGTCAGAAGGGTATTTACTTCTCCTTGTAGATCAGTGGCTGAGATGGGCTCAAAAGATTTTGTCTTGGATGGTGAAGAGAGCTCCACAAGGCCTGGGGCGAGGCGCCTGAGTTTAAGCCTGTTATTGGAAGAAGGTGATGATGAGGAAGGGGAAGTGAGGGAGGTGGGGCCAACGATGCGGAGAGAGAGGAGAGGGGCGCCTTGAGTGCGTGATGTGTGACGGAGATGTTCTGCCAGAGAGAGAAGACCGGATGCAAAACTGCTGTGGGTGATGTTTAGGGGGAGTGGGAGTTCAATTGGGTGACGGAGGCTAACCGATCTGGCACCTTTTACCGTAACCACGGCTCCATCTGCTAAGATCACCTTTTTAAGGACACCGGCATCCACGTCATGCTGTAGAATAAAAGGAATAGCAGGAATTAATTATCAATTTCGAAAGGGTTATTAGAAGAGCTCTGTACAAGATCAGGATACAAGCAACAAAAAATCAATGATGAAATCTGCCAGTTTAATACTGAAGATTGCTTGCAAAACTTAAATCCATGACTGTAAATTAAGCTAATTTTGATCGAAATGCTAAAACTGGATGGCACTTGGTAATGAACAAGTATACTTTTGTCCAATTGCTGTTTAATTAAAAGTCCGTCTTTTAATTACATTGCATAGAGGATGGCACTTGGTAATGGCACACAAGAAATGTGAACCAACACGATCACAACCCACATAGCAAAGGCAATAGATTAAATTCCAACCCAGGTTTCCATCTAAGCCTATGTTTGTATCATGGATTCGTGGAGGTACTTATCAAGAAAAGGACAGTGAAATCAAAGAATAAGTTTAGCCTTTGTACTTCGTCTTTTCCTGTCGCTCCATCAATATATTCACAAGATTTGATCCAACCCCACAGCTAAATCTTCACTATCTGACCATAATACGAGCAACCTTGTTATCAAATTTAAGTTGAGTCCATAAGTGAGAGCACAAAACATTAAGCACTCCGGCGCGAAAAATGCCAGTTCCCATGGAATACCCTTTCAAATGCACATAATAAATGCAACCATCACCAACTAGGTGAACGGTAATTCCATTGACAGCATGTCAGCATAATGAACTTCTGATTCTGCATTACATGATTAAACAATGTCTCATGTTTCAATCCCAAACTCAGACATGATGCAAACATATCAACAAGAAATACAGATGACTCACATAACACAACAAAATGACAAACCATAATTCCAGCAAATGACTCATTAACTTACCGGCAACGAAAGCCTCATATCTTTGGCATCCTGTATCCACAACTCCATCGGACCTGCCAGTTGGAACGGAGACAAAACGGGCAACCCACTTTCCATTTTCCGTCTCTCAACCAACCCATTCTCATCACCTGATCTCACTAAACCCTCCTCCTGAAATATAGGCAAATCCACGTAATCCCATCTGTTCACATCCTCCAATAGCCTAAATGGGAGAACCTTATTATCAATTTCAACATCGAACTCATAGGCCACTGACTGACCTACCAACACGTCTCTCAAATCAAAACCAGTGATTTTGAAGTCTTCCGTTTGAAACCCTAACCCCTTTACAATCGCTTCTTTAAGATCCTAAAACAACACAAGTCCAAATAAAAATTAGACGTCAATCATCTCAGACCATCTCCAGCCACAAAGTTTGAGTAATAGCGAGCAATATGATTAAAGCTTCATTGATGCCACAGTTGTGAATTCAAAGCTGAAAAATGGCCATCAGACAACAATGTAAAGAATTAAGTCCCCTTAATTTGAGATAAATGCAATTTGATTTAGGCTTAAGTCAAGCAATGGAGAGAGTTGTAACATGATTTTCGACTTAAATTTCCATTTTCATGAGGATTAGATGCTCTAACTCAGCGTGACCCTAAATTACCGAATAAAACCCAATACCTAAAATATAAAGAAAAGTAAACCTCCCCAACAATTACATATTAGTCTCCGTTTGATTGCAAAATCAGGAAAATCATTTCGTCAGAAAAAAAAAAAAAAAAAAGAAGCATGAAACTTTCTGACGTTTGTAATCATTTAGATTTCTCTGTTTGACCCTAAAGCACGAAGATGGTATAAATGTGCTTTAATCAGATATTATTTTGTATCCGATTGACTTGATTTTTTACACGAGTGCTGTTGTATTTTGTAATCGAATAGCTTTCTCCGTTTGACCCTAAAGTACGAAGATGTTGTAGACGTGCTTTAATCAGATGGTATTCTGTATCCGATTGACTTGATTTTTCACATGAGTGTTGTATTCATCAAGCTTTGCAGCATGAACGAATCCAATCATCAAAATTGACCCGAAATGAGGACGCAACTGGCCGTACCGCGTGAATGCAGTCCAAGCCCAAAAACGGCAGACAAGCCGTTTCCAAAAAAAAGGGTCACATAGCAGAAAATGTTTCAACAATCCGTTCTCAATATTACGGAATTACCGAAATCCCCAATCAGCTAACCAACCCTATGACAAAATCAACGAACGTATTAAAAGTTCCACACAGCCGAACGGCACCGTTTGATTGCAAAACCGAATAATAAAAAATCGTCCAAATAGACTACATTTCGTGTCGTTTCATTGATTAGGATGCCAGGGGAAAACATTGAAGCTTCCGATTTGCAATCTTTTGGACGAAATTGGACGAAATTTTGCTGGACGAAATAGATTGTAATCAAAAAATTGAGGACAAAATTGTTGTTTACAATTTACATAGCTTAGAGACGAAGTAAACAAAATGTGGATAGTTTTACGGAATAAAAACAAAATTAACTCTAAAATTAAGATGAAAACAACAAGAGCAGATGTACTTACAGAGATTGCTTTGGGATAGGGTGGATTGAGGTCGGGGGTGGAAATCAGAGCCGTCGTCGACGACGATTGGATCGCAAACAGTATCAAACACACCGTTGCGAAATTCAACGATCTGCGATCCATCGGAGAGAGAGAGAGAGAGAGAGAGAGAGAGAGTTTGGATTATGGATTTGGATGAAAGATGAGAAGAATTTAGGGAATGTTTTACTAATGTTTTTTTTTTTTTTTTTCCCGTGGCCGTGGGGTTTTAAATTGGGGAAATAATTGTGGAGGTTTCTGGATGAGTGGTGGAGGTTCGTTTGGGATGATGACGTGGAATTAACGGGCCAATGGGGGTTGAGGAAGTGATTGTAGGGGTTGACGTGGAAGTTTTCGATTGGTTGGATTGGTTGGAGGACGGGACGGGGTTCGTTGGGATGACGTGGAAGTTGCGGGGAAAGACGGTTGAAGTCGTGCGACGTCGTCAAGGCGTCCGAAAAAGGACCTTGGCTATGGAGGTTTTAACGACGTCGTCTTGTTTGAGCTATGGTAAAAGCTCAAGAGAGAATTGGATTGGCGTCGCCCGGGTTTGAACCGGAGACCTTCAGTGTGTTAGACTGACGTGATAACCAACTACACCACGACACCAATTTGCCTGGAAAATAAATTTTTTTTTTTAAATTTATCTTTTAATATCCTGGAAATGTTTGTCAAGCACCAAAAATCAATTTATGAGCTCGAACAAAATATTTTTATATTGCTTCCTTTACCTTTTTTGTGTGAAAAAAAGTGTCTGAACTCGAACAAAAATGAAACTAAGATAGCGGTGGAGGTGTCGGATAGGCCGTGCCATGTCTTGCCATACCCTGTCGATTCTCGTGTCCATGAACAAATACCTTGGGCAACTAAAAAGTACTTCTAAAAAAAGTGCCATCACTTTTTTTAAATTGAAAGAAAAATTCAATGCCAAATAATTACAATTAAAATTAGCACATTTAAATTAAAATATATAAATATTAAACAAAACTTTGTTATACAATGAGTGAACTTATAAATAACAAATGCATCATTATAGTTTGAATACAACAAACTAAATTGGCACATACTCAATATCAATTATTTGCATTTCTTAAAATAAAAAAATAAAATACTTTTCCACTAATATATACTATAATATCATAATATTTATATGGTATACTCCCTATTGGCATAACTTTTTTTGGATGTTTCTCACTAGTACGTTTTTAAAATTAGAAAAATCACATTTATGTTATGTCCTCGTACGTGCCCATACCGTGCTTTGTGCCGTGTCGTGTCTTGGGCTTCAAAACGACGGCCCAGCCCAGCCCATCTTAATATTCGTGCCGTCCTGTGCCAATCCTAAACGTGTCGTGCTCATGCCGGCCCGGCCTATTCAACACCTCTTAGACCGTGGTTTTAGAAAAAGAGACCAAATAACGGAAAAGAAGTGGGCTGGACGTGTTTTTGGTTGTTCCCAAACAGGCCCTTATTTTTGTGCCATTCGTTGTTTAAGGTTTGGGTTGACGGGCCCAATCATAAATGGTATTCTTTAGAAAATGGATGCTTATTTGGATTTTGAATTTGGGTCTAGCTAATTACGCCCACGGTGGAACCATTATATGGGTGCCAAAGCCGAATTTTAGCATGCTACAGTGTTTTTTTAAACCATAATTTGGCCAAACTGCTTTAGTGGTGGGAGAGCCAAAATTTGGCACCTTTCCTCAATTATCTTCCACCAACGCTTTTACTTAACGAACTTTGAAATATCAATTTATTTGGTAGATACGTTAACTATTGTTTAACCACCGTTCTAACCACGATTTAGGGTTCTACCTAATTTTTTTTCTACATCTCCCTAATTCCCTGTGCACCCTTGGATGGAGTACTCTCTAACAAGTGGCAACCGCACTTTATAGTTAAACCTTTCTTGGTTATATCGATATCTCAGTCCAACGAAGAAAACTCTCCCTACTCTCCCACTCTCTGATCTTAGTCCAACTCTCCCTCCTCTCTCTCTCTCTCTTCTCTCTCTCTCTCTCTCTCTCTCTCTCTCTCTCTCTCTCTCTCTCATATATCCCTATTTAAATGTTGCCTATTATGATCAAACGAAAAAACATCTCAACTGACAGTACTCATTTAGCAGTTGGTTTTAGTAGGTACGTAGCTAATTGAAATTATTGAGACACATTATGACTCAACGTGCTTTTGGACACGGCGTCCGCTAATCATTATGAATCAAAGAACTTTCACATGGAATATTATAATATGTTTTTCATCCAAAAAAAAAAAGTTAATCATTTACCATTTTCCTTCTTATCAGGGTGAATTTGGACAAACTTTTTATGAACCTTTTGATCATTTCGCAAAAAAATGTGTGTCTTTGAGTAGAAGACAATTTGTTAAGGCTAAATATGTTGCAAGGCTAAATTCATTGTCTTTACGTTAAAGACAACACTTAGACATTTTGCGCACTCCAAAAAGTCTTTCGAGAAGTTTGTCCAAACTCACCTACTTTTGTACTCTAAGCTCCAGTTTGTGCCATATGATAAGGGTAACTAGAAAAGTTGTGGAAATTAACCAAACACATTAACTCCTTAATCACTAAATGCATGCAGCTAGCTAATATTAGGGATGGCCTTTTCAGCCAATCCAACCCCTACCTGCTCCAATTAATGCATGCCCGCCCTAAATGGGGTACGTAGCTAGGGGATTCGGGAATAATTTTCAAAAGCTTTGGAGAACAGGTAGCAGATGGATATGCATGTGTTAATTATGTTTAACTTTTATGAAGGTTAATTATGTTTCATTTTCCATAGTAATGAAGCTATTTTAACTCTTTTTTTTAAGGTTTGGATTCCCGATTCTCCACAGGGGTTTCAGTACGTTTTCCGTTTGGAGTGAGGATGGTGGTTAAAAAAAAACTCCGGTGGAGATTGGGCCGAGAATGGGAGTTGGGTACGTACGAGTGGGTGGATCGAGGACGGGGATAGTGGTATCCACCCGCACCCGGCCCCGCCGGTTGCCAACCCTAGCTAATACCTAGATCACCGACCAAAAAAATCAAGACCAATCAAGTCA
The DNA here is from genome assembly GCF_030253575.1 of Rhododendron vialii. Lineage (NCBI taxonomy): Eukaryota > Viridiplantae > Streptophyta > Magnoliopsida > Ericales > Ericaceae > Rhododendron > Rhododendron vialii. The sequence goes on from NC_080561.1 coordinate 12,211,169, forward strand.
AAGAAAATTAATTCCAATTATGTGGGTGAGTGTTAGGTTCCAAGCATCCACTCTCCATTTGCCGCGTTAGGAAAATTTGCTCTAAGTCAAAATGATGGAGCAGTACGTAGTACTCTTCGTTTTACCACTTCAAAGCAAATACATGCAAGCATTTTTTTCTAAAAAAAATAATGGTCCATCAAAGAGGTGATATTATTTCATTTACGATAGTAAAACTGTGCAAATGAACGCAGAACAAAAGGGCAATTTAGTAATGTTATGGCGATAAAGATTAAAAAAAAAAAAAAAAGGAGTTCAAAAGGATAAATGAGGAGTATGAAAATCATTTCTCAACCGAAAATACCAAAAAATTAGAGAGAACGGAACTAAAAATGTCCATTGTATTTCAGACTAACAGTAGTCCCTTTTGTACCAGAAACATACCCCCATATAAGGCCATTGACGGTTTAAAAAAAAAGTATTTGTAAAGCTACACAACTTCAAGGAAATTAATTCATTGATTACATCACTTAGTCCTGAAAAGTAGACTTTATATCTCACCTTCCTACTATATATACCTCTTCCTCATGTGGTATATTATTTCTCATATTAACTCACATCTATTAATTATTTGGAAAATGCTAATCGACGTCCATTAGGCGGAAGATAATGGGTAGAAAGTGTATCAATATCCAAAAAAAATGTGTCAATATCCGTGAAATGTGTATTGATATCCGAATTTATTGTCATTATATACTTATTATCCTCCACCTAGTAGGCAGAGGTTAGCAAGACCGTAATTATTTTATTAACTTGTTCTTCCTGAATATCTTGATTCAACGACAAAGTGCAATTAAAATAACTTAATTTCTCTTATTGTGACAATGAGGGATTCACCAATAGCATCCGCACATAGGGGCATTTCGGGATTTAGGTTTGACAATTAGCGCTATTATATTTGCGAAAAAAATTAGACTTAGTAAAATTGATTAATTATTCAAATCCAAATTCAAAAGCATGAAAAATGAGAGAAACATAACTTTCAAAAAAGCAATAATTACTTGGGAAATGCTAAACTACCAAACCCACCTTTAAGTTGTGCATGTTCGATATTCACTCCCCAAATTTCCTAATAGTTGCAGAGTAATTAATATCAATCTTTAAGTCATTACTTTTGTTTTAGAAATTCAGAATATATATTTGAGTATTAATTCATAACATCAACTTTGAACTCACAACATCTGTATCTTATGAGTTTTTTCGTTGAAGTTGCGAATTTTTAAGCAAATCCCATAAATTTTTCTATGCAAAAGTAACAAATTTCTACGAAAATAAACGTTATGATTTTTTTGTACAAATATTCGGTCCAATAGATTGCATGTCGTACTCACCCAAATAGAAGTGTGGAATGTAATACTTCCCTAATTTAAAATCTAATCTTTGAAAATATATTAAAAACATGCACCTAATTTTATATAAGATGTGCATTTTTATACTCTTCCAATTTTATATAAGTTCACACCTTAGTTCCATCATTTTCAGAGTCCATTTTTTTCTATATACGATGGTGACCCTACTCTACGTACTATTGTATTATCTGCGCTGATCATTTTCACACATGGAGCTCTCTTAATTAAAGTCTAAACTCCCTTTCAATCATTGATGTTCTTATTACTTAAATAAATGGTCCACTTGAATTTTGATTCCTTTTGATAATTTCTTTCTATTTCTATTCACATTTTGTATCCCCGTACCTAAAGGATCATCTATATATTTAATCGAAATTAAATTAAAAGAGTAAGATTGGTGATATGCAAGAATGTGGAATATTTTTTTAAAATTTCTTTATTGTGTTTAGAAAACAAATTGGCAAATACGTTTTTCCTAATCCCTAGTTGCCTTTTACTAGGTTTTTTTTTTTTCTTCAAAAGAATCTACCTAGACCCCATTTTAAGAATAGTTTGCTATTAAATTAAGGAAGTAATTTTGCCACTCCCCAAATTATTAACAGTACTCATTAGATTTTGCCACTCCTCAAAAGTTAACAATTTAGAGAGTACCGTTAACAATTTGAGGAGTGACAAAATCACTCCTTTTGAATTGTAGTAATAAAAGATGGTAATCATGACTTGTACATGCTCTCACGCACATGGGAGAGAGCTTTTTCAAGTAACTAAAAAGATTACAATCTTTTGAGGAAGATAGCAGAGCATCTTATGACAATGATTAATTTGGAAGTCAAATTACAGGTTAGTCTTCCCAACAAGCAAATTCAGACAACAATATGTCACATTTTTGGTCAGCTGTCAATTTTTTACTTTTCTAGTATCCCACTAGCCATAAATTAACAAAAATTAAATTTAATCATGCATTAAATTAACCGAATTTAAGCTCATTCTTTTCTAATGATTTGTGGAAAACAACTGGGAAATGGAAAGAACTTGAAAAAGTAGTCCAAGTGGATTATTGTTGCTTCCAAGTTCACCTTATTTTAGGTTTAAATCTCCTCTCTCTTTCCTTAACTATAGAAGCTGTATGTTTAAGAAAACTTTTAGGAAAATATTATAAGATTTTAGCTTTTAAAAAGCAACTACTATAATGGGAAATTATTTTCACACTCCTTTTTTTTTATACTTGCATTCTTTTTTTTTGTCTTTTAGTGGAATAATTACATAGAAAATTTTCACTAAAAGACAAGAAATGGAGTGCATATATCAAATGGGGAGTATGGAAATCATTTTCCTACTACTATTGGTAAAAAATTCTTATCAAAATGTTTCGGAATTATGAGAATACCTAAAAGCTTAAAAAGGAAAATGATTTTGGCACTCCACTTTTTATGATGACACTCTAAAAGTTGTCTTTTAGTGTGCCTTGGTATGTATAATTGTTACTCTAAAAAACAAGTTTTGGAGTGTCATCATAAAAAAATGAAGTGCCAATTAAAATCATTTTCTACTTAAAAATTGTCTAAAATCTGATTTACAAGGTTTACATACCATTTATTAAGGCAACACCTATGTTATACGGCTATACTTACTACGTTGTATAGCTACACTTCTTTTCTTTTCTTTTCTTTTTGGATAGGCATGGCTACACTTACTATCGAGATATTTTGACAATCAATAGTTGAGATTCACTCATACAATCCAACGGTTGAAAACAATTAGGAGCATCATACTTCCAAACCGCTTGGGAGCGTCATAGTCATTGCCAGTCTCTTAAACAAGAGCAATGAAAACTCTCTAGATCATTGGATTAGAGAGCAAGTTTAACAACACAACTAGACCATATATAATTTATAAACGTATAAGTGCAATGCTGGTGGTTTTTTTAACACGTATATGAAGTGAGATATGGTTGGTTCATGACAGATTGAGAATATTTAACTCGCAATTAATCCAACCTGCCATTAACTTGTGTTAACTTGTCACCACGCCCAACTCAATTCGTTCATCCTTCCGAACTGTGTATATTGATGCGAGTTTAAACTACATATGTGTATCGACGCGAGTCTGAACTGCGTATATCGATGCGAGTCGAGCCGGGTTGGCAAATTTGTCGCACACTCCTAGAATTAAGGGGAAATGAAAATTGCCAAAAAAGAATTCCGAAGATTTCTCTGCGAAGACTTCGTTTAGATCTAGAATTTGCTGAGAGGAAAAATCCCTTAAATTTTCCTAATTTATTCCGCAGAGGTTCTTGATCTAAACAAAACCTGAGAAAAAAAAAATGGTAGAAAAACTAACTGATTGAAATTAGCTTCTGCGCTTCATTATTTTCCTAAAGTTTTCTTCGCACTTTCCATTCCCTACGTAAGTATCCTCTCAAAAACTCGATAATTAAGCCACACACATCCATAATTAAAAAAGAAAGAAAGAACAAACAGTTAATTTAAATTAGCAACTTATTGTTTGTTGAAAAGGGGTGACCCCTCTTAACTATCATTTTTTCCCACAGAGACCCCTAACATTTAAAATGGCTCATACAGACCCCTCAACTATAATCGTTAATCAATTAGCACCCTTCTGTCAAAAAGAATGTTAAGATAAATGGGTCAGCGTGGACAATTTTTACAGATGAGGTGGGTCAGTGTGAGCGATTTCTAAGGGGTAGAATCTTCATTTTCCTTCATTTTGTTAACAGAGTTGGCCAATTTTCATTCCATACCATTGAGGAAGTCTGTATGGGCGATTTTAAACGTTAGAGGGTCTCCATAAAAAAAAAGTAATAATTGAGAGGGTCTCTATGTACTTTCACCTTGAAAAGGTACCAATTTATAGTTTGTTACTAACTTTCATTCCAAGTCAAAAATTGAATTTACGAAGCAAAACTCTTAAAAATGGACAGATGGAGTACAACGATAGAAAGGACCCAAAGTATGACGGCATCACAACGAGAAAAACTGGCATCCCAACTATATAGGCACCTCTACTCTCGACAATCACATGCCACTTTTAACACCCAAAAGCGTTGGTGAGAAACCAACCGTGATACTCTTTATACATGAGATAAACACCTGCCTACGAACCCAAATCAAGCCTAAAGCACATGCCTCAATGAAAGCACACCAATGAAGACAGAAACAAATCCACTAGGCCAGGATGAAGTGAAGTCCCCCACCATTAGACCACCACCACCAGCAGCATTAGTTCAACAAAAGAACCATCTGCAATGCCTTTCAATTCAGGCGGAGAGCAGCAGTAGCAGGTGGTTCTGGCCCTTGATTACCAAATGGAACAGGAATGAAGAGCAACTTCAAATGGAATTTAACCAGCAACAAAAATAAGAAAAAAAAACATGCCAGGAAATAGTAGTATCATAGTAGAAGAAATCTCCCCCTCATCTACCACTAGAGCTAACAGTAATTGAAAAGACACTTGAGCTAAGCACATCAAATCCTCTGCATTCATGACGTTGAAGGCCCAGCCGGATCACAAAGATCAACTAGAGAAAAGGATGTTCAAAATCACGAACTGATTTATCTTGAATAAATAATCCATGTTTTGCTCCCACAGGGATTGGGAAATGAGAAACACCAGACATTATCATCTAGCCACAAAGGGCCAAAATGCTTCAAAGCGACAGACTCACGTTAATTTACAATATTAATCTTCCATTTAGATATTGTTTCACATTTGGAAAGACGAGATTGTAAATTTATATTGCAAGAGCACAAAAATGGGAATGCATCTGTCAGAAAAGGAGTGTGAAAATCAATTATCATTTACGACCCTAACATATAGTTAAATATATACTTGATCTACATATGGAGTTGCCAAATTTGATGGGCAAAGGTATGAGATCAAGATCATTCAAGAAACAGCCAAAGTACTTTCATTATTGTCAAAAGAACTAGTATTACATTACACATGACTTACTAAGTTACAAGGAGAATACAAAGTTACAAGGAAAATACAAAGTTACAAGGGAAAAGAGACCCCGACAAACAACATCAAGAGGCCTCTAAAACACTGACCAAACATTTCACTCATACAAAGGCCTGTTGTCGTCCACCAAAAAGGCAAGGTTTGGAAAAAAAGACCATCTCCCTATTTTCAACCACTTTTAAAGGTCACAGAAAGTGACAAAACAGAGGTTTAGTTGAATTTTCAACCTCCCCAAAAAAAAGTTTAATCAAGCCATAAGGTCATTACTTAACAAAAGGTGGGTGATTAACATGGTCAACTACTCAACTTTGAAAAAATTGGCAGAAAAAACCCCTCCTCCAAAAAAGACCTCATGGAAAACAAAGCTTAAAGGCTCTGATAAAAAAAGAAAAGAAAAGAAAAGAAAAGAAAAGAAAAAAAAAAGAAAGTGACAAGCTTCAAGGAAGATGGTCTAAAATGGTGGATTACTCCAGGCCCTGAGTACTGAAATTTGGAAAAAGCGTTATTTCCAACCGACAGTTTAAGGAAAAAAGCGAGCAAACGGAAAAGGAGAGATGCTTTTTTGGATTTCTTTCACATGAAGAGCTTAAGAGCAGCACGTAGGTTCTTCACAAGATCCTGCATTGACATGGCGAATTCCGCATCCATCTGCAGAAACATGAGACTGGTTTCAATTGGTAGAAAGCAAAGATTCTAGGATTAAATTTTCACTTCACTTTTGCCCCAAGAATTTGATTCAAGACGGAGATATCAATACCATGCAAGTTTCGTGTTACTTATTTTACAAAACCCGAAACTACAGAAACTTGTTTGGCAAACTGTTTTTCGAAGCATTTTCCAGATGTTTCTCTGAACACAACCCATGTTTCATAAAAAGATTGAAATTGTTTTCCAATTTTCAGAAACTTTTTTCTAAATACCAAGATCAAAAGGTTGAGTAAAAATGGAGCAGAAAACGAAAGAAACCAACGAACAAATCTTTGTTTGTTGCTTAGGACACTGACAGCAGAAGACAACTGAGCTAGTTTAAGATAAAGTAATTACCTGAGCCAAAATGGTTATATCTAAGGTAGAAGTTCCAAAAGCCATGACACTGCTATTGATGATGGATAGATGGAGCTTCTCAATTTCAGCAACCGTTTTTTCCACAACTCCTTTCGTTCTCTCACAATGGATCTTTATGAGCACATTTTTGTCACAAAACCTGGCTTCTAACTCTGGGAGGGGCTCATCAAAGGGGCCACCTGGGGAATTCTCACCCGAAGAAGAGTTTTCCCCATCAGCATAAAGCTCATATTTCCTCACCAACACAACTGATTCTGTGGATTGCTTTCTCGCCTGTTCTTCAAGTGTCTTCACCTGCTCTTGGAGTTGTTTCAAGTACTTGATAGCATCTCCAAGCACAGAAGCCTTGTCCACCTGAAAATTAAATGGTAACAGAGTTAGAACTGAAATTTCCATTTCAGTATTGCATTTTGAGAGCAGCCACTTTGTGCATATATTGCCAAAGTATGGTTTGTCTCTGGTCATCCCCACCATCAGGAACTACGTGGGTATTGTTATTGTTATTATTGTTCTATTGTGGAAATGCATAGCCTGTTTATCGAACACTTGGCTCAATGCTATAACAAAGTACTCAATTACCAAAAAATTAGTCTAACCACAATTCAATGCTGCTCAAGACCCAATTGCATGCAATAGACAAAATCAAGCAAACATAAAAGCAGGAACACAAACTTTTTATATCGAGAACCTCAACTGGCTGAAGAGCACGGGGCCTAGTCCAAGAATTCAAGCACTATAAAATCAATCAAGCAGTTACAGGAGACTCTTACATACTACTGGTGAATCCACATAATTCATTTTGCTTCAAATGCTTGATTACAATAAAGAAGACACAAAAAGTGAAACTAATACCTTTTTTAGGCCAGGGATTATGGCAGATAAAGCAATGAACCTTTGACTGAGCTTCTCTCTCCTCTTTCTCTCAGCCATGACATGATCTTGATTGCTTGGAAATCTAGTGTTTGTGCTAATCCTCTTAGCTCCTTGAGAAGCCTTCAATACATAATTTTGGTTGCCAAATGAATCTTGAGTATCCTCTTTAGGCGTTAAGATTCCAAATTGATTTGCATAATTTGATGAATTGGAAAAAGAGACTAGGTTGGGAGAAGAATTGGCTGGTGGGTTTGATCCAAGATCGGTTATGGACGAATCCCAACTGTTGGTTTTTTGTAATTTCACGGGCCTACTGGCACCGGTGTAAGGTGTTTCTGGGCATGGTTTAACATCGAACATCTGGTGGGTGAAAGAGTGATGTAAATTCCCCTCAAATGAATCTGCCACTGATGCTGTGCTTGGTTCACCAAAAGAGTTGAATTGCCACATAGGAACGAAGCCGGGATCCTCCATTCCCTGTAAAATGCAGATTTGCTTGCCATTGAGTGATATGAATACAACAAAAACATTACATAAAATACAAGAACAAATCGGTTTCACATCATATCTAAGGGGAAGTCCTAAATTACTTCCAAAACTCAAATATTTCATAAAATAAAAACAAAAGCTAAAATATTGCATCAAATAAACACATCATTTCTTTGATTCTTTCTTAAGAATGAGTTTTGGTGAAGGTACCCTCATGTGATGATTATGAAGTTATCCACTACTCCCTCCGTCCCGATTTGTTTGTCCAATCTCGGATTTCTAACTTATTAAGGAAACCAAATCCTATCTATTGATATGAAAATTTACATGATCTAATCCATTGATTTTGAAATTGAACAGTCAATTTGGGACATACAGAAACACTATCATCATCACAATCATCATCATCAATATCATCATGCTAAGTTGTGTTCATGCTAAACTAAATAGATTACAAGGCCAATGACAATAGTCAAGTTATTCCGCTAAATGGTACTTTGTATTTTAGTTGATGTATGTGAGGAAAATGATCTGCCTAGAATTCTGTGAAAACATGGACTTTGGTTCATTTAGTTTAGCGGAACCCCAACCTAATCAAGTCTGAATTTGGTGCAAGGATTTTACCCGAAATTAAACAAGTGGAACTGAAAATTTCAGAAGATATTTAGTGTATGCAGAAGAGTCTTACGAAATCTGCCAAGCTCCTGATGTGTGAGATTTCCATGAGTAACCGGAGGAAAGGTAGCTAGCTATATGGCTTATGGACAACCACCTGAAAGAAAGATACACACCATAAGAGTTGAATGCATTCTAGAGAGAGAGATAGAGATACAGTGGAGAGAGAAGTGCAAGTGAATGCTTACCCTTTGAGTTATGGCCTAAGCTTTTCTCTTCTCCAAACCCCCCAAGTTTTTCGGAGACTTCAGCCTCAACTTACACCTTTTAATACCCATCTGGGTTGCCTCTCTCTCTCTCTCCCAAATAAGACAAAAACAAATATCCCTTTCTCTCTTTCTTCACGGGTGGGTTGATGTGAACTGGCCATATGACATTTTGAAAGATCGTTAATAATGCATAATTTGGTATAAAGAATTCCAAGTGGGTACCCTTTGATCTGACGAGATGCAACAATCATCGATAGTCTTCTCTCTAAACCCCATCTGACGAGATGCAACAATCATTTTCTCTCTAAACTCCAATGGTCGGTCAAGTGTACATGGAAAAGTTAACAATCGCTTGTACTCCATCAAGTTGTCTGCACCGTGTATGAATTTCACGGGATCAAACATTCCACATTTTTGAACCGTGTATGAATTTCACGGGGTCAAACGTTCCAAATTTTGTGACTGTTGAAGGATTTGTCCAGTCGTGAATTTTAGAATTCGGGAATTAGTCGAGATTTGCGTAAATCGGCCCGGGCATCGGCTCATAAAAAAAAAAGAGTCTCTCTCTGTTTTCTATTATCAACGTCTGACTAATTGGGAATTTTTTTTAATTGTTGCCCCCACTACTAGCCGTTGAATATTCGTTTCAAAGGTTGGAAATGGAAACGCACTCACCCAAATCCGTCTCGCCGTTTTTTCTTAATTGTCATCTTGGCGCGTAGGACAACTACCCACAGTAATGTCGCGTTCGCAAATCTTCCCATTCCAGATTTTGCGGGGAGAATAACACAGCCAGCATCTTACTGGCCCGTGTTGACCCAATTTACCACTCATATGTACTGCTTCATGATTGGAGATGGTGTTGTGCACTAATGTGCGCAACACCGTGCTGCGCACCTTTAAGCTATCGGATCGTGCATCCGACGATTCAGATCTCATCTCAGCAATGAACGGCTCTCAATCGTTGGTTGCCGAGATGAAATCCGAGCCGTCGGATGCACAATCCGACGGCTCAAAGGTCACAACACCAACCCTAAGTCCCTTCATATTGTTATAGGAAATTGATTTTTAAATTTACTTTTTTTTTCCTGTTTTTTAGAGGGTGAATTTATAAAATAGTCCTTAAAATTTGTAAAAAAATGTCTTCACGCAGGAGTGCTGTTTCGTACATTCAACTACTAAAAGATAAAAAATAAGTGTCTGCATCAATTAGGAAAATGTAGAAATAAATTTCCTTGTTAGATCTTTTTGTATATATAATGTGTTGATTGTCAATACACCCTTACAATTTCATATATTTCTTATAATTGTATTCTCGTATCGCTTGAAAAATAAAATATAGTGACACATACACAAAGATATGAAGGGCCTTTTCTCTATGGATGATTAGACACAGAGGTTCGGATCTAGATCTGATGTATTTGTAGCCGTTGAATGTGTGTGCCGATTCCACATATATCTTGTAAGATTCACGTGCACGTGTATTGGACGGCTTCGACATAGGTAGATACGTCTAAATCTGTGTATGAATATTTGTGCCCATAAAATTATTCTTTTTCCGCGCATTTTGTATTGCAGACATCCTTGGAATATATGTAACTCTTGGTTGAGTTGAGCACTCCACTGATGTGGTGTTTACAGACCCATGAAACAACTGATGCTATTTCAGCTCCCATTGTTGTCAATTTTATGAAATACCACAACATACACGTGGGAGAGGAGCTAGGATTAGAGACCCTATGAATATGAATGTTAGAACATCTCCAGTAGAATGGCTAAAAGTGGATGGCTAGATGGAATTTTTTTTTTGTAAAATAGGACTCACTTATAGAGTGATAAGTATCGGTGTGTATCTAAGTATCCTTTTTGTCGTATCGGTATATAGGGTACGTGTATCCTCTTTATCAAATTTTCATGCATTAATTCGAGATCAAAATACTCAATTGTCATTCGAATTGCAGAAAACACCTGTTACGTGCGTGTCCAAGACTCAAATCTAACATGATTAATCTACCCCTTATATATATCTAAATATATTTAGCGTCCGGCACAGATATTCTATAGATCTAGGAGCATCCATCTAGGCTGGCCGAGGTAGTGCCACCTCCCCGTTTCAGAAATACCTTAAATTTTTTTATTTTGTTTTTACAGTAGATATACGTTAATTAAAATAAAACGAATGAAAAGTCTGCAGAAACAGGTGCTATGGCTGGTTCAGGTTGGCTAAGGGCCTAAGGAGTGTGGCATATCATTAATTCTCCCCACGGCAATTCGAGCCTCTCCGGCAACTATTCTATTTTTCGAAGACTCCTCTCTCTCTCTCTCTCTCTCTCTCTCTCTCTCTCTCTCTCTCTCTCTCTCTCTCTCTCTCTCTCTCTCTCTCTCTCTCATATTCTATTTTTTTTTTGCATAAATCCCCCAAGATTTGTAAATTTTTTCAAACATGTCAATTTACTTGTGAATAATTCATATAAAGTGAATTCACAAACATGTCAATTTACGTACTTGTACGAATAAGTTATGAATTGCTCTTCCTTTTTCAACAAATCATGTGCTTTCAAAATCTAAATGGATCGATCGAGTTGCTTCCTCTAACCGAAAGAGATGACCAAAACAAAAATTCAATATACCTAAAGATATTAATTCAATTAATCACCTTTTATGACTTGATCATCAGGCTAATTCCTTAATCACCTTAGTTGCAGGCCTTGACCACCAGGCCAATCCCTTGGGGGTTTGATATTAAGTATGTTGATGGATGATTAACCTATGAAAATAATTAATCTTAGAACACTTGCACTTCTTTTTATACTACTAATAATTACTCCCTCCTCTCCGAAACGAAAATCCACTACCAAAACGGTCCAATTTTTGGATAAAATGATAAAGCACTTCAGTGCATAATTTCTTATATTTCCTAAGACCAATTAAGAACCAGTTGCTTTCCGTTTGACCGGAAAAAAAAAAAAAGAAGAACCAGCTGAGATTTTAATTCAAAAATTTGACGTCCTTTGGTAATAGACCATCTTTGTGGGATGAAGGGAGGGAGAACATATATATATTGAGTGTCATCTCAGAGTTGCAATCCTAACTCCATCACTGCATCTAGCATGGACAGCAAAGCTGGGGGTACTTATGAATATTCTAGTACGTGTAACAAATCAAATTCAACGTGACTGACCGAGTGAGAAGTGTTAAATTTGACAAAACTTAGCCATCCATTGCTTTAGAAGAAGAAAGGGAAATCAACCAATTATGCTGATTTCTGATAGAGTATAGTGGGTGTAAAATCCTACACGTGAATAATGCATACATGCATCTGCAGTGGTTAAATATTAATATACTAGTACTACTATTTTATGCTCCTACGAATTGTAGGGATGCCAAGTTTTTCAATGCGTTCAAACTTGGAAAAGCTGAAAAGCAAAGACAGTTCCAAGATAAAAGGGTGAAATAGACGATGGATTAGGAATTTTGTCAAACACCTGCGCTACATGCCACTGGGATGACAACCTTGAATCCGTACGACATCTCTGACTTTGGGTGTTGTTGGGTGGGTCTGATCTCCTCTTACCGAAAAATCATATCTATGTGTTGAGGAATTTTTCATCCGTTAGCTTGTGTATTTTTTTTTTTTTATGTTTTAAATTTAACGGTCAGAAAACTCCTCAGCACAGAGTCACGGGTTTTTGGTAAAGAGTGTAACAATTTCGATTTTTCATTCAATAAAAATCTCGTTGTTATTCGAAATTTCTTAATTTCTCTTAATTGCTCGATGGTTTTCTTATTTGATTCCTAGTAGTTTATATTCAAGCAATTGAACGCATTATCACCGTATTCCTCGACTAGAAACTTTAATTACACTTTAGCCCCTCAAGGATCGTTTCTTGACTTTTGAAGCCCTACCTAGCAAGTCTAGTTAGCTTCTAACCGACTTGTTAGTATAACCAAACTAGGAAGTCACCTAGTTACTTTTCTCTAACCATAGATGGACCATTTTGCCCATCTTGAACCTTTTGAACCTTTTCAAACCCTAGACTAGAAATTATTTAATTATTTCTTTTATTGTTTTGATTTTATTCTTTATCCTTTGGACGATTAAAGTTAGGGGAACTATTATCCATTGGATAATAGAAACCCAATTCTTTATATTAAAAAGATTCAATGAAAGATTTGAGCAAAGACTTTTATAATTTGCTTTAAAGTACTTTTTGATTATTTTACTTTAAAAAGTTCCCTAGTAACCATTAACCATTAGACAATAACCGCTAGGGTAATCTTTATCCATTGGACAATAGCGTTTCCAAATATTATATCTTGATAAGTATATATATATAATAAAATAGAGCTGTGTTTGAATCCAAAAGATAACCAACGCTCCAGATTTATCTCTTCCTCCTGCATAAATCTCTACCCTCCATTCTACAAAATGGCATGTCCGTAAATTGATAACTTTTTTTGACCATTTTCTAATCACACATTCCTCTTCTATTTTCTATTTTGGAAGAGAATTGGGGAGTAAACGTAGGGGGTGTTCCAGATAACCTTCTTTTTTTAAAACTTCTTTTTTTTCAATTTTCAAACTCAAATATAATGAAAATGAAAAATATTTTTTTGATTTTTCTTACACCGTATAAAAGATCTCAATGAAATCTATCAAACAAGATCCATATTGGTAGAAAAATTATTTGCGTATACAGATAATTTTTGGGCTTGAAATTATTTTCCTTTTTCTAAAACCTTCCTTTTGTTTAGTTGGAACACCACCGTAATTGCTTAATTAGTGGCAAAAGCTAATTGGCCAAGACAATTGCTTAATTACAGTAGATTTTTGTTAAATCTTTCAACGAATTCTTTTAGTTATTAAATCTTTGATTTGGTGGGTAAATATTTCATCTCTTGAATCCGTATATTTTGGACCATTAGATTGGTACATATTTTTTAAACGGAATTAGTTTTTGAATTCGTATATACGGATAGTATAGCCAGCGACATATCTGAAAAGAATTAATGAAATGAAACCTAAAATACTCCTTCCGATTAAAAAGAAAACATTTGGCCCTTCTAATTAAAATTCAATTTGTATGTATCTCCAAACATTTGAAATCCCATGATTTATGGGATCGATTATAAACTGAAAAGGAGAATACGTACATATATGGAATTGATTTAGTCTATTTTAAATCCATAGATCAATAATTGAAAAGGAATCCATAGGTAATTGATTTAGCCTTTTTAAAAGGAGAATTACGTACATATCACTTGGGATATAGACAAAACTGTATATAAGGAGTCATTTCCGCCTCCTATTTAGGCATTAGGTAAAATATATAAGAAGTCCACAACTTAAAAGGAATATACCTTCTATTTAGGAATGTGTGAGTGATTGGTTCCCTGTGATTTCCTTATCACATAAGATTTAAATTTTAGAAGATTTAAACTTATCACTACATTTTAGAAGTCCCCGTTTCTTAGAAGACCAACCTACTGTGTGCAATTGATACCTTCTATTTAGAAGTCCACATTTTTTGGGTTTGTTTGTCACATGCATAGATTTTCCATGTCCTCCAACTTCTGAACGCCCATTACCTATAGTGAGGTAAGTTCGATTTTTTTTAGTACTCACTAAAGTTCGATTTCTTTCTTGAACGATTTTTAATCATATTGGGTTTCTTTTGCCAAAAACAACTTCCTGAGCGACCATTACCGATAGTGATATAAGTTTGATTTTTTCAGTTCTCATGCAAGTTTAATTTTTTTCATGGACGAGTTTTACTCATATTGGGTTTCTTTTGCCATAAATTAGGAGTTTCTTGACTAATTTTTTTTAGTTTTATTGCAAGGGATTCAAACATCAAAGGATTTTTTTCATTTCTCATGCAAGTTCAATTTTCATATTGGGTTTCTTTTGCCGAAAATTGGAAGGAAAAATATGAGTGTGCGAGAATTGTTTTTTTTTTGACAACCTTGCATGGGTCTTTTGCGTTAATCCTAACTTTGTTGTTTATTCTACCATCTTCTTACTTTCTTTTGTTGTTTATTCTACCATCTTCTTACTTTCTTTTGTTGTTTATTCTACCATCTTCTTACTTTCTATTATTTTACTATAGGAAAGATCACAAGAAATATATTTAGAGAATTCTTGCGTTGAGTTTAAATTCGAGGTACTGCAATTTTTTTTTGGATTGCTATCCTTTTTCATGTAGAGCACTCACAATGATTTTGTTGTTAAACTTATAAACGTTTTAATTAGGTTCATGGCCAATTTTATTTGTCGTTTGGAACATGCATGCTAACTCCTTCATCATTCTTTACAAAATCGATAAGGGAGGACTGGGTTTGAATCCAAAAGACAACCAACGGACCAGAATGTCCCTTCTATAAATCTAGACTGTTGGTTGTTCAAGGGTTATCATCATCACATTTTGGTAACCAGCTAATCAAAAAAAAAAAGGATCCTTGAGATTGATTCCCTGTGATTCAGGGATTTAATTTTTTACCACATTTAAAAGGATGCATGAGATTGATTCCCTATGATTCAGGGATTTAATTTTTTACCATATTTACCAAATATTGACATTTAAACTTCTATTGATTATCACATAAATTGTAAAATAATGCTTACAGCCACATTTCCGAGTAAGAATGGATCCCTGTGATTCAGGGAATTAATGCCAAAAATTAGGGTGGTTTTCAAACGTTTTTTTTAACAGTAAGATCAAACGTTTGCTACTTCAAACTTTTCATATATATATATTTTTTGACATAGGAAAAGAAAGAGTGCAAAACTAATTAACGCCCTATTCTTTTCTTTTTTTTTAACAGCAACACCCTATTCTTTTTTCCCTTGATAGTTGTCAAAACAACATTTTTTTGCAAGATTAACAAATGGAGTAATTGTAAACCTTTTTTCTCATTTTTTTAAACTTCGTTTCATTAGAACATGTGTTGTTATTTACACTCCTTTAAACATTACCATATATGCATCGATGAAAATATTATGATGTTAACCAAACACATCGCAAACTGGAGTTTTGTGTTCCTTTTTTTTTTGTCACTCATTTAATATTATGGGAGTCTATATATATCTTTAAAATGCTTTATATTGTTATTTCCATGATAACTTGTAAAGACCCTTAAATTTTCTTATTTATTTTTAATGTTAATAAAAGAAAAGGGAAAGAGGTGAAAATGACATAAAAATTAGAGTTGAGGGTCAATGTGAGAGAAGGTGGAAAATCATGGGTTTTTGTGCGATTTGTGCATGTGTGTGACGTGTGTATACCAGGGGGAGTTTTCTTTTTTTGTTCCATTTTCAAAATCTCATCTCTCTCCCGACTCACTCTCTCCTCTCTCGGTCTCTCTCACTCTTTCACCCAAAAACTCACCCAATCACTCAAAACCCATATCAATCAACTCCCAAACCATCTTTAATTTGCATATTCGGGTTCGTATCCCGTTGGGCAAAGCTTGGTTCGGTGTATTTTGTTCGATTTGGACTCCGGAAGCTAGGGCTTGCACAATCTTTTTGATTTCGGTTTGGATACTCGAGGTAGGGAATTCTACCTCTCTTTATATGTTAGTTGAGTTCTCCTATGTCTTATTGAGCATTTCCATGCTTTGTTTGAGCTTGTATTGATTGTTGTTTGGCCTGGATCAAAATCTGTTATCTGATGAAAAATCGCCAAATTCCGGATTCCTACCGGTAGGCCCGTCCTTTCTACCGGTAGAACGTTGTTGCGTTGTCAAAAAATTTAGCTTCCTACCGGTATAACTTTTCTCCTACCGGTAGGTTGTCTCAAATTTTCATCGTGCAAAAATGGTGGCCTTTCTGTTTCGTATCTGTACCGGTAGGACTTGATCCCTACCGGTAGAAACAAAAAAATTTCCAAATCTCTACCGGTATCACCCAGTTCCCTACCGGTAGACACCAGTAAAAAGGCCAAATTCTCCTGTGCCGTTCTGCTTTTATTTTTCCAAGCCTTAAGCCTTTTCCATGAGTTCAAATGATTATTTTATTATATATGATTAAGGCTTGGGGCAATCATGCATGATGTCAGGATCATTGAGTTATCCAACTTGGATATGTCCGTATTTGTGAAATTCTTGAAATGGTAAATATGGGCCTCTTGCACAATATTTGTACGAACGATACACTTGAACTTGTGAACGACGCGCGAACATTCAGGGCCCATCGACGGGTGGGTGCCTGGCAGGGGATTTCAGGGTCCCATAATTAGCCTGGCAGGAGCTTATGCTCATAATAATTTTTCAAGGCCTAACCTTCAAGGTGGGTGCTTGGCAGGGGATATCGGGGTCCCAAAATTAGCCCGGCAGGAGCTTCGGCTCAGACACATAAATGACACGACATGTTGAGACACGATTTGAACGGATATGATTTATGGGTTGAATAAAAGAAAATTTGGAGATTTTGGGACACTTGTTCATGAAAGTTGTGCTTCCTCCGTTGTCTTGTGATCTTTTATCATTTGTTCATTCGTCTCGCTCATTTGCATATAGAGTTTGCGTAGACTTTTCTACTGGGCTAGTGTAGCTCAAGCCTTATATTATTTTCAGGTGCTAACCCGGAACCCTAGCTTGCATTGCTTGGCGTGCTTGGAGTGTGGTCATTATTTTTGAAAGCTAACCGAAGGAGTTACTTATTCATCGTTGTAAATTTATTTTGAAAGATGTATTCGTAACTTGAATTGTAATTCTTTTGATTTGGAATATTGTAACCCTTAATCCTCTTTCGACATTTGATACTTATGTTGATTTGGGGCCGTTGAGCCTATATTGTAATATTTTGGAAACTTTGTGAATTTGGAAGCTTAACTAAGGAAATGAGAACACAGTGATCTTTTGGGTACCGTACGGATATTTGTGAGTATTTTTATTATGTAAATCATTTATAATTATGTTTAAAATCGAGGACGTGACATAACTTTTGACTATTACTCTCTTTCAAATTTCAGATAACTTCTTGGGACTTAACTAATCATGGACAATCTAAGCGTCTATGGCCATGTGAGTTGACCCGTTTCATTTTATACCTTGGTCATAATAATCAAATTAATTGTTTCCTATGCGCGGATCAAAAAAAAAAATTTGTTTCCTATGCATTCGGTGAATTCTTCAATTTCTTATGCAGCTCGACGGTAACTTGCAGAAAATGTAAGAACTATTTACTCAATTGCATTGCTTAATCTGATTTTATATATTTGATTCATATTTGCTTTGTTTTATTTTTTCAGTACAAAGGTTACGTGTCTTCGAGAAAAAAATGTAATTGTGGTGATTCATGATGAGCAAGAAGTTAATCGTATTTTTATGTATGGGGTATGCCTACCAATGCCATTATTACTTTACTCCCTTTATACTGTAAGGGGTCAACGAATTGATAAAAGGGATGTGGTGTCATACAATACCTTTCGAGAAAATATAATTCTCATATCAATGTGGAAGTTTGTCCTGGAATAAAATATGTTAAGTATATTCACAAGTACATCTACAAAGGTTATGATCGTACCATGATGGTGTTGAGAGATGAATAAACAAGATATAGAATTAAGGTAACTATTATTAGTCATCATTTTACTTTTACAAGAAGAAATTCTTGCTCATTAATTATTTTTTTAGGCTGTTATTCATGTTTCTAATTGTGCTTTTTGGATGAAGTAGATATGTGTTGGTACAAAAACTCTCGGGAGGCAGATGGAGAGACAAATTTCAAGACAATAAGATCTATGTTGAACACCTTTTTTTTCCCCTACGTAGTGTATCATATTTGACTCTATATAAATTTTTAGATTTTTTATGCATGTTAAAATTGGATTCTATGAATGCAACATGGTATTGGTTTTGAGTTTTGTGGTTTGGATTAATATAGTTCAGTGTGTATCCTATCAATGCAATTAACTCGGTATATGTGATTAGGATTATCATTGGTAGTGATGTACACACAGGCAGAGGCTTAACAAATAAAACTTTTTGTTGCGGAGTGCTGCAGGCATAGGTAATTAGCATATTAAAGTTTTGCAACAACAAAAATATACCGTATTTTACTTTGTTCCTACCCATTTTTTTCAACATGTCATCCCTTCGCTCATTGCTCGACCCGTAGCTTTAGTTGTCTTCAAAATGTGTTGCGCCGTGCCTTCAGGCACGGGCATTCGCTAGTATATATATGAGTTAGGTTCCGGTGAGGGATCCCTCATTTTAATAAAATGAGGGACTCTCCTTCCCGATTGAATTTCGATGATCCGAGCCGCTCAAAGTGATCAGAACGTGATTTTAAGGGTCCCCGTGAGAAATCAGCAAAAAAAATGACCGGGAAGGGCTTCATCCGAGCAGTTTTCATTGAACGGTTCAAAAAAAACTGCTCGGGTGACGCCCTTCCCGGTCTTTTTTTTTGCTGATTTCTCGCAGGGACCCTTAAAATTACGTTCTGCACACATTGAACGGTTCGGATTTTCAAAATTTGATCGGAAAATGAAAGTCCCTCATTTTAACAAAATGAGGGATCCCTCACTTGAAAATTCCTCATATATATATATATATATATATATATATATATATATATATATATATGCATATGTGTATTTGCCTCATGCAAAGGACATGTAGTCTTTTTAAAAGGCTTATTTTATTATTTAAGGTACTCGTCCTTTATTACTCATTGGTCATTAACCATTAGGGGATTTATTACCCATTGGTCTATAGGGTAGTCTTGTCAACTAAGTACTAGTCCTATTAAACTAATCTTTTATTAAGATTCCCGAGAGTACAAAGTACACTATTATATTAATTAAGTACTAGTACTTTTTGTATTAGTTTTATGGGAAAATCTTGACCTTTTCAACCCTAGAATCTTGTACTTAGGTACTTACTTATATATTATTAGTATTAGTCTTTATAGTACATATATATATATATATATATATGTGTGGGTGAGAGAGAGAAAGAGAGGAGAGAGAGGCTGAGAGAGAGGAGAGGAGAGAGAGGCCGAGAGAGAAGATAGGAGAGAGAGGTCGAGAGAGAGATGAAGGAAGAGGGAGAGAGAGAGGGAAGGAGGAAGGAAGAAGAAGAAGATGGGACTTGTACCTTGTTATTCTTTCACCTTTTTAACTCTTGGGTTGAATATCTTCCAAATCCATCACTTTTTGTCCTTCAATTACTCTTTAAACACCAAATCTTGTACCATTGTCTCCTTTCCTTCCAACAAATCTTCCAAAATCCCATCCAAGGTTCTAAACTAGCCATGCAAGCCTAAAACTAGGTGGTTAGTGTGCAAGCAAGCCTTAACTTCACCCATCAACCATGACAAGTGAAAGAAAAGTGAGAGTGAGAGTGAGAGAGAGAATCGGCTAGAGAGAGAGAGAGAGGAGAGCCTTGGCCTATAAATAGAAGCCATTCCAAGCTTCAAACTCACACCTTCAAGCTTTGCTCCAACTTCTCTCTAGAAATTCTAAGTGTTCTTGCTTCCAAAGTTCTAGTTTTCTTGAGTTTTCTTGAGTTCTTGAGCAATACCACCAAACCACCTCTTAAAACCACCCATAGATCTCTAAAGTAGTCCATATTAGTTAGAAAAGTTGTTTCTAGGAAAAGAAAGTGCATCTCTTTTCCTTTCGAAGCAAACCGACGCCGTTACGCCGCCGAATTTCAAAATCGACGACCAAATCTTCGTAGCCGACCACCGCCAAGAAGAACGGTAGTTATCCTTATCTACTATCCAAGTATAAAGTAGTTTTGTACCCTAACTCTAAATATAAGTTCATTAGGAAGTAAGTTTGATCATTCTTATTAAGGTAGATAAGGTTATCTTTTGTTAGGAACATATGAAATGCATGATGTTCGTTATTGGTGATTCAAGCATGTTAAGTAGTCTAGAGTTGGATGATCTTGTGGATTCATTTTGAGTTTTAGATAAATGCTTGTTTATGTGAAAAGTCCTACACCACGGAGTCTATGCATGATAACGTGACACGAGAACCAAGAAAGTAGAGACATGGCACCTAGGATGTGTTAACGAAGATGAAAATGTGTTTATTCGAGGGAGGAAATATTTTGAAACTACATAATGACCGGTTTTGGGTGGCATTATGTGAGTTGTGTGTGTGTATGCCAATGGAAACCCGGCGTGGCGGAACCATTGTGAGGATACTCAGGAGACCGGCGCGGCGGAACCGAGGTTGGGTGTGTGGCTTGGTTATCCGCGGTTCGGAGCCAATACAAGTGTGTGCCAATGGGAACCCGGCTCTGCGGAACCATTGTGAAGATACTCGGGAGACCGGCGCGGCGGAACCGAGGTTGGGTGAGTTAGAAAGGTGTTTGGAAAAAGAAAGGTGAAAATAATGTCGCAGTCAACGATGAGTCAGAAAAGTCAACGTTAACGTTAGTTTGAATAAGGAATGTGGATTTGATTAACTGTTGTCGTTACGCATGATTTATATCTTGTATTTGATTCTCTTGTTCATAAGTTAAGGGTTAGAGGGTTTGGATTATTCTATTGAGCGTTGTAGCTCACGGTGTTGCCTTTTTGGTGACCCTGGCATATTATATCGGTGGCGACGCTGGTATAATATGTCAGATCTCATAGATGAGCAGGGTGGGTGTCACGTCCCTGATTTTTAGCGTAAATATGTAATACATTTTAATAAAAGAACCTCGAGCAGTGTACATATTACCCAAAAGAGTTTCCCACCTGTTTAATTTACAAACAAGTCCCCATGATTTAAGAAATACAACCTTGGCACTACGGCCCAAATTAACTTAGATACAATACGACATATTCAGGATGTTACAAACTTTAGTCAAAAGATAATTCACGAGCAAATTAGTTACAAAGCCATCTTTGGCCAAAAGTTAGTCTATTTCAAAGATGAATAAGTAACTAAATGAAATTAGCTTCCAAAAATCTTCATGTCCAAGCACACCATTGCATGCAGTCTATTGCCCAGCATTAGAACCTGAAAACAAGGATTTTGTTGAGCTACACTAGCCCAGTAGGAAAGTCTTTACCAACGCTAAATGCAAACTTGTTGATAAGTGCAAACGAAGAAGGATAAGAAAACTCAGCTTGAATATATATATTATTCAACCGACTTGAAAGTGAACTTCTATCCAGTTTAAGTGCATGAGTCATGTGACACAAACGATTTAGATAATCCCAACTCGACTCGCTAACCCAAACTCCCACCATTTGTATTTCCACCACTTGCGTTACCGTACAACGCCACAAGGATTACCGTGTTACCACCCCGTGCGTCACGGTGATCCCTAACGACTCGGGTTACCGTATTCCCACCCCTTGCATTACGAAACCCCTCTAAGTCTTCGTATTTCCACCCTTTGCGTTACGGGACTCCCTAAACCAACTTCCAACCCATTCGACTATTTTCTCACACAATATACAAGCTATGACTCACCCATGACCACATTCATAGATGGGACATCATACGTTATGCCAATGTCATCACAAATGCACCAAGAACAATCACAAGTATCAATAATCTATAGAATACACTCTAACGACATTTTAACTACGTAATTTCTTATTCGATTCTTACTAACGGAAGACCATCGGAACAAGGATAGCATCGAGAAGTCAAAGGAAGTCAATTAGATAAGCTTAAGATAGGCTCTCCAAATTATACTTGTTAGTCATTTATATTTGTTATCTGATATTTATTTTGCTTTTATTTTATTTAAAGGTTGATCGAGCTCATTGCCCAAAATATTGGATAAAAAGAAGAGTTTAATAAAGTTTGGGATTAAAGCGCATAATGCTTCAAAGTTGGATTGTTAATTGATTAAAGCATGAAGTTCAAGGGGCTGGATGTAATTAATGCATGAAATCCTATATAAGCAATGGAAACCTACTGACTTCAGCAGTCAGTTCTGGACGGAAAAAAAAGGAGAGTTCCGCTGGAAAGAAAAAGAAAACCAGAGGCTGCGATGATTTCCTGTTCGATGGTCGGTTAAACTTTCTTCTAGGGTGTAGATGAAGCTCGAACTCTGAGTAACAATTTCTATGTTTTGATTTAGGTTTTATTATTCGGATCATGGTTGTATGAACAATGATTTATTCATAAGATTAATTCTTTCCATCAAATCTCGTGTATAATTTCCTAGGTTTTATGCACGTTCATACAACGATTTTAATTGTTTTGTGATAACTGGTTAGATGGATTATACTACGTAAGACGAGTCGTGCTGGTAAGACGATTCGTGCTAGGCGGAGATAGTCCATGCCGATTGGTGATTCATAAATTATTTTTAGGAGATATCGCTAGGGCTTGCAATCCTACGATATCCGGATTGATTCGAATATATGACCTACAATCGAAACATATTTAGGTTACGAGGGGAAAGAGTGGATTTGAAACCCTAGAACTTTTTCCCATCAACTCTTTTCTACACTTTAATTACTGTTTAATAATTTTAGGAAACTATCATCAATCATCTTTTTCTCAGATTAATATAGAAATTAATTGAAATAACTGTAACTCAGCCTTATAATCCCTGTGGAGCGATATTCGGAATACTTATCACTATTCATTTGAGTTGTAGTAATTATTTCATTTTATTAATTATTTTTGGTACGGAAACGACCCGATCAGGAGGTGTCCAAAAGGATTTAGAAGTGATTGGGGGTCAAAACAATCGACGGAGAAGTAATAGGAGCAAAACTGGAGTTAAGCTCCTGGTATCGATACGCGCATAATCCGTATCGATACAACATTAACTGTCCAAAAAGATAAGCTTACTGTATCGATACGCCACATAATCCGTATCGATACCACGGGGCTTCGGGTAGCGATTTCAACAGATTTTCAAGGCATGCTCAACAAACAAAATCCAACAACCCAAGGCATGAATCTACACCAAATCAACACATAAACACATAGAAGAGGTAAAGAAGTCCCTACCTCGCAACAATGACCGAGATTCAATCGTTTTTGAACGAGCCCTAACCTTTCGAACTCCGAAACTTAGATTCAAGCTTGACCCATGGATCTCCGAGCTCAAGAAAGCGAATGGAAGGCCAGAGGGAGGTTGATTCTTGAAGATTTTGGGAGATGAGGTGGAATTTTGAGTGAGAGGAGAGGAGAGAGAAAGAGATCGGCAGGGAGAGAGAGGGAGAACGGATGAGAGAGAGAGAATGGAGATAAAAAAAATGTTCTCCTACTCCTCACACACCCCTATATATACTCATGTATCTTTTTATTACACCACACTCCCTCAATTCTCTATTCTTTCACTCTAGTCCTCAATCCAAATATCCGCCAATTTATCCATATTTTTCTCGATTAGGCATTTAGTTAACAATTCAAAAATTAAAATTATTCGGGTCTCTACAGTGGGCTTTATACTTTGGAGACCTTCGGAGCCGAGGAGCTAGCTGTGATGGAAGAACAAGCGGAGCAGTAGTTAGGAACCTTAGTTCCCTCCCGTTTGTAATAAAAGTACTTCTTTTAAGTTTTGTTGTAATAAAGAACCCGACTCAGTTTATTTTTCAATAAAATTTCTTATTTAACGTACCCAAAATTCGGGGAGTTACAAAGAGGATCTTGCCTCGTTGTTGGGTTGGCGGGAGAATCCTCAACAGGACAGTCACACGGACAAGTCGGCATTTTGAACCAACATTCTTTAATTGCTTATTATATTTCATCTACAATATTTTTCATAATTTTAAAAATCTTGTATTATACTCCCTCAGCACCCAAAAATAAATGTTCATGTTGCACTATTCACACTTTTCGAATAATTGTTAATATTTTGTAATCTATAATATTTTTTATGATTTTAAAATTTTTGGACACTTTTTTTTAAGGAAAGTTTTTGTATACTAAAACTAAATGAACTCTATAAAACAAGATTGTAGAAAATATTTTAAATTAATAATATAAGTACATTTGTAAGAGGTCCAATAGTGAGACATGGACGTACATTCACTCTGAGGATTGTTTTCTTTTTAAATATTAATAAATTTCTTTTGTCGAGGAAAGAAAAATACTAAACAAGATTTATAATGTATATTTTTAAAAATTCAAATTAAAAAATATTATAAAGGATAAAAAAATTGACACCAATATCAAAAATAGACAAAAATTGAGACAAGGGAGTACCTCGATGGGCCCATGACCCAAATAATGGAGTCCAGCATGACCCACGGTGACGAGTACACTGAAGGACCAAACAAAAGAGTAAATTACATTAAATCCCTCTTAAGTACTACAATTCTTCACTTTACCACCTTAATGTACAAAATGCAACACCTAACGCCCTTCAAATACTTGAAATGCAAATGCAGCTAACATAGTTAACGGAAAATGTTGATGTACTTTTATACCCTTCGGCCTCGTTTTCGCTGATTAATTATCTGAGATAGGACTAACTGTACCCAATCCCAAGTTTGGTTTTCGAAATGACTGTCAGGATTGTCAATCCCGGTATTAATTTTATCCCTATATGGGGGTACTAAATAATCCCAGGGGACAGGTGGAATTGAGTAAGATTAACAAAGAATGGATTGTTTTCAAAAATATTCGGATGATATTAGAATTGGTCTCAAAAGTATTTTTAAAATTATCTTTTATATATAGAAATTTACATCAGAAAAAAAGTTTTGAAAAATATTTTCCGAAAAAACATTTTTTTAGATTTGGACCCAATTTTATGAACCCGCCCAAATCCATCCATTTATAATCAGCCTAAACCCACCCATATTCAAATATAATTTCTAATTGGATCAAAACCCATTGATTTTATGGGTTTAGTTGGGTTGGTAATGGGTTAAAAATGGGTCCAACTAAAAAAATTCCAACCATTCTATCATGGCTAGTGCACTAGCAGTCTATTTGGATGGAAGATTTGATTTTGAATGAATATAGAAAGTGGGTGAATATAGAATAATGGTTGATATGTTCGAAGGGTGGGACCTCCTCATAAGAAGAGTGGATTTGTAATTCAGTGTTTAGATGGTTTTTAGAGAAGGGAATATATATGAAAGGTGGATATGAGGAGATAAGCTGTCAAATGACTAAATTGATCCCACTTTGATTTTTTAATGCTCAAAATTGTTATTCTTATTAATTAGCTTTAATTGATATTTACCATTAATTTTAGGATAAAATAATTTCATTTTAGAATACAAATGTTTAAACCTTCTTTTTTAGAAATTATATTTTTCCCAAAAAAAAATTTAAAAAAAGCAATTGGAAAGTGATGAAAGAGTATATAACATAATTGAAAATTAAAAAATATACGTAATTGAAAAGTAAATATAGGTAATTGGAAATTAAAAAATTATGTAGTGTCCTTGCAAAAAGAGAGGAAATTTGGAGGTGGCGACTTGGCTAGGTGGGTTTCTCATACTTCTTTTTGGTTGCAGTGGTCAAATCTCTGCATCATTGATGAAGCCAGGATTTTGAACTCGGGGGAGCCGGCTTAATAAACATATTTTTTTATCGGAACATATACCTAATTATATTTTAGATTTTTGCTTTTCAATACATTACATTTATAAATTGAAATGATTATAGCCTAATGCAGTTAAAGTATACCAATCATTTAATTTTTTCTTTGGCAACTTTGACTGTTATGTGCTTATTTTTTACTTATGAAAGAAATTGAAAAATGAGAATGTAAAATAATCAATTTTTTTATCAAACCAAACCAAAATTATTAAGATTATAAGTAGTTATACACAAATAATTATCAATAATATTCAAATTCAAGTATATATATAAACTAAAAAATTTTAAATTCGAACGCTTGAGGAGCTGGGGTCGGGGGCCGGCCCAACATAGCTCCGCCCGTGCTCTCGCGCAATCTTGTTTCATTTCTTTTTGTGGGGATAATTTTATTTTCATGATTGTCGAAGATTGTTATGTGTTCCTATATGCAGCTTCGGAAGTGGGCTTGATTGGTTTTAGAACAAGAACTTTGAAATTTTGGGTTCTCGAAGCTACCCATTGGTTTGATCCAGAAATGCTATGGGTACACCATTTGATCAGTACACCAAATGTACACTTTGGGATATATTTGGTTCGATGGAATCAACGTTGGAATGAAATGGTCATTCCATGGAATACTTATTCCCATATTTGATTCACCATTAAATAATTGAATAATCATTCCAAATGAAATCATTATTCACCTTAGTAAAGAAATTGTCATTCCACTAAAATTATTAAGGAATTGTCATTCCATTTCTTTGTTACACCAAAATTATTAGTGTCACTTCAAGATTCACTATTGCCGCACCGAAAATTACTATTGTCACACCGAAAATTACTATTGTTACTCTAAAAACTACTATTGTCACACCAAAAATTACTATTGTCACTCCAAAAACTACTATTGCCACACCAAAAATTACTGTTGCCACTCCAAAAATTACTATTTTCACTCAAAAAATTACTATTGCCACACCATTCCATTCCAAATAAGAATGGCTATTCCTAAGCACAACCAAACTTAGGAATGCAAAGGATATTCCAATCTCATTTCTTCTAATTCCAATCTTAATTTCATTCTATTGAACCAAACATACCCAAAGCGTGTGGAGGCTAAGGTGGATTAATAATGGGGCCCACACCCAAAAAATTTGCAATTCAAAAATTTGGCCCAAACGGTGCCGTGAAATCTCACAGAGAAAAGAAAACCCAAAATGGTTGCCCCAAACTTCAAGCCCCATCAATAACCACCACCGACACCATTTCACCATCGAAGCCACCTTTTCTCTCTCTGACTCCCACATATATCTCTCTCTCTCTCTTTCTTTCTCTCTCTCTCTCTCTCTCTCTCTACAAAATCCGTGGGTGGCAGAGCAACGGTGGACGTATGCCCATCTTAGTTTCAATCATTCAAGCCCCATTCCATAATTCTCTTTCCAACTACTTTCAGATCCAACATCATTGGGGTGCCTTTCCTCCAAATGTAGCATTCATTAATTGAAACTTTAATAGCAGATTCAAAAACCAACCAACCCAAAGAAGAAAAAGAAGAATAAAACTATGTTGTAACAAACTTTGAATTGTCAGTAGCTCCGATTTCTGAAAAAGTGAACAATCCAAACGCCAAATAATCAACTTCACTATACTCTTAGAAATCAGAAAACATCACATCTACACACCACGGGTCCAAATATGAGCAACCCACATGAGCAAATTCCCCCCCCACCCCCCCCCCCCCCCCCCCCCCCCAAAAAAAAAAAAAAACTAAACAACGATTAGTTCTAACAACTAGAGAAATTTTGGCCCAAAAGAGATAGAAGGGTCGCTTCGGTGGTGGTTGTTGGTGGTGATAGTAGTCGCTGGAAATGGTGTCGGTGGTGGTCGTCGGTGGGGCTTGAAATTTGGGGCAAATGTTTTTGGGTTTTCTTTTCTCTGTGATTTCCTGGCACCATTTGGGCCAAAATTTTGAATTTGCAAGTTTTTTGGGTGTGGGCCCCATTATGAATCCACCTCAACCTCCACACACTTGGTTTACATTTGGTGCACTCAAGTGGTGTACCATAGTATTTCTAGGTTCGATTGTACTCGTCTTATATTGGAATCAAGTTTAAAAAAAAAAGGGGTGTGATTTATCAGCAAAACCTAAGCTTGTAAGAATTAAGAATAGTTGTATGATGAATGGTGTTTGATGAAGTGCTCCAAAGAAAAAGAACATGAATTATGCCATAAATTCGTCCAATTCCAGATTTTTCATTGTAAAAGAACATTATTAGAGATCAATGGCTTAATTTTTTCGATAACTTAAGGTTTAGATACAAGTTGGGAGTAATCAAGAGGTTTCGGAGAGCGGACCCCGTTCGTTTTGGAATTTTGGATTTGGATTTGTAGGTAATGAGTGTAGAGAGAAATAGAATAATAATTGAAAATATGAATAATGATTGGAGAGAGACAAAGTAGAGATAAAAATAAAAGTAATGATTAAAAAAATAGGATAATAATTAGAATCTAAAATCCAAAACCCTTAAACAAACGGGGTCTTAATGTTTGACGGTGGTAGAGAAGGCACGAGCGGAGGGAAATGGAGACAAATGGGGTCAGCTTACCAAGTCCGGGTCCTCTCCAATCCTAGCTTGGAATTTTTTTTAAAATCACACTTCAATGATCAGAATCATTCATACTTTTTAATTAATTGAAAACACAAAGCATGCCAAAAATCATTTTGATCAATTATCATTTGATATGATTTCGAAACAGATTTATATTGACAAAAAAATTTCAAAAAGAGGTTTTATTCTATTGTTGCAATCTTATATTTTGCAATATAATGTGTTCCAAATGTGTTTCAAAATTATATCTAATGATATCCAATAAACTGGATTTTTGGCATATTTCATGTTCTCAACAAGAAAAACAAAATGAACTATTTCTATCATTGACGTGAGATTGTAAGAAATTTTACAGGTCGGGATTGGAGAGGAGCCGGACTCCAACTGCCACGCTGTCATCCAATTTTTCAAGGAGAATATTTATACGTCACACCCAAATAATGCTAATTGGCCCCACTTTAAATTCTTAATTTGCCCCAATTCGTTTTAAAGGTTTGTGGTTAGAAACGTAAGGAGGGCAAATAGAATTCCTCTTCTCCCTTGAAGACCAATCCCAAAACCTTTTACACGCACGTCTTGCTAACCCTTCTTTGACCACGATGTGCTATTTCCGTGATCGAGTCAGCCACCAGGTTCTCCCTCTCGCAAATTTCTATGTATTGTTTCTCCTGTTTGTTTTCCTACGAGATAGGTGACTCATAAGTTCACGAATATCCTCAGGAAGTGTTCTAGAATTGTTGTTATTTACATTAAAAAAATTGTCTAGGGTTCACTATAGCATGTTTGTAATCCATGAAGTTCACTTCTTAAATTTGTAACCCCTTTAGTCCACTAGTAATGTTTTGTAAGGCCTTAGATCCATTTTACTTTAAAAAAGAATTTTTACAAGACAAAAATGCCCTTCTAGGGTTTTAATCATACTCTCTCTCTCTCTCTCTCTCTCTCTCTCTCTCTCTCTCTCTCTCTCTCTCTCTCTCTCTCTCTCTCTCTCTCTCTCTCTCTCTTCCCCCCCCCCCCGTCCGACCACCACCACTGCCATCACAACCACCACCCACCACAGCTGCCAGAAACTCACATATAACATTATAAGTTTTACTTTTTTTTTTGTTTTTTCCTGTTTTGGAATTTTGACAACTCTCTCTACATTCCAGATCTCACTCGCTCTGCCGTTGCACAGATAACATTATATGTTCAGATCTGTTAGGCCACTGCGCGAACCAATTCATATAAGGTTGTCTATGCCTATATATGGTTATGGTAACATATATGGTTATATATGATTATGGTTATATATTTATGCATATATATGTTCAAGTTTTAACAAGTAACAATCATTGAAACCATTACATCCGCCAATCAAAACATCTGTGTTCAAAATAAATAAAAAATGAATTCAGAGTCATCTATTGTTCAACTACATAGTTATAAATTTGATTGATAGATTTACAAAACGGATTCAGAATCTTTTGAATAGCAATATGAAAACAAGACAAAGAAATTACACCAAAAGACTTTAACCAAATTAAAATTCTAAATCTAATATTCTTAGCTGTCTTGTTAGGCTCAACGATTCTAATGTGCAACTTCAACTTCATCAAGTACCTTTGGTAGAAGGATTTGATGTGGAGGGCTTTTCTGAGGTTGGAGTTCATCCTAAAACTCCATCATCACAGTGTCATTGTGGTTATACTTTAATTTGCAATAAATTGGATTAGACACTTCATGAAACCCATACTCCTATTTCTAGCAAAATTAGGTGAACTTCCCATTTTACCCTTTTCTTTTGCACACTAAACAACAATCTATTCAAAGAAACAAAAGTACACTTTTCATTACCCCATGCACTACCAATTTACATACGGCCCTTTCAACATTTACCATTGAAATTAACAACTGGATTGAAGAACTTGCCAACAAAAACTCCATGTTCTTACTTTTCAATAACAAAAAAAAAAAACTGGAAATGCTTCACTTCAACTTGACTTTACATAAAAAACACCATAGTTGATTGAAGAACTTGGCCACAAAAATTCAGCAACTTTTTCTGGAGTTAACCTAGAAAAAAAACCAAGAGAAAGCATCACCAATGCATAAAACAAAGAAAAGAAAAAAATTGAAGAAAAGGAGAATGCACATAATGTAACACTAAACAAAAAGAAGAAAAAAGAAATATGGAGTACCTTGATTTAAACTCTGTAAATGAGCCAATGCACTCTCCACGATCCCGCTTTCACATTCAAGTTGAGAAGGAAGCATTGCACTTCGAATCAATTGGTTTTTTTCATTGTGAGGCAACTTGTAATTGCTCACCCCGTGAACTTTCATCACTTCAACCATACACGCTTGTAATGATACAAACACACGATTAAGACTATCCGCCAACAATTCTTCAAAAGATTTTTCCGCCGCATTGACAAGCGCATCAACTGTCTTAGGCACCTCTTGATGTTGCAATGATTGAATTGCTCTAAAATAACCAAGATCCAAAACATTCATGTCCAGACTACTTGGAGGTTGATTCGAAAAACGGATATCAAATCCATCTTTCGTTGCCGTTTCAACAAATTGAAGATCGAATGGTTGGATATGTAGTTTTGCATTGTCTTGTTGAATAAATATGGTTTCATGTGCACTAGAACGTGGCCATTTAGACTAGATTGCAGTCAAAACTTGATTAATCAAGCAAGAGCAAATAATATCTTTGGTTAACAATATTATTGCCTTTGTCTCCAATGTACCCGCGGGGCAAGTTTTACCGGATCGTCGGGCTGGTTCTTTGAATACAAAAGGAAAAATACCAATCCAACCAGAAAATTCCTCATTTTGGTCAGCATCAAATCGAGGTCGAGCTATGGCAGCCAAGAACATGACATTCGGGATGAACCTTTTATTTTTGCAAGTGCGGTGAGGTTCTTCTCCTTCCGGGAGTAGATAATAACTTTCCACTTCTTTTGTTATGTAGAACCATTTTTCATCAATGCAAACATAGTTGTACATGCTCTTGAATTTTCTTGCCTGATTTTCATCATCATTGGGCTCAAGCATTGAAAGGCAAAACTGGAGTCTTGCCTTCTTAGCTTGTTCCGATAAATATGGTTTCAATGCGTTGGAATGAGGCCGAATTTTACCTTCTTTAATTAGCCTGTGAATGGTTGTTTTTGGGACTTTCATTGCCGCTCCCAATGACCGGATGTTTGTTCGCCGGACACAATCAATATCCCTCATTTTGGTGAAGTCGATTGGTACTCATTTGCGACCGCTTGAAGGCATTTTACTGGAAACATTGACCATCACTCCATTAGCAATACGAGCCATCCCTCGATTCCAAATTCGGCGCACTGTGTTGATACTAGTTTAGAACAATTCAGCAACCTCTCTTACAAAACTTCTCTTTAATTTTCCATCCACACTTTGTAGCAACACAGCTTCAAAAATTGCTTCTTTTTGTTGATTGGTTAGATTTCTTTTTGTTCATGGATGAAGAAAGGCAATTTCAAGTGCATGATTCATGATTGATTTTGGAGGAGAAAAGTGAAGTATTTAGAGTAGGAAATTACCCCATTAGAAAAAACTGGAAAAACAGAGAGAGAGAGAGAGAGAGAGAGAGAGAGAGAGAGAGAGAGAGAGAGAGAGAGAGAGAGAGTAATTGGAGAGAGAGGGGGCTAAATTTTAGGAATAGATTATGCTTGAATACTTGTGATTGGAGCAGAAAAATTAAGGAAACTATAGAAGAAGGAGAGAAACGTGGGAACTGGGAAGTAGCGAGAGAGAGAGAGAGAGAGAGAGAGACATTTTGAGAAGGAAATTGAATTTATGGTGGTTAGTTGTCATCCGTATCAAGCGGCAAAAATTGACTCAATTCAATTTTCAATTTCAATTTGGGAGCCACAATTAGCGCCAAAACTTTTTGGTATCCGGCCCAATTTGAAAAAATTCAAGTAGTGTTGAAATTACATAAGGGTAAAATTGGAAAGTTAACTCATCAATTGTACATCAAATTTTTTCCCTTAAAAGTGGAAATTCCCAAAAGTTCCAAACTTTGTGATACGGAGGGAGTACTATTTTGACAAGAACCCAAAAAAATACAAATCTAAAATGACACTATACGAACAATTTCAATTTGGGAGCCACAATTAGCGCCAAAACTTTTTGGTATCCGGCCCAAATTTGAAAAAATTCAAGTAGCATTGAAATTATATAAGGGTAAAATTGGAAAGTTAGCTCATCAATTGTACATCAAATTTTTTTCCTTAAAAGTGGGAATTCCCAAAAGTTCCAAACTTTGCGGGACGAAGGGAGTACTATTTTGACAAGAACCCAAAAAAAATACAAATCTAAAATGACACTATACGAACACAACATGAAACAATAAAATGTACACACTCCACCCTTACACAATGCTGCATGAATTGAACTTAAAAGCAAAGTTCCTCGGTAATGGGCACGACATACATGTTGTGCATTATCTCGATCGTCCGTTCATTGACCAGATGAGATTTAAACTGTCGAATGGCAGAAAAGATGGCCCAGATCGATATGCAGACGTGCACAAATGTACAGCAGGTCACTCGGGTTCGTTTGAGGGCCGCTCTACAAAATTGGGAAATTTTACCAGAGAGAAAAGGATACTTCACTCTCAGAATTGAGAAAATTTTCAATGCCGAGTGAGTATCACGTGGTGTCCGTTCGGTACATCCGAGTCATCCGATGTAATTTTGGACGACTCGGATTTGGAGATAAAAAAAAGGAAGGAGAGATAAAATTTTAATCCAAAAATGCATTGAAAGCTCGTGAGTACCGAGCGGGTACCACGTGAAATATACTCATCTGGCGCTGAAAAATTTGTCGAATCCTCAGAACCACTCCTAGTCTCCTGTGCAAGGGACCTATCTTCCCTCTCTCTCTCTCTCTCGGCTTCTCAGCTCCCCATCTCTCTCTAAGATCAGTCCGCGATCAAATCTTGCTCTTCTCTCCCTCTTCGAAGGCTCTACTACACAGGCCTTCCTTCTTGCTTCTTGTTTCCTTCGCGAATTTCTCTCTTTTTTTCCTTTCTCCGCCTCGTTTCCCATCTGTTGTTCAGGATTTTCTTTTTGTGTCTTTATTGTTCAATTCTGTTATTGTTCTTAATTTCTTGTATTTTCTTTGCGAAATTTCTCATTTTCTCTGTACTTCCGTCTGTCGTTCATTTCTTTTTCTTGTCGTAATTGCATAATTCTATTGGTTTTTATTTTTTTCGTTTCAAGATTTTTCTTATTATTCCCTGTTTGGCTGCTGAGAAAACTGAAAAAAACAAAAAAGAAAGTCAAATAAAACCTTAATTTTTATGTTTCTTTTTTGCCCCTATATTAGACTCCATTGGTGGAGAATCCAGTTTCTTGTCAAGTTTCGTGGATGAATGAAAACTGTAGGATTCAATACCTGGATTATCTTTGTTTTTATTTCCTGGAATTTGCTATCAATTCAATCTGTTTGTGACCTTGTTTTGCTATGGTAGTAGCTTTTTTAGATTCTTGATGAATTGACTTGACCTAATGGGTTAAGATACAGTCTAGAATTCTGTATCTATATGAATCTTTATCACTGTTACGTGGACTCGGGTACGAACATATGGGTATCAAGCAAAGTGTCACACCTTCCTAAACTCGAATATACGATGTTGAAAAGTTAGGTATGAGTATTGTACTATATTGTGCAGTTTTCTTAGGTGTATTTTGGAAATGGTTATGATCTGTACTCGAAACTAGACGGGACTTAAGAACATCAGAGTATCTTTCATCCATGCAAAATGTTATAAATGTGTCTTTTCTTGCCATTGTGAGCTTCTTTTTCGTTGAATATCATGGAATTAGTGTTAGAGGATCCAAGAGTCTAAATTAGGTAGTAAGTGGTAACCTACGTGCATTTAGCAGACTCCAAGTGGATTACAGTATGAAGTTAGTATGAGCATAAACTCGCACAGGTGTTCTTTAGTTGTTCTGTTTACATTTTTGAGCAGTGATATGTTTGTGGGCTGCAGGTTACACCTAACTGCCTACACCGTGAAGAAAGGTAATATCCTTTCCTTAGACCACCTGTTTTGTGGAACTTAGACGCCCATACTGTCCTGACCTTGAGAAAAGTTATAAGCAGAAAAAATTTCAATGCATATAGGTAATCCAAGTACTAGAAGCATTTAAAGCTAAATATTTTGGTGGTTCCTAGTTCCAAGTAGTCCTTATCTTCATGAGTTTTTTCTTGTTACTTTTCTTTGGGCGGAGTTTACGATTTCTAGATGTGGTGCCTCCTCAACTGTTTGATGTTTGCAATTTTCCCTTGAAATGATAAATGTACGTTTTTCTCTTTTGCGCCAAGTTTTATTGTTACAGGATATCTTAATTGATAATTACTAGTATTCAGATTCCACCGAATAAATTTTAGGTTGCACCATTTTTCTAATTTGCTGATAATTCGGTATCAGTCAAATAGAATTCCCTTGTGATGTCCCAAATGTAACTTATTACTTAAGCTGCATTTACTGACACCAACTATGAAATGGTTGTTGAATGTATTCTTATCACTAATAGGCTGACTTCTTTCAATTACTGGTGTGGCAGATCACTAGCAGCTTACAATCTGACAGTTGCAAATGTAACTATCTCAAATGACTAGAATGCTTATATAAAGCACTCCTGTTGGACACACAAAAACTGAGTTAGTGTGGGCTATGTGTCCGATATTTTTAGTTGGACACTCACCTAAAAAAGCACATTTAGTATTCAAGTTTAATGAAGAAGTTTATTTGGTATCCAAGTTTAATGTAGAACTATGCATAAAACTCCCATATTATGCATGACATGATCTTTAACACCTTGTAAACACAATTGATTCAGAAAATAAAACAATATATTTGATACGTTGGAGTGTCCTAGTATCCATGGCATGAGAATTAGAGGAGTGTGACACTTAGATACAAACCTGTAGCCGAAACCCAGGTCTGAGTCAAGGTTACTTAAGTTCTTCGAAATTACTAGTTATTTACCAGGATTTCTGTTACTTCATGTTATAGAAGGAACGCCGTGTTTTCTACGTTTTCCCTTGTACCATATATCTCCATCCCTTTCGTGCAACTCAAAACTTGATTTGTTCTTTGAATTGCTTGATAGGCTATTTGTTTTGTGTCTTCTCATAAGGGTATGACTTCACTGATGCTTCATGTCACTGTCATTTCCAAGTGACTAAAGTACCATGTCAGACATTTTGAACAGTGTATGGGTTCTTGTTTAGCATTCTGTCATATATTATTGTATCTGCATTGTTTTATCTATGAAGATAACTATGTTGTAGCATACGAACTTACGTTAGGTGGATTGAGTGTAAACTTGTATTGGTTTGGTTCTAAATTTGTGAATGGGTTGAGCAAGTTCTCTGCAGTATGTCTTGAACACCGCCAAAAAGAGGAAATTGTTTATACAAGTTGTTTATGAAGATGTGTTTTTGCCTCTTCTGGTAATTTGGGGTCATGAAGGACTAGTCCTTGCCCATGGATAGACTGTGTTTGTTATGATGAAGGTGTAAAATGTGAACTTATTCGTTTCCGTGAAGATTCCAGCAGCCTCATCAGAACATTTATCCAAGGTTCCAAGTCAAGCAGTGATTATATGCTTATTTACACCAAGGATAAGACTTGAAAGTTTTAAGATAGAATGTGTATACCATGCTTATGTTACAATTTTCACTCTTCACTGAATCAGCCTGAATAAAGATTCAAGAATAAATACATAACAATACCTGGATTCACCGGTGACACAGTTGAAAGCAATCATGTTCAAAGTGCTTTTCATTGCTTGTTAACATTCAGCCTGTATTGTGAATAATCCAATTAGAGGTCCATAATTTGAAGGTATCAGCTTAGGACGAGTTCAAGTAGTATTGCAGACATTATATTGAGAATTTACTTGTCCTAGTTCTAATACTCCTACTCCTACTCCTACTCCTACTCCTCCATCCTAATTTACTTGTCTCAGCTCAGGACGAGTTTAGGTATCAGCTTGGGTTTCTCATACTCCTCCATTCTAATTTACTTATCTCAGTTCTACTTTAACTGGATAAAAAAAAACTAGTTATATTTTTAAATTGGTAATGAATTTTATATTTAATATGGATCTTGTTTGATAGATCTCGATTTGTTCTATAATCAATTGAAAAGTAGTATGAACTCCCCAAAAATGACAATTAAATTAAGACGGAGGGAGCACTTCTTTTTAGTTGCAGTGGTCAAATCTCTCGATCTTGTTTCATTTCTTTTTAAGGGGGTAATTTTATTTCATGATTATTGAAGATTAGTACAAAAATTTTGAAATTTTGGATTCTCGAAGCTACCCATTGGTTTGATTCTACTGGTCTTATTGGATTCAAGTTTTTTTTAAAACATAAAGGGTTGTGATTTATCAGTAAAGCCTAAGCTTGTAAGGTTTTTTTTTTTGCCTTAAACATCATTGTTTTAGCTTTTGCGAGGACTATTAAGAATAGTTGAATGATGAATGGTGTTTGATGAAGTGCTCCAAAGCAAAAAGAACATGAATCATGCCATAAATTTGTCCAATTCCAGATTTTTCATCGTAAAAGAACATTATTAGGGATCAATGGTTTAATTTTTTTCGATAAAGGTTTAGATACGGGTTGGGAGTAATCAAGAGGTTTTCGGAAAGCACTTTACCTTATTAGTTATTCATGTGTAAATAACAAGGTTACGGCCCGTTTGGATAGAGGATTTGATTTTGGGTGGATATGTAATGAGGGTGGATATGTAACGAGGGGTGATAAATAATGAGGGTGACCCCACCTCTGAAGAAGGATGTATTTGTAATGAGGTGTTTGGATGATTTTTTGAGAAGGAGATTTAGAGGGTGGATATAATGAGATTAGATGTCAAATGACTGAATCACCCTCCTTGATTTTGTAATGCTCCAAATTGGTTTATTTCATTAATTAGAAAAAAATTAGTATTTACCATTAATTTGAGGATAAAATAAATTTATTTTTAATTTATAAATGTTTAAACCATATATATTTAATAAACAATTACTATTATTTTCCAAGAAGAAAACGCAATAGGAAAGAGGAAAAAAAAAAAAAAAAACCAAAGCTGTTCATATGTGTATATTAGTATCAGTATATGTATATTTACATATACATATACCCACACAGATCCATCTCCAAAAAACCCACGGACGCATCCACCACGGCCTCCCCCTCTCCCCCCAACCCCCTCCTCAGCCTCCACTCCGACAATCGGCGACCTCCTTCTTCTCCGACGATCGGCGACCTCCTCCTCCGACGATCGGAATCCTCCTTCTTCTCCGACGCCGACGATCTCTGTGAGGTATCCCTCCTCCTCCTCCTCCTCCTCCTCTATCTTCTTCGGTTTGGTTTCTGCGCTCCACAAACGCGTGATGACAAAAAAAGGGGTGAAATGGTCATTACACAGCCCCGCATAACTAACGACAGGGGTATCCCCGTCGTTAGCTAATCCGGCCACAGGTGGATTTGTAGTCCGAAGTCCCCAAATTAGGGGGCAAATCGGGGTGGATT
This sequence comes from Rhododendron vialii, assembly GCF_030253575.1. Lineage (NCBI taxonomy): Eukaryota > Viridiplantae > Streptophyta > Magnoliopsida > Ericales > Ericaceae > Rhododendron > Rhododendron vialii. Next base: position 12,249,487 of record NC_080561.1, read on the forward strand.
TTTTCGTTCCCAAAGACCGGAGAAGAGAAGAGCCCGGACTTTATCTCCAGCCGCATCACAAATCCAGGGCCATATCCACCAGCCAAACAGGCTGTTATTGTTGTGGGACGGAGATAGCTAGTGGTGTTGCTGGATGGTGGAGTGTGGTTGCTGTGGTGATCTGTGATCTCGGTGACTGGATTTAAAAGTGTAGATCTGTTTTTATAGGTTTTGGTTTATTTTGCTCTGCTGCGTTTGTTTTTTTGGTTTCCTATCCCTGATGGGGCTATTTCCTCCCCTTCTGAGGTTTCCTTTGGTTTGGTTGTGCGTTCTTTCTGCGGCGAATATTGTGCCCAGAAGATTTGTGTGTGGGAGTTGGGTGCTTTCTTGCTGACCTCTCCCTTGTGGCTTGATTCTTCCGTTGTGTTGTCGGGATCTTGTTCTTCTTGATGTACTGTTTCTCCTATCAATGGAAAGTCCTAACATTTTTGGGAAAAAAAAAAACTACGTAGTTCTTAAATGTCTCACGGTGGTAATTCAATGCAATTTTATCAGAGAGATAGAGAGAGAGAGTCTTTGTAGGGAGGCAAGGGCAGAGGGAAATGGAGACAAATGGGTCAGCTAACCCACTACCATCCAATTTTTTAACGAAATGCTAATTTACCTCACTTTAAATTCTCAATCTGCCCAATTCGTTTTTAAAGGTTTGTGATTTAGAAACGTAAAGAGGGCAAATAGAATTTCCTCTTCTCCCTCGAAGACCAATTTCCCCCAAAACCTTTTACAAGCACGTCTTGCTAACCCTTTTTCGACCACGCTCTAAAGTGCTACTAGTATTTCCGTGATCGAGTCAGCCACCAGGTTCTCCCTCTCTCGACCACGCTCTAAAGTGCTAGTATTTCCGTGATCGAGTCAGCCACCAGGTTCTCCCTCTCGCAAACTTCTATGTGCATTGTTTCTCTTGTTTGTTCTCTCCTATGGGATGAGTTCACAAATATCCTCTGGAAGTGTTCTAGAACTGTTGTTATTTACATCTCCTCTCTCAGTTTGCAATTGGTGATATTACTTTGGAGAATTTGCCGATTGATTCTTGATAATCGAACTCAGGGTAAAGTTTGAATGAAGGCAAATTTTCGTAGTCGTCCCTCTAGTTTTACGGTTGTCTTAATTTCATCCCTCCAGTTTCAATTGCAACCAAATAAACCTTGTAATTTGTTTTTATTCCAAATTGGTAAAATTGTTAATACCGTTAATGAAACTAACGGAAAAATTGGTTTCAGTTTCAGGGATCTCTTTGGGTGCCCATTGAAAGACATTAGAGTCAAAAATTTATAATGACCATTTAATATAAAATAATTAAAAAAATAAGATCTTGGCATCGGTTTAAACAGATTGAAAATTTGAGCACTTAATTTTTTAATTATATTTTTTAATATATAAACGGTGTAAAAATAAATAAATGTTTCAATTTTCAATTCGTTTGAACCGGTGTCAAGATCTTATTTTTTTGATCATTTTATCTTGAATGATCATAATGAATTTTTGGCTCTAAGGCATTTCAATGAGCACTTTAAGAGAATCCTGAAACTAAATAAGAAGCCTTAGAATGCTCGTTGAAAGGCATTTGAGCCAAAAATTCACTATGACCATCTACGAGATAAAATGATCAAAAAAATAAGATTTTCGCACCGGTTCAACCGGATTGATAATTCGAGCACTTATTTTTTTAATCATATTTTTTAATATATAAATAGTCCGGAATGATGCCGTTTTGGGGCTAGCCATGTATGGAGAGGAGGGTAATTTAGTAACTTTACCCTAATGGAGACAAAGAGAGGAGCGCCTCTAGAGAAAATTGGAGCGTGAAAATCATCCTCCTTCCATAAAAACTGGCAAGCGCTTGTGTTTTATCTTAAAATCATCCTCCTTCCATTTCGTTATCCTTCCAATTTTCAATCCGTTTGAACCGGTGCAAAAATATTATTTTTTTGATTATTTTTTCTTAAATGGTCATCATGAATTTTTACACCGTTTATATATTAAAAAATATAGTTAAAAAATTAAGTGTTTCAATTTTCGATCTGTTTGAACTGGTGCCAAGATGCTATTTTTCTGATCAATTTATCTTAAATGATCACAATAGATTTTTTGCTCTAAGGCCTTTTAATGGACACCCTACGAGAGTCCTGAAATTAAGACCAATTTTTCCGTTAGTTTCATTAACGGTATTAACAATTTTATCAATTTGGAACATAAAACAAACTACAGAGTTTATTTGGTTGCAATTGAAACTAGAGAAACAAAATTGAGACAATTATAAAACTAGAGAGACGACTACGAAAATTTGCCCTTTGAATAATGTGTTCTTTTTCTTGTGAAATTGAAATTCTCGTACTCTAACCCTCTCCTAAATTCAGAATCATCAAAAACAAACATGAGGTGGTCTAGCAAGAGTTATCGCGAGTGATGTGCAAAAGTTCAAGTAATTTTGTTTCCGACTTTTGGTGTGTATTTTTGGTAGTTAAGTAGATTAGTTCTTATGAAAAGACTACAATACACATCCCTTATTTGGGTGTGTATCATATGCACTCCCCAAAATGTTATGAATTATAAAAAAAATGTTACGAATCGTATTGCTAAAAAGTTACGAATCGTATAAAGATTACGAGATACACTAAAATGTTATGAATCATAATATAAATATTACGAATCTTACTGCTAAAAGGTTATGAATTTTAGAATAAAAAGTTACGAAACACACTAAAATGTTATAAATGAATCATAAAATAGGTGCATATGGTACATTCTTTTAAGGGGTGTGTATTGTAGATTTTCCTTAGTTCTTAATACAATGATGTTTTTTGATAGATAAGATCCGTGGAGCTGCTTTTTTTTAGTGCATACAGAGAACGAAATTTTTGATAGGTCAAATCTATTGGGTTGCTTTTTTTTGTGTGCCTAGAGAACCTGTTTGACAAAAGATCTCGTTGAGCTCCCATTGTGTTTAATAATCATTCAACCTGGTCGTGAGAACCATATTTTTGATAGTATTGCAAATGAGATCGTTTCCAAAGTCTGAGAAGTTGCAGAACAAAGTTACGTTAATTTATCAAAATATATTAACTTTTTCATTTTCTTGTTAACCTAATCGATTAAGGGTATTTTAGTCCTAGGAACTAATTTAGTCAATCATGTGCTGGTCACATGACACATTTCCATCCCAAACCTTAACAGGTCCCTAATGGAAGGGGTATGATGTCAAAGTTCAAGTACTTTGAGGGAGTTAAGTGTCTGAATTCATACAATAGGGGGGCAAATCGGGAATCTAATGCAATTTACCTAAAAAACAAAACAAAGGCTAGGGCGCTGCTATTCGCAGCCCTCTATTTACTCCCATAGCCCGTTAAAAATTTTCAATTATACTCGACAGTTAGCTACCGAAATTGAGATATATTTTCAGCATCCAATTACTGATATATAATATTTTTTTCAACAGATGTTTACCGAAAATGCATGTGCGGCAGTTGTTTACCGAAAGTTGAATATATTTTCGACATGTAGTTACCAAAATATAATCTTGTAACGCCCCCAATTTTTGGGTACGTTAAATGAGGCATTTATTATATAATAAAGAGAGTCTGGCTCATTATTACATCATAAATACATCATAAGGAAAAGGTACATTTATTCAACAAGGAAGAAAACTAGGGTTCCTAATACTACTCTGCTTGCTCTTCCATCCAAGCAAGCTCCTCTGCTCCAAAAGCTTCCACGGTGTACATCTTATCCTGTTCATCTAAGAAATCTGACACATTATACCGGCGTTGCCACCCATATAATATGTCAGGGTCACCAAAAAGGCAACACCGTGAGCTACAACGCTCAATAGAGTAAACCCTACCCACTAACTCATAACTTACAAACAGTAAATCATATACGACGAATAGTAACAATCACACATCCACATTCACTATTCAAGTATCGTTGGTGTCCATGTTTTTTCTGTGTTTCTCCTACGCAACTCATCGTAGACCGTGTCTCCATTTTCACTTTTCATCACCAAATCAACATTTTCAAAATCCGTTTTTAACACACCCAACCTCGGTTCCGCCGTTCCGGGTTCCCGAGTATCCTCACAATGGTTCCGCCGCACCGGGTTCCCATTGGCACACATTTGCATTGGCTCCTCTCCGCGGATAACCAAGCCACACACCCAACCTCGGTTCCGCCGTTCCGGGTTCCCGAGTATCCTCACAATGGTTCCGCCGTCCCGGGTTCCCATTGGCACACATTCACACACACATCTCACATAATGCCATCAAAATCGGTCATTATGTAGTTTCAAAAATATTTCCTCCTTCGAAACACATTTTTCTTGTTAACCACACCCTAGGTGTCATGTTTCTATTTTCTCGATTTCCGTGTCTCGTTCTCATGCATAGACTCCGCGGTAGGACTTTTCACATACGCAACCATAAATCATTCATTGTAATCTAACAAGATCATCCAATTCTATATTGCTAAGCATGTTCGAAAAGATCAAAATATGAATACTTCAAATCAAGCGTTGAAATCTTATCTTTCGAAAATCGTTATATCTTACTTTTTGAGAAATTCAATACAACATATGTTTATTTAAGACAAAGTCATTTATCCAACATGTTCATACCTCCATTAGTGAGATAAACTTATTGACAATCATGCCTTTTAAACGATAAGCTTATTTACTTGAAACCAAACAATAGATAATCTTATCTACGATATTGATACTTTGAATCAAGAACATGCTACTCTCTAACGTAGATTTTATACTATACGTAGAGTTATTGGATTAGGGTTCTACGTATACTTAGGGAAGTGAGTAGAGAAAATCTACATGATCGTAATGTCATTTCAAGATTTTGTAAAACGAGCTTGCTATTTATTCCTAATACTTTAACTTGCCTTATCATAAGCAAAATAACTAAAGTTATACTAGGGAAAATGAGTAGAGATTTATCTACCTTGATCCGAAACTTAGTCGGGGCCGAATAAGCTAGTTGGAAGATTTTCTACGGGCGGTGAACTTGCAAATCTGGACCGAACTTTGGATGGCAGTAACTTGGTCAATATTTGGCTGAATACGATCGTTCTTGGGTCGAAGTTGAAGCTCTCGAAGTGCTCTACGACTTTCGTGAAGGAAGTTGATCCTAGAAACTATTTTAGGTAGGAGAAAAATGGTGATAAAGGCAGAGACAGTATGCTGTCTGGAAATAGAAATCCGAGATTTTTACTGAACTTCGGATGCCAATATCTTTGTCGTTTCTTCACCGATTTGGATGGTTCTTGGGTCTAACTTGAAGGTTTCGAAGTGCTCTACAACTTTCTCGAAGGGAGTTGGTTCTAAAAACTACTTTAAGCAGGAGAAAAATGGAGATTTTCAAAGGGCAGTAGGCTGCCTGGAAAAACAGAAATGGTTTCTAGAGAGAAGTGAGAGCAAGAAGTGAAGGTGTGAGTTGAATGGAAGGCATGGGGTGCTATTTATAGCCAACACTTGAGCTCCTCCTTCCTCCTCTAGGGCCGGCCCCCCTCTCTCTCCTTCCTCCCATGGATTTGCTCCATTGTCATGTCCAATCAAGCTTGAAAGCATGCAAAGTCTTCCATGACTTGTCACTTCCATTTGTTGGCCAAATCTTTAGGTCATCATGAAGGGTTTTGGACTTGTCAAGTCTATGGGGAGGTTGCTTGCAAGAAAGAATATAATCATGGCCTAGCTTTGTACTTTGAAAGACTAGAATGGGTTGGCATGTAGTCAAAAAAATAGGCTTAAGGCTATAAAGGTTGCTTGTGTAAGTGTCCATAATTTGCACACACACACACACCCTCTCTCTCTCCCCATCCGGCCTCTCCCCCCCCTCTCTCTCTTTGGTACACATATATATATATATATATATGAGTGTCTAGGAAAGTAAGTCTAGGATTAATAGGTTTAAGGCTAAAATCTTAGGGTTGCATGCATGCATGGTTAGGTTAAATAGTCTTGGAAGCAAAATGATGAGATTCTTGGCCCATGATTTTGTATGGTCAAATCAAAGCCTTATTGGCAAGTCAAAGGTCGATTAACCAAGGGATAAAAATTCCCCTAACAATTATGGACCAATGGGTAAAGGAATATTGGTAATAATTTGATATGACTAGTCATGGGAATCTATTGTCCAAGGGATAATATTTTCCCTAACAATTATGGACCAAAGGTTAAAGTTTTCCCTTGCCTTTATTATCCAATAGGTAGGGTAAGTAATGATGCTAGGTAAAGTGAAATGACTAAACATAGGAATAAAATGATTACTCCTATAGTCTAATGGTTCAATTAGGGTTCGGGGGTTCAAAAGGCTCAAAGACGGTCAAAAAGGTCCATCTAGGATTAGGAAATTGTAACTAGATTGAAACGGTAATTAAGGTTTTCTAACGAATTGGTTGGAAACTAATTTTACTTGCCAAGTAGGATTTCTAGCCAAGAAATATAATTTAAAGATTTTATTTTAACTCACTAGAAAAAAAATACGAGTGCTTCTACAAGCATACTTGTCTTTAGAAAATGACTAGATTGCTCGGCGTGAAAGATATAATTTTATAAGTTTCAAATCTAATTATGACGGATTATAAAAATTAAAAAGAAATTTTTAGTAGCAAATCCAAGTAATTAAGATAAAATTTAAATATTTAACGAAATTTTTATTTACCAAAAATCAGGGTCGTTACAAACTATCCCCCTTAAAATAATTTCGTCCTCGAAATTGGTGCATGACTACGGATCAGATCTCGTCGCTTACCGGTCTTGAAATCATCGTCTATCCCCCTTAAAATAAGAGTAGGTCACCTTCAATTACTAGCGTGATGTTGAAATGATCATCTTCGCCACATGAAGATATCTCCATCGCGTAACCTTCGTGGATTTTGTGGACGGCTATTCCTCCTCCTGAAGTGATAACTGGTTCAACAGCGATCCTATGGGTTCAGTTTCTAGGTATGCAGTGATAAACAGTTTAGGAAAAACCTTCTCATTCCAAGGGTAGATTCTCGATTGAAAGAGGATAGAATACGCTACATGGGTATAGGTACCCTTGCAGTGTTGATCAGGCTCGAAAATTAGGATTTCAACTTATGACTGAACGGAGAGGGGTGATGTCAAGGAATGAAAGAAATACCCCTGCAAAATCAGGAAGGACCCTATAGGTATTTTTTTAAGCCAATCAGCGATCTAATCAAGATTCGAATACTTTGGCAACCCACAAATGCTTTGGCATCACACGGCTACTGTCTAAGGCTCCGGCAGGTCCTAGAAGTATCTCGAAGTAAGACGACAGCGTTTCAAGCATCTCTCACAATCAAATTAAGCCTCATCACTTGCTTAACAAGACGGGATTGAAGTTGCTTCAGTCATCGACCAATTTGCCTCGTAGTACGCCTTTGATGAAGTTTCCATCGTAGATACCAACGCCAAATGCAAAACTTCTACCAAATCATCATGCAGACTCGTATCCCACAAGCATTTTCTTATCACGTCCCTATCAAATCAGCATGCTTCCCACCTAACGATATTAAACCCATTTCTAAACTAGGAAACAACGGATTGCTTGGGCAGAATCCCTCCATTATCGTACAGCGTAAGTACTCCATCCTTATTCAGGGGGAAATCGAACATCTGCAAGCAAGTCCTACTATATTCTACAAACTCGGATATTATTAGCAAAGGCATTGAAAGAACCTATGCAGTCACGGAAAAATAAACCTGGGCAGCATCGACTTCTGGCAGTAATTTCAGAGGTACGGCTATCTTGAAAATAAAATTTCAAAAATCCAAGATAATCCTAGATGTCGGGACGGGAATGATTGAGTTAAGCTGCCCTCAAGTAGCGCAAGCTTTTGAAAAGGAATTGATGATACCTGGTTAGTTCAAGGAAGGGTACCCATCTCCTAAGGAGATTAGTTTCAAACAAATTTGAAGAATCGTACCATAAGAATGAAACAAGGAGTTTTTCCGAAATGATTTGAATATCATCAAGAGATGATATGAATTTATTGATTACAGACGAGGTGGAACGATTATCAATGATTGAATGGACCAATCAGTAAATCTCAGTTATGGCATTGCCGATCATTATTGAAAGTGTCAGAAAAAGTTGTATCGGAAGATAATGGTTGCTATGATTCTCAAGGTTCAAAACTCAAGCGTCAATATCAAGAGTTACGAGAAATTCAAGGAATAGGGAAATGTTATCCAACAAGTGATAACGGTTAGGATCAGTAACACCATAGAAGGTGCTACTGAGTTGAATCGCTAGCCAATAAGGTTAGGTCACAAAAGATACCCAGGATTACGCCATTCTTGTCAATAAGTGTCGTAAAGAGTTAAAATGGATGATTTCATTACTTGAAGCAATGAGGGTTTCCTTCACAAGGATATGTTGGTTTCAACTAGAGATTTGAGAGAAGCAATGTAGTTAGGAGACGGTACGGATATGACTAGCCGATTGATATATGCTCCCTATCAAAATTTAACCGGCGGAAGTAATTGTCATTCCCTTTGAGCATTCCTAATCTGAACGAACTCTTCGACCTTAGTGTTCCCGGTTTGCGTCCGGTATAGGTGGTTAGCGTCCGCAGCCCTCGAACAGTTTTTCGCCTTCCTTTGTCGGTTTACGATTCTAAGGAATCTCATGGTGTTAGTGGTTAGAATGGAAGATTTGGGAATAATGGTTAATCTTGTTGGCTTCAGACATTGCGTTGGGATGCTCTTTTAACTTCTGCATCAATGTCGCCCTTGTTGCTTGCGGTGGTGGCTTTACCGTTGGTGCTGGCATCTTGACTTGCTCTCGTGGTCCTCCATTTTTTTAGTGTTAGAAGGGAGTTATTCACAATCTAGTTTCCTAACGGCGCGTAACTCGAAATCGCAAGGTTCTTACTCCTAATGAAAGGGCTATGAGGTGAGAAAAGACCATCGAGATTTTGAAACGTGAACTAATTTTCAAAGCAGCAATAGAATAGGATGCAATTGAATTCGGCTATGGTTCCGGCCGCTTAGGCCTAGGGTTGGTTAGTGCTAAGAATGGCTACAATAGCTTAGTTAGACCTATTTTGCGTTTAGAGGGTCCTCCGTTATCGTATCCAATTCCGTGGCACGTAATCACTATCTACGAGGGAAAATCGAAAGGGTTTTTTTTTTTTTTTTTTTTTTCGTCTATTAAAACAAATGGTGTATCTTTTTAAAGGTCAAAAGCAATTTTTATCACATAGCATGCAACCGTACTTTTTAAAATAAAGCAAGTTCTTCATAAATAAAAGGAAATTACAATCATAAACATAGAGTTCTACTATAATGGCAAGTAGGGTCACGTACGTGAATAGAGATCAAGAACATAATAGAATAAATAGTAATTGAAATAAGCCCTTCATTAATAACATAGGAAGAGTACATATTTAAACAGATAGAAGGGATCCTAATTTTCGACATCCTACATCCCGAAGGATTACAATCGGCCTAATATATGTCTAAATGGCGTTGTTGGGTTCGGGTCTCGCCCATCCTCGAGATTCTCTACCATCTTTCGTTGTAAGCTTGGCGCAACTGACGTTCGTACTCCTTTATGACTGCGGCGAGTGCGACGGCCACGACGAGAGTCCCGTACCAGAAGGTGTTGAGACGGTTATTCACGGCGAACCACCGTGGCATGCCTATTGTGACTACCGCACAAAATATAATGAGGGCGAAGAGTTGCAACCATAGGGTTTGGATTGTTATGGTTATTTCGGCTCGCTCGATTTCTCGGAATATGGCGTCTTCCGGAAATCCTCGTCGTCGGGTTGCCATGGCTCGGCTTGGTTCGGTTCGGTTTGATAGGATAGGATGGAGATTTGGAGGAGTTATGATGGTGAGGGAGATGATGAGATGGAAGTGGTGGTGGGGTATATATAGGGGACGGAAAAGGGGTGTTGTGGAGGGAAAGATTGGAAATTTAAATTTGAAGTTTGAAATTTGAATTTTGGAGGTTGAAATTTGAAGGTTAGGGGGGGTGCGGTTTGCCGCGCCTAATGGGGTTGTGCTCGGCACTCGGTGTTAGGTTCCGCTCTCGTCCCTTAAGAAGCGTGGGAAAATATTTATTTCAAGAACGAGCCGCAAGGTTTACTAATGTCAAAAAAATATTTTCGAGTTTCTAAGTCCCACATTCGATTCTTGATTTAAGTCATCATCCAATTGTTCGGGAATTCCCAGCTCGGCCGTACTGCCAATTCTGTGCCTTGCTTCAATCCGAAGATTATTTTGACAGAATTCCACCCAATTTGAGACGGTAAACTTAAACTCAATTCACGTTTGTGCAATGGTCAAACTATCTTATGGATCTACCCATTCTACCCATGGCCGAGGTTTTGAACCTAAAGCTCTGATACCAAGTTGTAACGCCCCCAATTTTTGGGTACGTTAAATGAGGCATTTATTATATAATAAAGAGAGTCTGGCTCATTATTACATCATAAATACATCATAAGGAAAAGGTACATTTATTCAACAAGGAAGGAAACTAGGGTTCCTAATACTACTCTGCTTGCTCTTCCATCCAAGCAAGCTCCTCTGCTCCAAAAGCTTCCACGGTGTACATCTTATCCTGTTCATCTAAGAAATCTGACACATTATACCGGCGTCGCCACCCATATAATATGTCAGGGTCACCAAAAAGGCAACACCGTGAGCTACAACGCTCAATAGAGTAAACCCTACCCACTAACTCATAACTTACAAACAGTAAATCATATACGACGAATAGTAACAATCACACATCCACATTCACTATTCAAGTATCGTTGGTGTCCATGTTTTTTCTGTGTTTCTCCTACGCAACTCATCGTAGACCGTGTCTCCATTTTCACTTTTCATCACCAAATCAACATTTTCAAAATCCGTTTTTAACACACCCAACCTCGGTTCCGCCGTTCCGGGTTCCCGAGTATCCTCACAATGGTTCCGCCGCACCGGGTTCCCATTGGCACACATTTGCATTGGCTCCTCTCCGCGGATAACCAAGCCACACACCCAACCTCGGTTCCGCCGTTCCGGGTTCCCGAGTATCCTCACAATGGTTCCGCCGTCCCGGGTTCCCATTGGCACACATTCACACACACATCTCACATAATGCCATCAAAATCGGTCATTATGTAGTTTCAAAAATATTTCCTCCTTCGAAACACATTTTTCTTGTTAACCACACCCTAGGTGTCATGTTTCTATTTTCTCGATTTCCGTGTCTCGTTCTCATGCATAGACTCCGCGGTAGGACTTTTCACATACGCAACCATAAATCATTCATTGTAATCTAACAAGATCATCCAATTCTATATTGCTAAGCATGTTCGAAAAGATCAAAATATGAATACTTCAAATCAAGCGTTGAAATCTTATCTTTCGAAAATCGTTATATCTTACTTTTTGAGAAATTCAATACAACATATGTTTATTTAAGACAAAGTCATTTATCCAATATGTTCATACCTCCATTAGTGAGATAAACTTATTGACAATCATGCCTTTTAAACGATAAGCTTATTTACTTGAAACCAAACAATAGATAATCTTATCTACGATATTGATACTTTGAATCAAGAACATGCTACTCTCTAACGTAGATTTTATACTATACGTAGAGTTATTGGATTAGGGTTCTACGTATACTTAGGGAAGTGAGTAGAGAAAATCTACATGATCGTAATGTCATTTCAAGATTTTGTAAAACGAGCTTGCTATTTATTCCTAATACTTTAACTTGCCTTATCATAAGCAAAATAACTAAAGTTATACTAGGGAAAATGAGTAGAGATTTATCTACCTTGATCCGAAACTTAGTCGGGGCCGAATAAGCTAGTTGGAAGATTTTCTACGGGCGGTGAACTTGCAAATCTGGACCGAACTTTGGATGGCAGTAACTTGGTCAATATTTGGCTGAATACGATCGTTCTTGGGTCGAAGTTGAAGCTCTCGAAGTGCTCTACGACTTTCGTGAAGGAAGTTGATCCTAGAAACTATTTTAGGTAGGAGAAAAATGGTGATAAAGGCAGAGACAGTATGCTGTCTGGAAATAGAAATCCGAGATTTTTACTGAACTTCGGATGCCAATATCTTTGTCGTTTCTTCACCGATTTGGATGGTTCTTGGGTCTAACTTGAAGGTTTCGAAGTGCTCTACAACTTTCTCGAAGGGAGTTGGTTCTAAAAACTACTTTAAGCAGGAGAAAAATGGAGATTTTCAAAGGGCAGTAGGCTGCCTGGAAAAACAGAAATGGTTTCTAGAGAGAAGTGAGAGCAAGAAGTGAAGGTGTGAGTTGAATGGAAGGCATGGGGTGCTATTTATAGCCAACACTTGAGCTCCTCCTTCCTCCTCTAGGGCCGGCCCCCCTCTCTCTCCTTCCTCCCATGGATTTGCTCCATTGTCATGTCCAATCAAGCTTGAAAGCATGCAAAGTCTTCCATGACTTGTCACTTCCATTTGTTGGCCAAATCTTTAGGTCATCATGAAGGGTTTTGGACTTGTCAAGTCTATGGGGAGGTTGCTTGCAAGAAAGAATATAATCATGGCCTAGCTTTGTACTTTGAAAGACTAGAATGGGTTGGCATGTAGTCAAAAAAATAGGCTTAAGGCTATAAAGGTTGCTTGTGTAAGTGTCCATAATTTGCACACACACACACACCCTCTCTCTCTCCCCATCCGGCCTCTCCCCCCCCTCTCTCTCTTTGGTACACATATATATATATATATATATGAGTGTCTAGGAAAGTAAGTCTAGGATTAATAGGTTTAAGGCTAAAATCTTAGGGTTGCATGCATGCATGGTTAGGTTAAATAGTCTTGGAAGCAAAATGATGAGATTCTTGGCCCATGATTTTGTATGGTCAAATCAAAGCCTTATTGGCAAGTCAAAGGTCGATTAACCAAGGGATAAAAATTCCCCTAACAATTATGGACCAATGGGTAAAGGAATATTGGTAATAATTTGATATGACTAGTCATGGGAATCTATTGTCCAAGGGATAATATTTTCCCTAACAATTATGGACCAAAGGTTAAAGTTTTCCCTTGCCTTTATTATCCAATAGGTAGGGTAAGTAATGATGCTAGGTAAAGTGAAATGACTAAACATAGGAATAAAATGATTACTCCTATAGTCTAATGGTTCAATTAGGGTTCGGGGGTTCAAAAGGCTCAAAGACGGTCAAAAAGGTCCATCTAGGATTAGGAAATTGTAACTAGATTGAAACGGTAATTAAGGTTTTCTAACGAATTGGTTGGAAACTAATTTTACTTGCCAAGTAGGATTTCTAACCAAGAAATATAATTTAAAGATTTTATTTTAACTCACTAGAAAAAAAATACGAGTGCTTCTACAAGCATACTTGTCTTTAGAAAATGACTAGATTGCTCGGCGTGAAAGATATAATTTTATAAGTTTCAAATCTAATTATGACGGATTATAAAAATTAAAAAGAAATTTTTAGTAGCAAATCCAAGTAATTAAGATAAAATTTAAATATTTAACGAAATTTTTATTTACCAAAAATCAGGGTCGTTACAAATCTTGTTTTCAACAGTAATTTACCGAAATGTTATTTATGATTTTCAACAACTATTTACCGAAATGTAATGAGCTACGGGAGAAAATAAAGGGCCGCGAATAGCAACGCCCAAAGGCTATCATGTCACCATTTGGTTTGGTCCCTTTCGGTCTCTGTGGCTGCAGTTACCAGTCCTACTTCTCTCTCTCAGAGTCGAAGAGGGTTCAAAACCGAAGAAAAAAAGGGGAAAATAATATCAGCGATGGCGGCGGCCAGTAGAGTGATGGCCACGGTAGCATCAACCACCTCCTTACTCTCCAGGGGATCATTGCGACGGTCTCAGACCCTGACTCTTTGCTTCAACAGCAGCAGATTGGTGGCCAAGAAGAGGCTTTTCACTTGCACTGCTCTCTACAAGCCCGATGCTCAGATCAAGGAAGAGGGCCTTCCCGAAACCCTAGACTATCGAGTCTTCTTCGTCGGCAATTCCGGCAAAAAGGTCTCTCTCTCTCTCTCTCTCTCTCTCTCTCTCTCTCTCTCTCTCTCTCTCTCTCTCTCTCTCTCTCTCTCTCTCTATATATATATATATATATATACTCTCTCTCTCTCTCTCTCTCTCTCTCTCTCTATATATATATATATATATATATATATATCGTATTACAAAGATGCCTTCTTGTTTGTAGTTGCACTGTTGTTGTTTCCGGCATTTTCTCTGCAAACAAAAAGGCACTGTGTAATTTTGGTACTATTTATGTTTTCAATTGTGTGGCTTACTCTGAATTTTTAGCCCCTTGTTTACGTTTCTAGTTACAATTGCTAAGTTTTTATTTTGTCAGATAGCAAATAGAAGAAAGATGATCTCCTAAAAGTGAAGTCCTGAAAGTATAGTTACTGTAGTTATAACAAAAATAAACAAGGAGAATTTTATTTACACTCTTGTGCCATAACCAAGCTATGAGGATTTGTGGAAGTAGTTTCAAACCACTGTGGTCTAGTAACAGAGGGGTGTTCCATATCAAACGTCGTACTCATGAGGGTTTGTGATTATGAATGTTGTGGTTCTTTGTTACGAGGCTTTGTAGTGAGTGAAAGTGCTGTTAGGTATGAACCGTGATTGTGTACTTATGGGAGGCCGTAAAATATGGACCGTTTTGCGGAGGTGGACACAAGCGATTCCTTAAAGACATGTTAAGCCACATGGAAGGGACTTAACTATTACATGCCAATAAAGTTAAATGATTAAAAATGGAGATAATGCAAATTGAGTCGATAATTAAAAGTTCTGATTATGGTAACCCAAGTGGAAACTATTGAAGTTGAAGAAATTACGTGAATAATCATTTTGTCACGGGTTCAATCACGAGCATTAGCCTCTCCACAAAATAGGGGTAAGACTACCACTACCTACCTAATACCCCTGAAAACCGTGCTGTAAAGAGGGTGTCTTTCCGCCAAAATGCATGTCTTGTGGAAGGCAGTGTTGCACAATTTAGCAAGTGTTTGCAGTTTCATATTAGTCCGGGAGTTTTAAAGTAACTGGAAATATTCGGTGGAATTATTTAAACAAGTCATGTATTACAAGGGGACTTTCCAAAGTTGCACTGCTTTGCTATGAAACACATTTATTTACCAGCTCATATTTTCTGAAACATGCAGATTTCTCCATGGCATGATATACCATTGCAACTGGGTGATGGTGTTTTCAATTTCATTGTTGAAATACCCAAAGAATCAAGTGCAAAGATGGAGGTTGCTACTGATGAGCCATTCACTCCAATAAAGCAGGATACAAAGAAAGGAAAGCTTCGATATTATCCGTAAGGCTACGTTATACCTTCTACTTTCCTCCTTTCAATTTCATCATGCATTCTTGTTATTTTGTGTGTTCGTCAGATGTTTGAACCAGCCATGCTAGCTGACTTTTCATATGCACGTAATGAAGTAGTTAGATGGCTTTCTTGATTAAATATTGATGCATGCATGATGTAGGGCTAAGGATGATCAAAACACAAAAAACAGTGGCTATTTGGGGCTGTGAACAGTGGACCTGAATATTGAAGAGAATAGAAGAGAAGAAGAAGGGTTTTAAGAAGATAGATCTAGGCCTCACCCTTATTTTACCAAAGGCATCACACCTAAGGCCTCTTTAGCATCACACCACAGAATGGGATTGCATCACACAATCTTCAAAGCTATAAGCTTTTGTAAATTCTTATTCATTCAATCATTCAGATCTCAACCTTTTGAAGTACATCAATTTATAGGTTCCTAATGCGTTTAATTCTAAAGACTTTTCCGATTCCATAGATGGCTGGATAGGATGAATTTGTTTCATACCAAAGACCAGGCTCATTCCCTAGATGGCTGGATAGGAGTGCATTGACTGTGCAGTCAAAGCTCCCTAAATGAAGAGTCACAATGCCCATGCTTCCACCAATGGAATACACATCAATTCAAAATTTGGAATCTTCTGAAACTACCGATTCCATTTATCATGGATTGCATCATTCTCTCCTTGTTAGAAAAGTTCAATCTCAAGTTTGAAATGTTGAAGAATGATAGTCGATAAGCCTTTCAATTGGGTCCATGTCATATCAAAATCTGCATAGGAAGTCGTATCTTGAAGAAAAGAAAGCAAGGATGACTCTCCATTTCCGAAACTGAATTTCTCTTCAGATGATGAAATCAATTGAAGTAGAAGAAGAATCCTTGAAATCCTCCTGGATGAAAATAGAAGTTGCTGGAATTTTAGATTCTCCAAACCTTTTTAAATTGTCATGATGAGGAAGTGGAGAGCTTGAATTAAACTATTTTGCATGTTTTTCGGTAGGAACATAAACTAGCTCATTAGACATCTCTTTTGGCTCTGCATCACACTCCTCAATGAATAACTTTGACGCCTCAAAAGAGGAATTAGTAACCTCTAAGCACATAGGAAATGCGTGACTAGCCACCAATTCCTTCACTTCTAACTTGACCATCTTCAAGGGCAATGATGGAAGAATGTTGGGGTTCTTTTGAGTTTTGACTCATCGATTTGAGCCTTTTAACTCTTGAAAATCTGGTCATGAAGTTCTACGTTGGAACAAAGGACATTTTGAGTACAAACTTTCGTTAGCCAGGGTGCTCCTTGGGGTGTTTTTGATTCACCAATCAAACCTGTTATACTCTTCACAGTCATATTATTTATCTTGTTGGCTTTCCAAAGAGTTAACCTGGTAACACATGAAACATTACCTTCAATACTTTTAACTTGACCATCTTCAAGGGCAATGATGGAAGAATGTTGGGGTTCTTTTGACTCATTGATATGAGCCTTTTATTCCTGAAAATCTGGTCATGAAGTTCTACATTGGAACAAACGACATTTTGAGTGCAAACTTTCATTAGGCAGGGTGCTTCTTGGGTTGTTTTGGATTCACCAATCAAACCCGTTATACTCTTCACAGTCATATTATTTATCACCTTCCTCTGACTTGGTTGGCTTTCCAAAGAGTTAAGCCAGTCACTGAAACTATCAAGTTCCACAATCTTAAAAAGAATCTCGTCACGTAGGAACTCAGTTAGTCTTCCTCTATATGGCCTGCCAGTTCATGTAGACATGATGCTACTCTCGCTCTAATACCCAAATTGATGTAGGACGGGATTGGCTGTTTTGGGACTGTGAACAATGAATGTGAATAGCGAAGAGAAGATAAGGATTTTGAAAAGATAGATCTAGGCCTCACACCTAGGTTACCAAAGACCCTATCACACCTAAGGCCTCTTTAGCATCACACCAGGATTGCATCACACAATCTTCAAAGCTATAAGCTTTTGTAAATTCTTATCGTTCTCATATCTTGAACATTTGAAGTACATGGATTTATAGGCTCCTAATGCGTTTAATTCTAAAGACTTTTCCTATTCCCTATATGGCTGGATAGGATGAATTTGTTTAATACCAAAGACTGTTCCCATTCCCTAGATGGCTGGATAGGACTAATGTGTTGTGTGATGGTTGAATACATTGAATGTGTGGTCAAAGCTCCCTAAATGAAAAGTCACAAGGCTCGTGGTTCCACCAATGGAATACACATCAACCCAAAACAACGAAATCTTCTGAAACTACCAAACTACCCATTCCATTTATCATGGGTTGCATCAATCCAAGAATAGGATTGTGTTAAGTTCTGCCATATTGTTGGTCTGACATCTCATTATGGAGTTTTTATTGAATAGCATACAACCACGATGACAATCCCTATGTAGCACGGACACTCCTAGAGGCCGGCGTGTCCCCGTGTCTGACGCAAGGGACACGGAAAAATACGTATGGGACACGCCACGTGACATGTCCAATAAATTTAATTAATTTTTTTAGGGGGACATGACAAGGACATGCAAGGGACACATATGGGGACACAGCAAGAGTTAAATATGCAATTTATTTACGACTTTGGGGGGTAAATGTGTAGTTGCTTCATATATTTTGGAATAAATATTATGTTTCACAATGTATATATGATGCTTGCTTATAAATATTGAAGCTCCAAGCTTATACACCTAACTATATTTTCACTAGTATACAATAAATTTTATTTATTTATTTATTTTTGTCGTGTCCTTTGCTGTGTCCATATTCCTATTGTTTAAAAAATTCCATGTCCCATGTCCGTATCGGTGTCCGAGTCCATATCTGTGTCCGTGCTACATAGGACAATCCTAATGCACATATGCTATTTTATGGCAAGCTTTACCTAGTCAGGTTTTCTTTCTTTATTGCAGTTCCCGACATTCCATCTAATGGATAGCACCATGGCCTACTGGCTGGATATGTTTCTTCATTTTGTCCAAATGTGATCCTTGAACAATAATCCCAATTTGGATTTCAGTTATGCTTAATAGGATTAGATCTCCTCTGCAGAGGTCACAACCATAACTAAGGCTCTGTTTGTTTCAAAGTAAAATGTATGTTTTCCGATGTAAAAGTTTCATGTAAAATGATTTTGCAAAAAACAAAAGTTTCGTTTTTATTTTCTAGTGTTTGGTTGATAGTTGGTTGATAGCTGTAAAATGATCTATGTATTATGTATTTATGTATGTCCGTATGTATTACATACAAAATTTTATCGTCTTTGATGAAAAAATGCGTGATTTGGTCATAGATGGATGAGATTGGGGCGGTAGGAGTGCTTAGTATAGTAATGTAATTATTAGTCGAGTAGCGAAACCAAGTTCGGAAAATAACTTACCATATTTTCAAGCGAAAAACATTTTCAACCATATGAAGTAAAATGTTTTACCTGGTCAAATATTTTCTTGTCTTTTGCATAACCAAATACCAAAAAATAAGTTAAACATTTTCCAAGAAAATATTTTACGCTCAAACAAACGGAGCCTTAAGTTTCTTCCTTTGGGCACTATTGACTTGAATATCGGTGAAGAGTTTAAGAGGTTGTTCCTAAAAGGTTATCCAATTTCTCATGAAAGTCCGGGATCTATCCTCAGTATGAAAGAGTGAACTGGCTTATTGATCTCTTGGCATTTGCTAAATTTATTGAAGTCGTGTAATTTTCGTTCTATATTTAATCTTATGATCCTATATTTTTCAGATACAATATTAATTGGAATTATGGATTGCTTCCACAAACATGGGAAGACCCATCACTTGCTAACTCTGAAGTTGATGGAGCACTCGGCGATAATGATCCAGGTAATAATTAAGTTAATTTATTTCTTCTATACCTCATGTTATTGTCTCCCCAAAAGATTACAAGATTGCAATGCTAGATGAATTTACTTTGACAATGTCTTCAATTTGTAGTCGATGTTGTTGAGATTGGTGAAAGCCGGGGAAAAGTTGGCCAGATTTTGAGGGTCAAACCCTTGGCTGCTTTGGCAATGATTGACGAAGGGGAACTTGACTGGAAAATCGTTGCAATTTCGTTGGATGATCCAAAAGCTTCTCTTGTTAATGATATTGATGATGTTGAAAAGCATTTCCCGGTATGTTTGTGCTGGACTAAAGTGACAATTAACAGGTTTTGGTTACCTCAAAGCCATTGGATTAGAACAATCACAATTTTGCTGTACTATAGATTTGGGAATCGTTGTCATTGCTCTTAGTTATCAGTGGTTCATATCAAGTACCTTTGGATAACATTGACTAGTTATCAGTGTTTTAGTGGGAGATAGGGTGTCTTAGGTATGAATGAACTAGGGTACCTTATCTCTTGGTGGCAAAGCTATAAAGTAACATAAGCTGCTTCAAAAATAATGTTGTCATTTGTAATTATGTACTTTAGTTGATGTTTGTTGTAGTTATAGGCCTAACTGGATAACTATCCCAGGGTACTCTCACTGCAATCAGGGACTGGTTTAGAGACTACAAGATCCCCGATGGGAAACCTGCTAACAAGTTTGGTCTTGGCAACAAAGCAGCAAACAAGGTATTTAGTTTTTGTACCTTCCTTATTATTGCTGAAAAGTGCTAGCTGAAACATCCATTTGTACATGTAATTGTGCATCCTCTCTCAGAAGTGATGTGGGACTGACCTCCAAGTAATGATGGTATTCAACAAGACTCAATGTACTTAAATCGCTAGGCACTAGACGGGTGGGAGAGAGGTGCCTAGCGCCTAGGCCTATTAGTCGGGGACTGATCAGTGCCCATAGATTAGTCGGTTTTTCTATTTGTTAAGAAATATCTCCCCGCCTCCCACACAAAGAGAAAGAAATGGCATAACCAAGAAGAAAAAATTAAGATTAAAGTAACTGCTAAAAAGTAACCAGTAACTAGTAAACAAATAACTAGTCAAATAGAAAGTTCAAAGTTCAAAACAAAATAAAATTATTGTTTGACACGAAAATCGATACGTGATATGTACTATTGTTTTTCTGAAAATAATACTTACCCCCTGTATTTTTTAATGTTGCGCATTTAACCCTAGAATTCTTAAAAATAATGAACTAGACCCGCCGACTAGTCACCTCTTAGCCAATTAATTCCCTCCTAGCTGACTTATCCCCAACTAATCCCCGCCTAGCCGAGCCAACTAGTCGTCGGCTCGCCGCCTAGCCAATTAATCCCCTCCTAGCTGATTAATTCCCAACTATGGTGTACAAAATGCCTAATTAACACCTAGTCCGACTTTCAGAATAGTGACAAGACTTGTGGGAGAGGATGTACAAATGATGTGTTATTGGCGTTACTCAGTATAAGTTTAGGTCCAGTTGTCTGTTTTCACGGCATCATTTCTTCAGTAGCAAAAATGCTTACTTGTGAAAAAGATAAGCAAACTAGGTCAATCCTTTCAAGGGATTATGATTGGTTTTCAGAGGTAGAGGAATGAATTTTCTGTCTACTAAATCTTGGGCTAGTAGTTATGATTTCTCTAGAATTTTCCTGCTTGGGTAAATTGTATTTCTTGCAGCACGGTCAAAAAAATTATGCATGCTGATAGCTTTCACACTGCAAATTTGTTATGAAGTACACCAAATTTATGCAATTTTCTCACTGGCTTTTGAAGAACTGTGAAAATGGCACCTAAAGGGCCAACACTGGGAAACCCTGTCATATTGTGCATTCTTGTCAACGCAATTATCACTGCATATTGTGCCAGAAATGCATAATATCTATCCATATTAGTGTTTTTTTTCTTTTGTCTTCTTTTCACTTGTTTCCTGGAATGTTTTGTGGGATATTCTTCTGGTTATTTATTGTGTAAAGATTTTTGAATAAACAGGATTATGCTCTCAGGGTCATCACTGAGACTAATGAATCTTGGGCTAGACTTGTCAAGAGATCTATTCCAGCTGGAGAGCTGTCGCTTGTGTAAATGTGAATTGTAGAGTTGGAGCTGTAGCTGCTTCTCCTTGTACCATTATTGAGAGATGATCATGATATATCTTCTCTTGGCATCTATTGGTAACGCTATTGTTCAAAGACCAGGTCAAGTTGAATTTTCTGTTACTGAGCTAAATTTTTTGAACAATTTATGGTTTTTTGCATTCAACTTGAAACTTCTAGCATTCAAAGATTGATCAATGCTAAATATTCTGCTCTTTCTAAACAGCTCCATTTTTAGATGCGTTTTTTTGCTTTTTTATGTCTGTCTCTGATATCGATACTTGTACGGGTGAGAAGCACATTTTATGTAGATAGAAACCAACCTCTCCTTTTATTAATGAGAAGAAGTACAGGAAGCTTATTCACTAACAGGGTTGCTCTTGTATTGGTCTTTTGACCTGACCTAATTTTCTTTACGCTGCCTACATATTTTCTGTATCCGGTTAACTGTCTACATGTAAGGGCATTTGTTTGACTGATTACGAGCATCGTCTTGGAGTATGTATTCAAGGTGTTAAGTTATTCGGTGCTTGGTTAAACTATTTGTGACCCAGATTAATCATGCCTACATAGCCGACCCCAATTGATTGGAACATAAGACTCTTTTTGGTTTAGTATGGCTTATACGATACCATGAAGAGTTTGTTGTTAAAATTCGATCACTATTAGTCTGGTGGGATTTTATATACTTCACTATTAATCCCGTCAAAACAATCGGGCCAATAGTATGTACCTGTCTTCTTTATGTACACATAGTCATGGGCAATGATAATGAATTTGGCTGAATATTGACAATGAAAAAGTTGAAAAATGATTCATGTAGATACTCCAGCTTGAATTGAAAACGAAGCTAGGTTTGGTTTGGTTTGATTTGGACAAATTAGAAGATTGCATGATAAATATTGCACATCATCTGTACATAATCGGGTCTTGTCATTTCCATGAGTCACCAGCAGCTGAGTTGTAGGTCCTTCTGAAACTTCCTCTCCAGTGCAGAATCTGATGATGAAAAACAAGGTTCATCATCAGCCATGGATTTTCTTCTTGCTTCGGGTGTACCCTTGCGGACGGGATCGTGATCTGAAACCCATTTCGCTGCCGTGGCCTTCACCTGAAACACCAATGAATTTGGCGATGGAGCCTGAAAAGTTGATGAGGGTCTGCTCGTATGTCCTAACATGAGCATTGCTGCTGTTGGTGCCATTGCTTTCAAGCCTTCGAATGTGATAAATATGTACATGGAGTGGATATGAATGGCTTTTTATATACACAAGTGTAGAGAGAGAGAGAGAGAGAGAGAGAGAGAGAGAGAGGGTAACAAAACTGTGGGCGCTGGTTGGTTGGTTTGTGCGGTTAAATGCAGTTCAGATGGGACTTGTTTAGTGGATTTTTTGAGACTGTCGGCTGATTCCTCGTTTGGGAATTATGAAAACCTTTGGTGTAGAAAAACTTGTGGGGGGGTTACCCACCGTTTTGTTGGTGGGTTGGTGGTCGCGATCCAGATACCGTCATGGTTATACCATGGATGATCTGCAGACTACAGGACGGGTTTTTGGGTGAGAGGTCGGCCCGGGATGGCCTCTCGTATCATTCCTTTTGTGACAAAGCATATGGTCTACCATGGTTTCATTTGACGATTCAAACCTTAGTACTTCGAGGACCCTTTCGGTTTACAAAATTTATACAACAAATCATGTTGATGGGATATTAGTAGAAATTTGGTGGAATCCTTTACCAAAAAAACTTCAACTGCTTCTCCTTCACGCCTCCCTAAATTCTGGAACTTTCGAAAAAATTCCTCTCCAGCAACCACTCTATGTGCGTCGTCCACTGTTTCGATCGTCGGCTCTTACTCGCTCGAGGTGGGCATGAATTACAAAATTCATCGTCTTTGTCGGAGGGGTCAAAAGCCTCATTGCTATCTAGAAGCTCAATCTGTACTGAAGCAGGAACTTCGTGCGCCTCATGTTGTATGTAGGCCTCAACATTTTGGACGACAAAAGGAAGGATTGAGAAGAGTTTATAAATGCAACTGCGAATTTACTGCATACGATCCGTTTTTAAGTAAGAAATATTTGGACAAAAATGCCCTCAATGGAATTGACAAAAATGCCCTTAAATCTACTAAATATAACCACAACCATACAATCACACCATTACAACACAACTCTCCAATTCCATCCGATCTTCCTCCCTTCCTCCCTCCCACCATAGCCGAAACTTCAAAAAATCAGGAGCTCCCACTTCGACCTCTCACCATTGACCCAATCCACCTTCTAAATCTCATCTCCCAACTCTCAATGAAAATCTCAATTTCTTCCTCTCCCTCCATTGCTAGAGAAGAAGTATTTTGACCCAACAAATGAAAGCAATATGCATTTCGAACTTGGTCTTTGGGATTAGATTCATTTGCAACCAACATGGTGGTTGACAAGGAAAAGGTAGCCACGAATGTTGTAGCTTTAGAGCCAAAACCGCAGCAAGAGAAAAACTCTTCCAATTTTTGTTTCTCTGTCCCGACATTATCAGATTCTAGAGGTTGATTATATTCAAAAATTTCAAACTCTAGAATCCAAAATTTTTAGAAAATATCATATTCTAGAATCTGAAATTTATAGTGAATATAAAATTGTAGAATCCGAAAAATATATCATATGTCGTACATAAAAATCAGAACTAATATACGTCCCAGAGGTTTTAAATGGTTCAGATATATAAGTATGAAACTAGTAAACAGTTTCAAATTCTAGTAATCGAACGTTGGTCAGTGTAGTGTTTGATTTTTTTGTGGATATAATACATGGAGAAAATTCATATTGTAATACCTGAAATTTATGTAATGTTTCGACTTCTATAATCCGAAATTTATGTAACATTTCGAGTTTTGGAATTCGAAAATTTTGTATTATTTTGAGTTCTTTTGTTCGAAATATTTATTAAATTTCAGATTCTAGAATTGATGGTGGGTCTACCGTGGTGCTGTTATTACCGGTTCCTTCCACCTGGTGTTGTTCGGATTATAGAAGTCGAAACATTACATAAATTTCAGGTATTACAATATGAATTTTCACCATGTATTATATCCATAAAAAATCAAACACTACATTGACCAACATTCGATTACAAGAATCTGAAACTGTTTACTAATTTCGTACTTATATATCTAAACCATTTAAAACCTTTGGGATGTATATTAGTTCGTATTTTTATTTACGACATATGATATATTTTTCAGATTCTACAATTTGATATTCACTATAAATTTCAGATTCTAGAATATGATATTTTCTAAAAATTCTGGATTCTAGAGTTTGAAATTTTTGAATATAATCAACCTCTAGAATCTGATAATGTCGGAACAGAGAAACAGAAATTGGAAGAGTTTTTCTCTTGCTGCGGTTTTGGCTCCAAAGCTACAACATCCGTGGCTACCTTTTCCTTGTCAACCACCATGTTGGTTGCAAATGAATCTAATCCCAAAGACCAAGTTCGAAATGCATATTGCTTTCATTTGTTGGGTCAAAATACTACTCCTCTAGCAATGAAGGTGGTGGTCTGCAGAGCGGTGGTGCTATGGTGTGGTGGTGGCGATTGGGTTGGGGAGGGGGAGGGGGTGTTCGAACAATGGGTAGGGAGGGAGGATAACGGGGAGAAGGGGAATGGTGGTGGGGTTTTGAGTTTCAAAATTAGGGAGGTTTGAGTAAAGAACGGGAAAAGAGAGAAGGGGAATGGAGGGAGGGTGGGTGGGTTGTGGTAGGAGTAGAAAAGGGTAATTTTGGAAGATCATGGGTATTTTGTGGTTGTGTGTAATAAATTCTAATAAGATTTATGGTTTTAGTTAGTAAAAGGTTACGTGCAGTAAATTCGCAATTGCATTTATAAAGAAGACTTACTTGATCGCATCAGTTTCCTTGCTAACAAAAACATGAAAAATATTCCTCTATTTGTGTTTGAAAAAATAGATTGGTGCCTAAAGAAAAATATAGTACTCCGTACTATTTCAGAAGCAAACGGGTTATAAATTCATCCACATGAAAAGACACAGAAAAAAAATTCATCCACCTGAAAAGACACAAAAAAAAAAAAAAAAGTCTGTTCTCAAAGAATTATCTAATGTTGAAGTTTTCAAGATATTTAAACTTGCAGATACCAAAACTAAATCAGACTTTTTTTTGCAAATTTGCATTATTAGAAGAACTAAAGGCTTGGATTGAGCACTGCTCCCATGAAAAAAACCAACCCTGACATCTTTTCCTTGATCATGAACAAAAAGGGATGATCAGCAACAAAACTCGGTTTTGGGAGGGATCGCTTGTATGATAAACTTCTAAGGCGGGCACGAGTAACGGCTGCAGCCTCTGTGCCTTTCTCGTCTACCTTAACAACAACTTTCTGCGTCATTGATATAGAAAGGAATGGTATCCCCTTGGGAATTTTCATCATCTCCGAGAAGTCTTCTGGATTTTCAGTGAATGGAAACGTCATTCCTATTTTCTTCATGGTCTTAGCAATGTCAAATTCATACGAGAGTTTGAACTTTGGGATCCAAAATTTAGCAAGACTCACTTTTCTTATGTTGAAGTAATCTTGCTTCAAAAATCCAGAATCGGAACAGAGCTCTTTGAGAAGATTTTGTAACCCTACTTTCTCGTGAGGGAGAAAGAAGTACATAGAAAACTTCCTATCGAGTTTTGCACTTTTGTATGGGACTTTGAGGACTTTGAAAGCGTCAAACGATTTGTAGTGATATTTCTTACGACTCGTCATGAATGGAATTGAAACAGTGTCTCCAGTGAGAAGATAGAAAGTTCTTTTTCTGGTTAGACTCTCATCAAATCTATGTGCGCTAGTCCACGTTCCTTTGAAGTAGAGTCCATTTGCAAGAACAATTGCTGTTTGTGAAGATAACGACTGAGGTTGTAGAAGGTTTGTGATAAGTCCTTTTGATGCTTCTTCGGCCCACGAGTTCACTTTCTTTACCACTTCATTAGCCTGTGTAGATGTTTCATTCATCAATAATAAATACTGAGATATATACAAAAATACTCAGCTTATGTCTTCACCAAATTCAGGCGAAATTCCTTTTTGATACAGTAATGAATGTATTGGGTGGAAATCACTATTTTGAACACCCAACCTATCAATGATAAACATCCATTCTATTTTCGTCATATTTCTCTCTTCTTCTTTTTTCAATTTCTCCTCGTTAAGATGAATTAGAAACTCAAAATTTTGATTCTGGACTAACGAAAGTTCAGAGACTA
This sequence comes from Rhododendron vialii, assembly GCF_030253575.1. NCBI lineage: Eukaryota > Viridiplantae > Streptophyta > Magnoliopsida > Ericales > Ericaceae > Rhododendron > Rhododendron vialii. The sequence continues at coordinate 12,276,142 of NC_080561.1, forward strand.
CCAAAACATATCTTTAGTTTTTGAAACTGATTATTTGGCAATATTGTTGTCTAAATGCAAAAAGGAGTGAATACGTTGGCCACAAAAGCACCCAAATCTGGAGTGCTTTGTCCCTTTGGCTGTATTTTCCACCGTTTTGTTGGAATCCCTCCCCCTTTCTTTATTAAAATGTTACTTTTTCCGATTAAAAAAAAAAAAAAGCACCCAAATCTTTACTACTCCTAAATGCAGAAAATAAGACCTAAAAAATGGAACCCTATTAATCCTGGTTCCTACCCTCCTCATCCCATGACTTTGTACCCCTCTTCATCTATTTCGTCCAATTCAGCAATCTCATCATTATCATAACCAATTCCTAGCGACTTGTTAATGCCCAAAATCAATGGCAGAACCACATATAAAGTGCCATGGGCTATAGCCCAGGTGGAATTTTAAAAAACCAAAAATTTGGATGTAAAAATTTAGCCCAATAAATTTTAGCCCACATTATTTTCTTTTGATAGTCCAACACTTCAACCCATTTTATATGATTATCTTCCGTGAAGAAGATCTTGATAAAGAAATAGATAAAGATATTGCAGCCGCATTTAGGTTTATGTCTCTTCGATTTCCCCCCTATAAATCGCAGAAAATTCTCATCACCTCCTCAATTGGACGAAATATTCTTTTACCTTTCCTTCCACCATTATTGATGGCTCTTGCTCCCTTTGAGCCCGCACTATCTTTCAAAAAAAAAATTGATCGATCTCTTTGGCTGTGGTTTTTTTTTTTTTTTTGTATCATTCAATTCTTTACTGGATGATTTTGCTGGGTTGTCTAGTTTTTTTCCATATGTTTATCTAGAGTATACTTTTAGCTGTGATGATGTACCCTCATCGATCAATTTCTGTAAAAGAATTTTCTTCTGCCGATAAAAAGTGCATAAAAAAAGAGTGAGTGTGAGAGCAAGTAGACAGAGAGAGAGAGAAAGAGAGGATTACCTCCTTTTGAAAATCAACAGTTTCTGCATTACAAGCGCAGATCCCTTTCAGTACTTCTTCCTTATAAGAATCTATAAGAGGAAAACGTTTGTCCACCCAAGCTCCGTTAACCATACACAAAACCAGACCGTCACCGCCCTCATCAGACCTTCGTCCACCACCACATCCCGCCGCCGCCGCCATCATCTCCGAAGCACTCGACTTGATTTCATCGATGTCTTGTGCCCCAAGCAACGCCAGCACACGCTCCAAGGTGCGGCCTCTGGATCCGGCGGCCACCATGGTTAGAACGACGTCAATCGATAGTGGAGACAGCGCAAAGTTGGCGTTTGAGCCCTTTTCGACTTGCTCTAGCAAAAGCTGCTTTGCCATCGCCGTGCTGAAATCCAATCTCGATTTGGTGATTTTTGTGCTCGGTATGGGGTCCGTTGGAGCCAAAGGGAGATTTTTGGTTGAAACCTTCTGCCTTTTCGCTCGCCCAGTAACGTTTTCCGCAGATTCTTTTTTCTTCTCGTCCGACGCCATCAGTGATCGTAAAACTGGTTTTTCTTTCTTTTATTTTCCTTCCTGTAGAGAGTAGAGAGCAGGGGACTGTACGTACGAGCTTGATATATAAGAGGCTCTTTCCCAAAGGGCTAGGGTTTGTGTCTTTATATAATGTTCGGTTGAAGGGGTTTCTTGAGTTGCACGCTTGGGTTGAGCAATGTTACATACATTTACATACGTTTCGGCATCACACATTTAATTATGGAATGGACACCACATATATATGAGAGAGGAATGATCGAGAAGTAGTCGGTAAGAGTGTACTTATTTTTAGATTTACTCTTCTTTTTTTCCCAGCCGCTTTTTCCTTTTGTTTTTTTTTTTTTTTTCCAATAGACAGGAACCTTTGTTGGTGAATCGGTGATATGGACCATAGGGGACGAACATGGGGACATTGTCGAGCGACATCCTTGCAAAGCAGATGTAGAGCAGTCGATCCGGCCGTTCATCTTGGCACGGATCGCTCAGATTGATTCTGAGCGCATACAAATCTAAACCGTTAATTGTTCGGCAAAAATCCGAACCGTTAATTACCGCGCGAGATGAACAGTCAAATCGACTGCTTTGTATCCACTTTGCAAGGTGCTTATGGGACGCCCCTTAGAATTCTTATTAAAGGCACTTTCCATCCTATAAAAAAATAAAATAACAAGAGATTTTGTTTGGGAAATCCAATCTGCTTAAGGAAATAAGCATATGATATTTTTTCTCAACTTCCAAAATTACACCACTCATTTTGTTTTGATGCTTAAGAGCATCCGCACAGTTGATTTTGGACCAAATTAATCTTCAAACACAATTTTTTTATTTTAACTAGTCACTTTTTACCCTCTTCTCAATTAAAATAATATAATAATAGGAGATGTGATTTTTCTTTTATTAAAGTAATGTGGGGTTTTCCTTGTAAATAGCTTTCATTGCAAATAATTAATGTAATAATAAAATAATAATAGGAGGTGGGATTAATATATAGATCAGTGACTAGTGAATAGTTCATCGACTGACTAAGGGGCTGTTTGATAAAACTGAAAACTGAAACTGAAAGCTGAAAAATTAAGTACTGGAAACTGAATGCTGAAATTTTTAAGCTGAAAAGCTGTTTGATAAATATATTAAGTACTGAATTAAAAAAATGATGAATTAATTTTGTTCCAATTCTATCTTAATTTACTAATGGTCACAATATACTTTTGATAATGGTGGTGGAGTGGTGGTGGGGGAGTGGTGGAGGTAGTAGGAGTGCTGGTAGTGGTGGTGGTGGAGTGATGGTAGTGGTGGTGGAGTGGCGATGGTGGTGATGGTGGTGGAGTGGTGGAGGTGGTGGTAGGAGCGGTGGTGTGTGGTGGTGTAATGGTGGTAGTGGTGGAGTGGTGGTGGTGGTGGAGTGGTGGTGGTGGTGGGGGAGTGGCGGTGGTGGTGATGGTGGTGGAGTGGTGGAGCAGTGGTGGTGGTGGTAGGAGCGGTAGTGGTGGTGGTGTAGTGATGGTAGTGGTGGTGGTTGTGGTTGTGATGGTGGTGGAGTGGTGGAGCTGGTGGTGGTGGTGGTGGAGCTGGTGGTGGTGGTGGTAGTGGAGGAAGTGGTGGTGGTGGAGTTGGTGGTGGTGATGTGGTGGTGGTGATGTGGTGGAGGAGGAGTGGTAGTAGTGGAGGCGGTGGTGGTGGAGTGGTGGAGGTGGTGGTAGTGGTGGCGGTGGTGGAGTGGTGGAGGTGTTGGTGGAAGTGGTTGTGGTGGTGGTATGACGGTTGAATGTAAGTACACAAAAATTCAGCCAGAATTAAGTAGCTCAAAGCTACTTAATTTTTTTCAACTTTTTAGCCTATATTTTAAGTGGTACTTAATTTGTTAAGTAATATGAAATGTGGTTATCAAACCTACTGAATCACTTATTACTTAATTGATTCAGTATTAAGTGCTGAATTTAGGTTATCAAACAAGCCCTAAACGAGGAACTGTTCCTCTTTTAAACCGCTGGATCATTATAGCAAGCCTGATGCAGAGCAGATTTTGGAGTTTTTTTGGATTTCTCTCGCTACTTTAGTTTGCATGGGCTTATAAGAAGCCTAATACAGATGCTCTAAGAGAGGATTCATTCCATCTGCGTTAACAAAGGTTTCATATAAACCCTCAGCTCCTCTCCACCTTATTCCCTCAGTATTATAGTCAACTAGCGCATACCCATGCCCGAACAATTAACACACGTAAATAAATATTAAACTTGCGTGCAATATATCAACCTCATGTCTAACAAGTTCAACTATGCGAAAAAAAATAACCCAACATTGCAATTGACAGGGATGGTTGTGTACAGCTTAAGAAGAATGGTCACATAAACACCCATGAAATTTTTTTTTGCTGAGTATATATGTAAAAATTATGAATCAGTCTTTCTTTGAATTCCCAACTCAAAAATCAATGAACACCCAATTCAAATACTCTTGAACATGCACCTAGCTCAAAAAGAATTGAACACTAAACCCAAAGCCAATTGATTACTCAATTACAACCCAATTACAGCTCATCAATACACATGCTACACTATGGATAAAATGTTAGACTTGATATAATATATTTTTGTTATTACAAAATATTGGATTGCTAATTACCTATGCCTGCAACATTCCGCAACAAAAAATTATTTGTTAAGCCTCTAACCCATGTGTACAACACTACCAATGATGACCCCAATCAAATAAATACCAAGTTAATTGCATTAATAGGATACAATGAACTATATTAATCCAAACCATAAAATTTAAAACCAATATCATGTTCCATTCATAGGATCCAATTTCAACATGCATAAAAGATTTAGATAGAGTCAATCTGATACACAAATGTAGGAAAAAAGAAAATTTATAGAAATGGTCATCCTAATTTCACCCGAGTCTCATTTTCGTCCTCCAAGTATCAATTGTAATTCTTTTGACCTTCAAATATGGTTTTTGTACCAAGTTGGTCCAATTGATAACGTTTGTCAGCTAAAATGAAGAGAAAAAATCATATTGATGGCATATGTTATCAATTGGACCAACTTAATATGAATTGCAACGTCAATACTGCCATCAATCTGATTTTTTTCGTCCAATTTGGCTTACAAAAGTTATCAATAGGACAAATTTGGTACAAAAACCAAACTTGAAGGTCAAAAGAGTTGTAATTGATACTTGGAGAACGAAAATGAGACTCGGATGAAATTAGGAGGACCATTTATATAAATTTCCCTAGGAAAAAGGGTGCTCAAAAAGTTCATCTTCCTGTCTTAGTTACTTTTCTATTGTCAAGTAATTTCTCTTCAGCTTCCAGTTTTTGTACCAACGCATATCTACTTCATGCAAAGAGTACAATTAGGAACATGAATAACAATCTAAAAAAATAATTAATGAGCAAGAATCTCCTCTTGATTATTAAGACAAAGGTATAAAATGAAAAAAGATAAACCCACATAGCCATAGATGCTTAAATAATTGTCCATGATTAATTAAAGTCTCGAGAAATTATCTGAAATTTGAAAGGGATCAACATTCAAAAGTTATCATCGGATTAACAACAAATAATATTTTAAAGATATATAGAAACCCATAATATTAAGTGGGTGTGCCAACAAAAAAGAAAAATAAAACAAAACTCAAGTTTGCAATGTGTTCGATTATACAACATCATAATATTTGCGTTGATGCATTTATGGGTACCCTTTAAAGGAGTTTCAATTACTGCCCATGTGCTAAGGAAACGAAGTTTCCAAAAAATGGAAAAAGGTTTACAACTCCATGTGTTAATTTTGCGAAAAAGTGGTGCTACAATAATAATCAAGGAAAAAAAGAATAGGGTGTGAATTAATTTTGCACTCCTTTTTCTTTTGCTACGTCGGAAAATTTTAAAAGAAAACAAAAAAAAAAACTCAACTAGTTTTTTTAATTCAACTAGTCTTTTTTCTCAAAAAACTGTTCCCAAAAAATATTTTCCAAAAAGTCGTTTTTCCTAAAAACATTTGTAATACAACTATTTTCAAAATTTTCATCTTTTTTCGACAAAGGTTTTTCAAAAACTTCTCCTCGCGGGACCCACTCCACACTTTCGGTTGGTGCAATCTCTAATGCCACCTGTCACGACCCGCGCCGGTTGACGTGCTAATCATTCCCCTAACCACATGGCTCAAAAGGTTAACCTCAAGTTATACAGTTGCTGATCAGAATTCGTTATATACTAAATCTATTTTACTTTCAAGGGCGACGTGGGATTGCCCCACTATGGGCTCTCACAATTGTACTCCTCATTCATCCAAAATAGAAAATTACAGTATGCGTAACTATAGTAGACAGAGTATGATTTGTTGTTTAGGAAGGAAAAAGTGTTCACAAACCCTTACACATATAACTTTATTTATATTACTCTGGAGAGTTACACATACATAAGATAGACGATATGGGACAAATCTACTATCTCTAATAAACACTTCTAATACTCCCCCTCAAGTTGGAGAATAAATATCACAAAATCCTTGTCATGCCCTCGATTTTCAACATAAATATAAAAGATTTTCATAAATAAAACCTCACAATAATTCGTATAATACCCCAAAAGAGTTTAATATTTCTATTTCCATAATTACACTTTCAAGTCCAAGAATTTTCCAAATAGTACATCATCGGCTCAACGGCCCCAAAACCAACTAAAGTTTCAAGTGTTCAAGAGTTAAGGTTTACAATATCCTCAAATCAAAGTAAGATCATATGAAGTTACATATACATCTTCAAAAAGTGATTTACAAATATGACTAAGTAACTTCTGCAAGTTAGCTTTCAAAACCATGTCCACGCCTAAGCACTCCAAGCATGCAACTACTATCCTGGGTTAGAATCTGAAAATGATGTAAGGTTTAAGCTACATTAACCCAATAGAAAGCTCTAATCTAACATTATATGTAAATGAAATGTAGGGATGAACACATGAGGAATAAGGATAACAAGAGTCAAAGAGTGAATATCATAAATAATCAATAATCCGACATTTCGTCTTCAGAACCAACCATAAGACTCGAAGAGTAACCTTTACAAATACCATGTGTCCAAATGTGTCTTGTACAAGTGTCTTGAGCCGTAGCTCCTGCCGAGCCAGTTAAAGGACCCCGATGTCCTCTGCCAGGCACCTTACCCATTGGGAGGTCCTGAAGTATCAAATACGAGCATATAACTCTTGCCGGGCCAATTAAAGGACCCCGATGTCCTCTGCCAGGCACTCACCCGTCGATGAGTCCTGAATGTTCACGTTGTGTCCGTAAAATTCCAAAATTCTTTTTACCGTCACGTTCGTATCATTCAAACCCAGCTTTGATATATAAAGTGATTCTTATGAAATCAAGTCCAAACGAGTGTTGAAATTTAAGGGAACGTTCAATGGATTCATACACTACAGGTGATTGAGTTAGGGATCATTCGGGAAGTATTCGGAGTAGATTCGAAATGATCGGAATCCAAAACAATAAAGTGGGGATCAAGAACAGCAAAACTGTCCCAAAGCATAAGGGTATTGATACCATAGAAGGGTGGTATCGATACCATTAGGTCACGATTTGTCCAGAAGCAAGGGCATCGATACCCATGAAGAATGATATCGATACCATTTAGTTTTCTGGGTTTGGTAACATAAAGGTATCGATACCCAAGAAAAATGGTATCGATACCAAGGCTGTTCGAGTAAAATTTCTGCAGATTTTTATGAGTTTCTCAACTACATCAACCTCAACAACAACAACAAAAAATAGCGAGATTCAAGCTATAAGAAACAAGTCATTAACATATATTGAGAGTTAGAACCCCCTACCTCAAGATTGAAGGGTAAAGTCAAGAATCCTCCAAGCCTTAGCTAGCTCCAATTCTTGAAATTGGATGAGATACACCTCCACTGAGTTCAAACCAGTGAAATACGGACCACAATGAGCGTAGGGATGAAAGATTAGAGGCTGGTTTGTGAGGGTTTTGGGTGATTTGGGTGGAGTTTGAGTGAAAGTGAGAGAGAGGGAGCCGAGAGATAGAGAAATGGACGGGGGAGAGGAAGAGAAAAGAAAATGGAAAATTATTCCTTATACACACACATGTGATACATATATACACTAGGCACACATCACACTCTCACCCCTCAAGTGAAACACTTCAATACATTAACCCCAAATCTCAATATTCTAAACCAATTTCCTCCTTTTATTTCTTATAAAACATTTAAATCAATTATACAAATTTATGGGTCTCTAGAATCCCAGCTTGTTACATAAAAATTCTAAACGAGATTTAAACAATGATTTGATAAAAACATCTGCTATCTGAGCTCGGACACACAAGGCATAGCCAACACACCACCATCAACCTTCTCTTGAACGATATGACAATTTACCTCAATATTTTTGGTTCTCTCATGAAACACAGGGTTCGAAACGATATGTGTCGCCACCTGATTATCACAATACATAGGAATGGGTAATTGCACCCAAAATCCCAGCTCCTCGAGAAAGGATCTTAGTAATAACCTCACATGTAGTATGAGTCATGACATGATACTCTGCTTCTGCACTAGACCTTGCAACAACAATCTGTTTCTTACTTTTTCATGTAACTAAGTTGCCACCAACAAAAGTACAGTAATCAGTTTTTGAACGTCTATCAAAAGGTGGCCATGTCCAATCTACTTCAGTAAACGTCTCAACACACAAATGACCATTGGAACGGTAAAATAAGCCACGTCCAGGATGAGCCTTAAGATACTTCACAATACGAATACAAGCTTCTCAATGTGGAAGACGAGGAACAGACATAAACTGACTCACCATACTAACAGCAAACGAGATATCAGGACGCGTATTGGTAAGATAATTCAACTTGTCAACCAAGTGATAATATTGGTCTGAATGAGGAAATTTATCTCCCTAATCAACACAACGTTTGACATTAGGATCCATCGGAGACTCCACAAGTTTGCCTCCCAACAAACCTGTCTCCTCTAGAATATCCAACACATATTTTCTCTGGGACAAACTAATCTCATCCTTGGACCTTACTACCTCAATACCCAAGAAATATTGTAGCTTACCCAAGTCTTTAGTGTGAAACTGACTATATAAGAATTATTTCAACTCACCGATCCATTTCTGATCATCTCCAGTAATAATAATGTCATTTACATAGACAATGAGCAATACTTTCCCTCGAGCCGTCATAAGGGAAAATATAGAATGATCTGATTGACTTCGATGCATGCCAAACCTCAAAGTAGCCTCACTAAACTTGTCAAACCGCGCTTTAGGAGATTGCTTAAGTCCATAAAGTGCCTTGCGAAGATGACATACCTTATGATGCTTCCCCTGAACAACAAACCCAGGTGGTTGCTCCATATAGACTTCCTCCTGGAGATCGCCATGGAGAAATGCATTTTTGACATCAAGCTGAAACAACGGCCAATCAAGATTGGCGGCAAGAGATATAAAAATCCGCACAGAGCCAAACTTGGCAACAGGAGAGAACGTTTCGAAATAATCAACACCATAAGTCTGGGTGTAGCCTTTAGCAACCAAGAATGCTTTGTGATGCTCAACAGTGCCATCAGGAAGATACTTTACAGTATAGACCCAATGACAGCCAACAATAGATTTCCCAGCAGGAAAAGTAACCAACTCTCATATGTCATTAGTATGAAGACTAGACATTTTATTCATCATAGATGTCCACCACTCAAATCGAGATAACGCCTCCTGGACAGTTTTAGGAATAAAAACGAAGGAAACAGTAGTAGTGAAAGCACGAAAGGATAGAGAGAAATGAGTATAAGAGATAAATCGAGAAATAGGATAAGAAATGCTCGAGATATTAGAAAAATCATATTTTACCAATGGACGACGATTGTCACGAGTTGGATATCGAGGATCAAGTAGATCTGGCGACGGGGGAGAAGACAGAGGCGTGGGCACAAAGAGTTCAGCAGACTAGAATGGTGTTGTAGGCTAAGGTGGTGCCTGTGGTAGGGTTTGTGCTAGAGGCGGAGGCGTTACTGGTACTGGATATACCTGCAAAGGTTGGGATGGAACAGTGCCAGTAGGAACAACCATAGGTAACACAGACTCAAGTGTAAGAAGATCATTGGTACTAACAAGATCCAAGTAATATGGCAACGACTCATTGAACGTGACATCAGCACAGACGAAGTGACGATGTAAAGTAGGAGAGTAACATCGATATCATTTCTGGGTGTGTGAGTAGCCCAGAAAGATACACCTAATAAGTTTGCTCCTATCATGGTTAAAAGCATGAACATATCAGGTGTACCCAAAAACTCGAAAGGGTAAAGAGTGGAAAGGCAGACCGGGAAACAAGACCATATAGAGAACCTGACCACCTAAGACCGTAAAGGGCATATGGTTGATTAGGTAACATGCAGTGAGAATGGCGTCACTCAAATATAATTTAGGAACATGCATTTAAAATAATAAGACACGTATAATCTCAGACAAGTGCCGAATCTTGCGCTCTGCAATTCCATTTTGTTATGGAGTCCGAGAGCACGACAATTGATGAATAATGTCATGATCATCGAAAAGCTGAGAAAGTAGATGGTAAAAATACTACCAATACTTGTAGAACCAGAAGTAGTACCAACAATTGTAGAGAGATGGCCCGAATGAGTACCAGAACCTGTTTTCTCCTCAGACATTTTTCCAAACATGTAAGAACCAAATACCAACGAAAGCACCAAACTGTATAACAAACCAAAACAACTAATACCGCATCAAACGACCAATACCGACGCGTATGAACCTACTACTGCCCAGACCCAACATGATCAACAACCACCCAACATCTCCAAGGAAGTAGCAACCGCAAAAACCATGGAAAAAATAATTATCAACACCAACCAAGCACTAGTCCGTAAATCGTACGACCAAACTACCCCAAATTAGTGACAAGGCAACAAAAAACAGAGCTAAAATACCTCAAAGAATAAAGACCAATCAGTTTTGACTGCAAATGGAGGAGACCCAGTTGATTTGAGGTGAAATCAGAATAACCGAAATAAGTTGAAGCATAGCTGAAGGGCGCCGGTGGGTGAAAAGCATATTCCGGTGATCGGCGAGTGTGGAGGGTGGCCGACGAGGGATGTAGTGGGTTCGATTGTGATCGGCGAGGGGTGTATGGTGATCGGTGAGTGGTGTATTGGTGGGCTAGGGTTTCGACTGGATTCTTGTGCGATAGTGGGTTTCAAACAGGTTTTGTTTTTCTTTTCTTTTCTTTTTTTATAAGATGGGTTAGGGATTTTTGGGTTTCGGCTAGTGGGTGATGAGTCAAATCAGTTGTGGTTTAGGATTAGGGTTTTAATCATGCTTTGATACCATATTGTTTAGGAAGGAAAAAGTTTATAAGGTGTTCATAAACCCTTACACATGTAACTTTATTTATATTACTCTAGAGAGTTACATATACATAAGATAGACGATATGGGACAAACCCACTATCTTTAATAAACACTTCTAACATGATTGTCCACTTGCTCTTAAATAATACTTTTAATTTGGAAATATTTTAGAAACTTAATTGCCTAAATTCCATGAAATATGCATTTTCAAAGGAAAGCAAATATACCGCGTGACAACACACAAACTGATGCAAACATACGCACACACTAGTGGCTCAAAGAATGCGGCATTTGTAATGGCTCAAAGAATGCGGCATTAATGGCCAACACTATTACAATTCTCTCTCTCTAAGATAGAAGCAAACAGATAACGATTCCAGATCTGGGCCGGGGAGGGGGGCCTCCGCCTCTCCCACCCTCCTCCCCCCCCACTCCCCCTACCCTCCTCGCCTATCCTCTCTCTCTTCGCCGTGTTCTCCATGACCTATAGGTTTCGAGCGGCGGTTCGTTAGGACGGCAAGGGTTCCTCCGACCAGCTTCGCCGACGGATGGTGGCTCCTTTGTCCCGTTCCTCTTCCATCGTCTCCAAATCTGTTTTGTTCCTGGTCCGGCAACGAGTATAATAAGGTGTGCTGTTGGCGTTTGGGATTTTTGTTTTTCTTCTGGTTTTTTTCCAGTTTTCCATTTCTATCGACGGGTTTCCCCCTGTCCGATTCTATACCAATCTGAGTGTTCTAGATCTGGTGGGTGATGGTAGTGGGCGAATAATACGGCGCCTATTGAGGAATGGTCCGGTGTTGGTGGTCTCTGGATGTTTGTTTTAGGGGTGGTGGGTTTCGGTGGTGCTGGTGGGGTTGGTGGTGGTCCGGTGGTGTTTGTTTGGGCTGAGCAGCAATCGGCTGGATGAAGACTGGTCTTCGGTCGCCATGGTCCGGTGTTTCGACTCTCATTCTGTTCAGGCCGGTGACTCTGTGGTTTTTGTCCATGAGACTTGTTAGATTCTAGTTGATTTGTTGTTATTTTGCCTTCAAATTTTAGCGATACTTATTTGTTTAGGGTTTGAGCTGTGGATTTCTCTAAATCCTCTGTAATCTAGATCGATATTGGTTCTTATGTACCGGTGTTATCGCCGAGATTGGTTCTTATGTACTAGTGTTATCACAGGGCCTGCTTCAGCAATAGATGCCGAATTGATGTTTAGATTACTTTAGTTCTTTTCTGTATCTGTTCTAGAATTTGTTTTGCCCAATGGACTCATGTTGAATGAATGACTCTTTCAAAAAAAAAAAAAAAAGAATGCGGCATTTGTAATGGCTTTGAACGTCTTTAGCAAGGAGGGAGCAAAATGATTACTCGTTACTGTTGATCAAATTGTCTTGTCGATCAGGATTCAACAACTCCATTAGAAGACAGTTACACTTGAAGAAAATAAAATAAACTACAAATAATGTCAGTCCAAAAGTAGTTACGTGATAAGTTGATTATACAATCAATAGGCTTCAAGATATAAAACTTTCAGAAACCAAAACTAATGATTATGAAACCAAAACGATTTTTTTTACAAATTTCCATCATTAGAAGAACTAAAGGCTTGGATTGAGCACTGCACCCGTGAAAAACAACAACCCTGACATCTCTTCCTTGATCATGAACAGAAAGGGATGATCAGCAATGAAACTCGGTTTTGGGGACCGATGGGCCCATTTAGACGTGGCTACCACTTTGGCACGAGTAATGACTGCACTGCAGCCTCTGTGCCTTTCTCGTCTACCTGAACAACTACTTTCTGAATCATTGATGTAGCAAGGAATTGGATCCCCTTAGGAATTTTCATCATCTCTGAGAAGTCTTCTGGATTTTCAACAAAAGGAAACGTCATTCCCATGGTTAAATTCGTATGAGAATTTGAACTTCGGGATCCAAAATTCGGCAAGACTCACTTCTCTTACGTCAAAGTAATCTTGCTTCAAAAATCCAGGATCAGAACACAGCTCTTGGAGGAGATTTTGTAACCCAACTCTCTCGTGAGGGAGAAAGAAATACATAGAAAACTTCCTATCGAGTTTTGCACTTTGGTATGGGATTTTGAGGACTTTGAAAGCGTCAAAAGATTCGTAGTGATATTTCTTACAACTCGTCATGAATGGAATTGAAACGGTGTCTCCAGTGAGAAGATAGAAAGTTTTGTTTTCGGTTAGACTCGCATCAAATCTACGTGTGCTGGTCCAAATTCCTTTGAAGTAGAATCCATTTGCAAGAACGATTGTTGTTTCTGGAGATAACAACCGAGGTTGTAGAAAGTTTGTGATAAGCCCTTTTGATGCTTTTTTGGCCCACGAGTTCACTTTATTTACCACTTCATTAATCTGTGTAGATGTTTCATTCATCAATAATAAATACTGAGATATATATACAAAAATACGTCATCTTATGTCTTCGCCAAATTCCTTTTTGATTCAGTAATGAATGTAATGGTAGAAGTCACTATTTTGAACACCCAACCTCTCAATGTTAAAAATCCATTCTATTTTCGAAATATTTCTCGCTTTTCAATTTCTCCTCGTTAAGATGAATTAATAACTCAAAATTTTGATTCTAGACTAACAAAAGTTTAGAGATTACCAAAAAAACATCTTTAGTTTTTGAAACTGATTATTTGGCAACATTGTTGTTTCAATGCAGAAAGGAGTAAACACTTTGTTGGCCACAAAATTAAGCACCTAAATCTTTACTCCTAAATGCAGAAAATGAGACCTAAAAAATGAAACCCTATTAATCCAGGTTCCTACCCTCCTCAGCCCATGACTAGCTTTGTACCCCTCTTCATCTATTTCCTCCAATTCAGCAATCTCATCACCATTACAACCAATTCCTAGGGATTTGTGTTAATGCCCAGACTGTTTTGTGCGTATGCTGAGAACGATTCTATTCCTATTATTGATCCCGTCTGAAAAAAAAGATAAAGATAATGCAGCCTTAGCCGATCTATATATAAATTGCTTTAGGTTTATGTCTCTTCAATTTCCCCCTATAAATTGATTTCCTGAAAATTCTCATCATCACCTCCTCAATTGGAAGAACTCTTCGTTTACCTTTCCTTCTGGATCTTGCTCTCTTTGAGGCCGCAATATCTTTCAAAAAAATTTGATCGATCTCTTTGGCTGTGTTTTTGTATTTTTTTTCTTCTATCATTCAATTCTTTACTGGATGATTATGCTAGGTTGTCTAGATTTTTATTTTATTATATATGATTAAAGTTGGGATGTAAATATACTTTTAGCTGTGATGCATCATGTCAACGCTGATGTACCCTTATCAATTTCTCTAAAAGAATTTTCTTTTGCCGATAAAAAGTGCATAACAAAAGAGTGAGGCCTAGTTTGGTATTACTGGCCAAATAGCTTCTTTTTTTTGTCATCATTCATTTTTTATTTGAATAAGAACATTTTTTATTTGAATAAGAACAGAAAAAAAAAATGTCATATGACTTATAATACCAAACGAGGCCCGGGTGTGAGAGCAAGTAGAGGGGGGGAGGGAATTACCTGCATTTGAAAATCAACAGTTTTTGCATTACAAGCGTAGATCCCTTTCAGTACTTCTTCCTTATATACTTCTTCCTTATAAGAACCTACAAGAGGAAAATGCTTGTCCACCCAAGCTCCGTTAACCATACACAAAACCGGACCGTCACCGCCCTCATCAGACCTTCGTCCACCACCACACCCTGCCGCCGCCGCCATCATTGCCGAAGCGCTCGACTTGATTTCATCGATGTCTTGTGCCCCAAGCAACGCCAGCACATGCTCCAAGGTGCGGCCTCTGGATCCGGCGGCCACCATGGTTAGAACGACGTCAATCGATATCAGAGACAGCGCAAAGTTGTCGTTTGAGCCCTCTTCGACTTGCTTGATCAAAAGCTGCTTTGCTATCCCCGTGCTGAAATCCAATCTCGATCTGGTGATTTCTGTGCGTGCTATGGGGTCCGTTGGAGCCGAAGGGAGATTTTTGGTTGAAAGCTTTCGCCGTTTCGATGGCCCGGTAATGTTTTCCGCAGAAGCTTTTTTTCTTCCCGTCCGACACCATTAGTGATCGTAAAACTGGGTTTTCGTTTCCTTCCTGTAGAGAGGTGCGGACTGTACAAGCTTGAATATAAGAGGCTCTTCCCCAAAGGGCTAGGGTTTGTTTCTTTATATACAGTTCGGTTGAAGGGGTTTCTTGAGTAGCACGGTTGGGTTTATTTATTTCCTTTCCTGAATTTTTGTTTCCGTAGTTCTTGGTACTGATATTATGTAGCGTATGGTATAGGCACCCTTTAGAAAAACATAGAAATAGGGATTTGTCGGGGAGATATTACTCCATTCTACATAAGGGAATAGGCATATGATATTTTTCCAACTTCCAAAATTAAACCACATTTTTTTTTTGGGTGGGATTCATATCATCTACGATGTTGTTTGATAAAACTGAAACCGAAAACTGAAAAATTTTGGTACTGAAAGCAAAATGCTGAATTTTTAAGCTAAAAAGTAATTTGATAAACATATTAAGCACTGAATTAAAATAATTGATAAATTAATTTTATTTTCATTAATGATATTGATTCTCTTTTAATTTTACGAATGGTCACCATGTATATGTGGTCAGGGTTGAGTGGTAATTGTGGCGGCAGGGCCGGCCCAGGCCCAGGCCCAAGGCCCAAGAGGCATGGGCCTTGGGCATCCAACAAATTTTAAATTTTGGGGGCACTCCAATATTATTTATAAATTATTGTATATATATATAATGAGAAATTTTCAAGTGAGAGATCCCTCATTTTGTTAAAATGAGGGACTTTCATTTCCCGATCAAATTTTGAAAATCCGAACCGTTCAATGTGGGCAGAATGTAATTTTAAGGGCTCCCGCAAGAAATCAGCAAAAAAAATGACCGGGAAGGGCGTCATCCGAGCAGTTTTTTTTGAACCGTTCAATGAAAACTGCTCGGATGAAGCCCTTTCCGGTCATTTTTTTTGTTGATTTCACACGGGGACCCTTAAAATCACGTTCTGATCACTTTGAGCCGCTCGGATCATCGAAATTCAATCGGGAAGGAGAGTCCCGCATTTTAATAAAATGAGGGATCCCTCACCGGAACCTAACTCTATATATAATATATATATATTTTATATATATATATATATATATATATATACACAGTCCGTCTCCCGTAAGAACCACCTCATTTTAATAAAATGCCGACCTCCCTTTCCCGATTGAATTTCGATGATCCGAGCTGCTCAATGTGTTCAGAACGTGATTTTAAAGATACTCGCGAGAAATCAGCAAAAAAAATGACCGGGAAGGACTTCATCCGAGCAGTTTTTGTTTGTTTTTTATCTAACGGTTCAAACAAAAACTGCTCGGATGAAGCCCTTTCCGGTCATTTTTTTTGCCGATTTCTCGCGGGTACCCTTAAAATCACGTTTTGAACACATTGAGCGGCTCGGATCATAGAAATTCGATCGGAAAATGGGAGAAATGAAGAGGTTCACATTTTAACTAACATAAGGACTCCCTCATTTGAGACTGACTGTATATATATATATATATATAATATTTGTTTGTTTTATAACATGTCTTTGCTAGCCTAGTGGTAAGTTGATTTTAGTCCATGTGGAGCGTTTGAGTTCGAATCTTAATAATGCTATTGCTACTGTCAGGTTTCAAAATCAAGTCAAAGTAGAATTCAAACCAACCATTTTGGCCATTGGTGACAAAGCAATTAACAAGCATTATAAAGGCTAAAGTAGTAATAATATAAAAGAAATATTTTTATCATTGTTGTTTAATTCTAAAAATATGTAAGGCATCATCGCACAATTGAACCTTGGACATCCAAATCCCTTGGGCCAGCCCTGTGTGGCGGTGGTGGAGTGGTCATGGTAGCAGTGGCGGTGGTGGTGGTGGTGGTATAGTGGTGTTGGTATAGTGGTGTTGGTGTTGGTATGGTGGTGGTGGTGGTGAAGTGATGGACAACCAGTTGCAGCAACATCACACGCTTTCCATAATTTCCCAGACAAACTTGACTGAACCAATCGCCCCAATGGAGCTGGTTGTGCTTCGAAGATATTGGCAGAAATTTAAACTGACTCAACAAGTTTCATCGGATTAAGAGAATAAGCAGATGTATGTACATCTCCAAACCAGCAGAGAAAAGTTCAAAACTTCGATGCTTTATTATTCGTGTTCTAGTGAACTTTTGTTGTGAAGCTCTATCATCATACAGTAATAAACTGTGAAAGTCTATGGCATCAAAACTGAACTTGATCTAATGTTACATAAAGCAAAAATTTGGGAAGCGACTGTATTGGAATTAAAGGTCCTCAGACTTCCAGGCGGTTCTTCTTTAGAACCCATCGGAAAGATATTTTTGGAGCAGGAACTTGAATGTCAAATAATCTCCGAACAAGAACTGACACTACAGTGCGACGGTTTTCTTCCCTTGGAGAAGCAGCAGAAATTCCAAGTTCCAACCGGTTTCGAAATTACCTTTGTATCCTTTGGGAACCCTAGCTGGTTCTGGCATGCTCCATCTAGAAAACATATTTGTATTTTCCATGTTGTGACAAAATTAAGACGTTTCTACGACGATTCAGCATTGCGAAGATGTCTATCATGTCCATTCGTATCGACGTATCCTGAATACGACGGTCTTCTATTATGCTTGTAATTTTTACCTCTTTTTCTGTGCCCTCTACGTCCTGAAAGCATCGTGTACATCACTGCCAAGAAACCCAAGATTCCAAAAATCCACAGATAAACTATCCAAAATCTGAAAGAGCTAAATGTCTGATTTGTCACAGCAGATAATGATGATATTTTAGAGTCGTTTGATGATTCTTTAGAGTCGTTCGATGGTTTTTGAGAGTCTTCGGATGATTCTTTAGAGTCGTCCAATGATTCTTTAGAGTCGTCCAATGATTCTTTAGAGTCCTTTGATGATTCATTAGAGTCGTCCAGTGATTCTTTAGAGTCCATCAATGATTCAATAGAGTCATCTGATGATTCTATAGAGTTGTTCGATGAATCTATGGAGTCATTCTTCAAAACAGTGTCACTCCTTACAACATGAACTGTATCCATCTTGCCAAATTTTCTCGACAGTGTAACTTCACCGGAAGTCACCTGATTTGAGGTTGATAAGGAAGTGGGATCAGAACATTTCCTCCTCTCATGGTGTAAAAGCAGCGCTTCATTCAGTGTCTTCGCACATTCTATGCTAAGCAAGTCCCTCTGTATTGTGTTCTCATCAGTGCGATCGAGCATTGAAGGATCGGGTGGATCAGGAAACTTTGACCAGCATTTATTGACTATGTCTACAGTCCTCCAGTTTGCTTTATCAAAGCTCCAATTTCCAACCCTAAATTCCAAACCGTAGTGGAAAACTCTGTACTTAACGCCAGGCTGAGGAACATATCCCGGGTATATTAATATCTCACCGTTTATGATATGCCGCAAATTCAACTGCACCACAGACAGCAACAGAAAAGGATTTAATCATTAACTCTATAGTTCTAGGTACAAAACAACCCTGAAACAAGGGTGTCATAATATATTCCATAATTCTAAATACCAGAATTCTACTAAAAAGTGAAGTGTATGTTGTAGTTCCGAACACAGTGAAGTGTGGGCCATACTTAGAGTCAATCTGGTTCACACATTTCAACTCCGGTACTCTAATGGGATGTATCAACACTATAATTAACGTGAAGGCATTGATTTTCTATACAATCCAACAAAGGAGAGATGAAACCATAAAATTCATGGCAAGAAGATCCTCCAAAGAGAAAGTACCTCTGCTGCGCCAAACGAATAACCATACATCTCGCTAATCCATCCAGATTCATATATATCTCCTGTAATATTTTTGGCATAATGAGCTGTATCAGCTCTGACCTCCTCGGTTTTATGCAGCCATAGTAGAGCAAACTTCCGGAGATCATCTATGTGCATAATGATCACACCACCGACCTTATCACAAGCTTCAGGATTGCGCGTATGGAGTTTTGCAAGCTCATTATGACAGCCAATCAGATAGCTGGCAGACACAATATGGAAAATGTAAGTGGCTGACAGATATTTCCTTTTCTGAAGCTACAATAGCACAAAAATTTACACCTAAACTTGCACCCTCTAAATTCATCTAATCGGCAAGCTAATATCAATAAGGAAGTCAAAAAGATGGTTATGAATTATTTGTCTTACTCATAGGGAGTGGAAACCGGGCGGCCAAGTGCAGCATTGAACTCCCATGGTGTGATTGGTCCTCTCATGATCATGTCAGCATCCAGAATTACAATGAACTCTGCATCAACATTTGCATGATTGAGCCAATGCAGGACTGCAGCAGGTTTATTGATTGCAGGATACCTGATGTGGCACATATAAACTGATTAGCATTATATTCAACTTTTTGTATCGTAAAAAATGTACTGTTGGTAGCGTGATGGAAGTGCATGTATAGGGTAGGAAATTAAACACGTCCAAATATCAAGAGAGTTGTTTAAACTTTAAACAAGCAGCACAATAATTTAGTTCCAAGAAAAAATTGCAACGGATTCACCTCATTTGTACTCTTCATGTAGGGTAAATAGTGAATCTAATACATCGATATTTTTTTTTTAATACTACAAACAGATAATGTTTAATAGGTCCCTTTGTGACCAACATGATGAGATCAAAGCAGCTACTGAATTAGAGCTTTAATGATATTTTTGAAAGTCCTTGCAAATGCTACAAACAAACAATAAGTCAGTGAGTACAGTTGGGCTAAATCAGACAAGGGGAGTTCATCAACCTTAGTTTTTCCGAAGAAATCAATAAGTAGAAGGACAACAAATATGAAATACCAAAAAAAGGAAACAAAAAAAAAACAAAAAAACATAGGGCAGCAATAGAATTACCAATCGCCTGTTAACGGATGTCGACTCATGGATGGAACATAGTGGGTGGGAGCCAGATCATGGCCCTTATAATTCTTTAGGTCCTCATCTGTACAACTGAGAAGCCTCGTGATATTCCCAGGTTGGCCACTCGTATGGAAGCTGTGAATGAGTCCCACAGTTTGCCAATCAAAGTAAGGAGTACACTCTGTGGAAAAAACAGTGTGGATTTTCGGATGGGGCTTCCCGGGTTCATCAGAGACCTGTTGTTGCAACTCATCCTCCATGGTTCGCAAGGTATCCGGAGTTGGAAATTTAGGCCGAGTTAGGTCAGAAAAAGTTTTGCTCCTTAAGAGGCTCAAGTATTTTGACCACTTTGGCTTTGGGCAGCCACGTGTGGCATGTTGTAACAAAAGACCCTCATTCAAAGTGTTAATACATTCTATATTTAAGAAAAGTGCTCTCTGTCTATTTGGATCATCTTCCATTGCTTTTATCTGCACAGAAAATATGCAAGTTTCCAGATCACAACAGAAGCAAAATAAAAAATTGAACATAAATAAGGAATTGGAATGCAGTCCATGGATAAGACTACCTATTAGTCTCAACCCCTTAATGATTAATAATAACTCAGTGAGGGACACACTTTATAAGTTGATTGAGCAACCATGGATTGAGCCTTCAACACTTAACCCCAAAAGACAAACACTCCTGCTTGTTTCTTAAGTCGGTTGTCCTCTACGAATAATCTTCACTCTTTTATTTGAATGTCGTGAGTCGTGAGACTCATGACCAATGCGAATAATCATACCTGTAACAGGAAATCTCACCAATGCAGTATCTCTTCCAATCAGTATTAGGAACTAGGTCAAGTTACCATCAGTAGAGTTTGAAAAGAAGATAATTCACTGAGTGACTTTATCAGTATAGTTTCATATTCAGGTGATTACTCAAGCATCAAATAAAAATTAATGTGCTAGCATCCATTAAGCATGCCACGAAGATGGGAAAAGGTCCCAAAAGGGGATTGCCACCAATTTTCTCGTCAGGTTAAAAGTTTTAGTATACAAGAAAGGAGTATCGACTACAGAGCTTTCAATCACTAAATCATTTGGTTGAGGTCCACTAAAGGCCACCTTACACATTTTCATGCAGTTACTTCACAAGATTAACAAGAGTAGTAAACAGACAAGATAGAATTAGAAGACATCCTTTAAGACACAAATCCCATAATTTTACAAGATTACTACACTTTTACCTCTCTAGGATAAGGAGGTTCTGGGAAAAGCCTGCCACAATCATAGACAACGTCATCTTCATGGTGATCCAATTTACTGAATGACCAATTTCCAATGCGAAATGGCAAGCCATAATGCATAAGAATAGGCTCAACATCCTCTCGAGGAATATAGCCTGGGTAGATCATCAAATTATCATTGATTTTGTGACGAAGTCCCACCTGAAAAGTGAATAAGATAACCGAGGCAAAAACCTTAGAAATGTGCCAAATGCGTATAACAAAAATCCAAATGTTGAACCAACAAATCGAGAATATAACCCATATAGTAGAATCAAATTAATCAATTAACCTCTGCAGCACCAAATGAGTATCCATACATCTCACTGATCCACCCCTTTGAATAAATGTCACCAGTTATATTGGTCATCCAATGAGCTCTATCTTCTCTCACTTCTTCAGTTTTAGAAAGCCACATAGGTGCCAAAGCTCGAACATCATCTATATGCATGGCGAGTAGACCACCAACCTTGTCACAGATTTCTGGGTGCTTTGTATGCAGTTGAGCAAGAATGTTATCACAACCAATCAAGTACCTAATGAAGAAATTCAAACAATTACCACTTTGTATGAGAAAAAACTTATTTAAAGAGATAAAAGAGCAACAAAATAAGAAGGCATTTACCAAAGGTAACAAACAATAGGAGAAACAATAACAAGAAGATATTAAACATCTGAAGCTGAAGTCAATGACCATGCCGTAAAAGTTGCACTTTTATGAAACAAAGAAACAGAACTCAAGAAATGAGGAAAAAAGGAAAGGTAGCCAGATCCCTGTTCTGTTTCATTAGTCGCGATGAAATTGGAGTTTCCCTTTTCCTCCTCCAAGCATAGAATTAGACTTCCACAAAATGAAGAAATTAAGGGCACTTGCAAACTCAACTGCTACAAATATATGCATGTTAAGTTACCAATAGTCTCAAAAGCTTAAACTGATAGGAAATGGGCCCAACAATGTGTCTCAAGCTATCTAACACCCTCTTTCAAGTGCAACCCCGTTGTGCACGTGGAGATACAAATTTTCATGGATATGATAAACCAGAATACAAAGGGGAGAAGTAGAATGTAAAAGGAAAACAAATGCAAAGAGGGATACTAGAATCCAAGACCTCTTACAACCTAAGCTCTGCTACCATGTTAAGTTACCAGTAGTCCCAAAAGCATAAGTTGTAAGGAGATGGGCCCAACAATGTATATCAAGCTATATAACAATGTTGACTTGCCAATTACTCAAACAAAAGTGCATGAGTGATTTCTAACTTCTTAGCAATGGTGACTTGTTAAATACTTCACAATACAAAGGTTGACGTAAGAAGGAAACCTAAAATGCTTTAGTCCAGTTCTAATAGGCTCCATCCCCCCCCCCAAAAAAAAAAAAAACATGTTCAAGAGAAACAGTAGAAGTTAAAAACACCAAACAAAAGGACAGTAGTAAATGGTGTATAATTATTTAAAATCTTCCATGAAACAGCAAACGCATTATGATGAAATTGAGCAGTTCGGACTGGCAAATCCACTCCACAATCTCACAGCTGCTCACAGTTTAACGTACCTATACCACAAACATAGGTCATAAGGATGGCTATAAATTATTACCCATAATAGGCAGCAACTGGTCTGCCTTTCTCTGCACCAAGCTCCCATGGTATGATTGGGCCCCGGATGATCATGTCTGCATCTAGTATCACAACCCAGTCAACATTTTGAGCATCTTTACTATGGTTTAGCCAGTGGACAATCCCAGCGGGTTTGTTGATTGCTGGATACCTGCAACACAATTAACTTCTTTAATCTTTACCATAACTTATTTTCTTTTTTTTTTCAAACACTCCATTCCCATTTCAAGCAGGGGGAGAAGTCCAGGAGGTTTTGATAGGCTGCCTTGTTGTAAAAGAAACCAATTATGTGCTGCAAAAACTTTCTATTATTGAAAAGCATACACAACAAGCAACGGTGGAATACAAATGGAAGCAAAGCTACCACCTAAAGAAGGATTGGATTTGGGGTTTTGCTCGCAGAATTGGCAATGTGGATGCTATAAGGGCTGAACTTTGGGGTATTTGGAAAGGTCTCAAACGTGTGTGGGATATGAGGTCACGTCATGTTGTGTTGGAAACGGATTCGCAAGCGGCTCTACGGACTTGTAACTTAACCTTAGGTTGGAGAGAGGCTTACAGTTGTGCTCATAATCTAGCTAGGTCGGGTCTTCAGTTAGACCGAGGGGAGCAAGTGTTTAATCAAGCCACAGGCTTTGTGCAATGATTGCAATGGTCTTGGAGTCTGTCCAGCGAGTCTAAGTGTTCTTGTTTCTTAGGCCTAGGCCCTCTTATGTACCCAAAAAAAAAAAAAAGGTACCACCTAAAGAAATTTCTTGTCCTCTCTTTTCTACTTTCACGTCTCAGAATTTCTGTGATCTCAATTCAATATTTTCATCTTTTGCATAAATTCAATCCGCACACGCATCACGGGTGCCCGGGCGTCTAGAGAGAGAGAGAGAGAGTACCAATCACCAGTTCTAGGGTGTCTGCTCATGGAAGGAACCTCAAGAGTGGGAGCCAATTCCATGCCCCTATAACTCCTCTTCTCCTCCTCCGTACAGCTCAAAAGTCGGGTAATCGGGCCGGGTTGCCGGGCCTTCTTGAAGCTGTGCATGAGCCCGACAGTCTGCCAATCGAAGTAGTTCTGGCACTCCACTGAGAAAAGGGTGTGGATCCTCCATGGAGCTTCTTGGACCCTCTCTGATTGGCCCCACCCACCGGTAATCGGACCCAGACCCAGTACCAATACAACCAGGAAGAGCAAGCATTTCTCCATTGGAGCTCAAATCAGGGCAAGATTTGAAATGGGTATTGGCCTAGATCTGAATTTCATGATCCCGTTGTGTTTCTTGGGGGTCAAAATGCTGACTTTGAGACTTCATTCCCCTCTCTAGCGCTGGCGCGTAGTGGGTGACAACTGACAACGTTTGTACTACGGAGTAAAAAAACAAAAATGTAGAGGCACGTCACCTCAATTACGTTTCAATCACATTCTTCTCATATACAGGTGAGTTCTATTGAAGGAAAAAAAACAAAAATGCTAAAGGCACGTCACCCCAACTACATTCCTTTCACATACAGATAGATTCCACCGGAATGAGCACTACCTATATGTGAAAGGATGTAATTGAGGTGTGATTGAATTAATGTGCCCCTGCCACCTCTCAAAAAATTTGATCAGTTACGCTTGATTCGTTGATGTGAAAGTCTACGTACAAATTACCGAATTTTGGCTCGAGGAGGTTTGTTTACCGTCTGACTGCAAGGGAAAAATAAGACGTGGAATACAAAAAGAATTACGTTCTGCAGAAATACAATCAAGAAAAATGAAAAAAAAAATGCGTTTAGAAACTTCGAAATGACATAGAGACCAATCGACTCGACTCAAATATAATGAAAATTTTTTACCAAAGAAATTATGTTTCCACCAGACGTATTGTCTTCTATGCTTGGACCAGAGATTTCGACGTCTAGGATTTTCGACCGAAAGAAAACCAAAAAGAATTACAACTACATAGAGAAGAAATATGGTCAGGAATGAAAATGTAATGAAAACGATTCTTCACTCTAGGAATCCACTATCTATATTGGTCATACCCCTCTCTCTCTCTCTCTCTCTCTCTCTCTCTCTCTCTCTCTCTCTCTCTCTCTCTCTCTCTCTCCTTTTTAATTTAAAATTTTATAATGTTTATAATTTTTCTTACATATCTATTTTTTTATAAAATTTGTATTTTTGAAATCTATCAAACAATACTAATATCAGATATCAAATTATGTGTAAAAAAGTTTTTGAATTTTTAATCGACACTATTAATTATGAACTTGTACTGCCAATAATTATTGTAACACTATTAATTGTGAATTTACATATTTAATTACAAATTTAATACTATTAATTATTTATTTAACACTATTAATTACCATTTTAGACAAAAACTAACACTGTTATTTGTGAAATTACACTATTAATAATTAATTTAACATTGTTAACTGTTAAATGAATAATGTTAATTGTTTAATTTTAACATTATTAATTTTAAATTTAAACTGTTAATTGTTAATTTCAACACAATTATTATTTAAATAAATACTGTTAATTGTGCATTTATACTACTAATTGTTAATCTTAAATTATTAATTGTTAGATGAACATTATTAATTACTATAAATTAGATCGTTAACTGTAAAATTAGACAAAATAAAACAGACATTAAAAAATAAAAATTTTACTTTTTCATAATTTTATATACAATATTGGTCTTCTCATTAGTTAGATCTTTGTGAGTAGATATGTAAATTTTATAAAAAATAGAGGAAAGTGATTTTATCACTCCCTTTTTTTCTAACGGCACTCCCCACGTATCTCTATTAAGTGATTTATTTTGTGAAAGAATGAGAATACTATTAGAGAAAAAGGGAGGGACAAAATTACTTCCCAAAATAGATATGTAGAAAAAAGTTTAAAACATTTATAAAACTTTAAGCTTTAAAATAAAAGAGAGTAATGGAAGAGAGAGTGAGAGAAATAAGGAAGAGAGGAGGGAGAAATGGTGTAATATGAAAAGAGAGCGAGGAGAGGAGAGGAGAGGAGAGAGAAATAGTGTACGAAATAGAGAGAGAGAGAGAGAGAGAGAGAGAGAGAGAGAGATGAATCGTGGGCCGTAATGCACGTGCAATATATAGAGAGAGGAGAGAAAGATTAGGACTTTGTAGAAAAATACTTGTGTGCATTTGTCTACAAGGACCTAATAGGACAGAATTCAATCACATATGACCGGCCTGGAAGACCCCCCAAAATTTATCGTGGCGTTATCACTTGCCAAAAAAACATGAAAAAGAAAACATCCCGCCTAATCCTTGAAATGACTTTGTGTCGCAGTTCATGACTTGAGGTGTGATGGGTTTGTCACAACACATACAAACACAAGTTTGGATTCTGGATTAACGAACATGTATCCTGAACCTATAATTTCTATCACCAGGTACATAAGTAATAGCCGCAACCATATACATCAGAGTGTTTACCAGTTGGAAATGCTTTATAGATACCGGAAGTTTACATGCATATGCTCGAACTCGAATATGGTGTTCTTCACAATTTGTCGCATATGTTAACTATCAATTTCAAAACCTTGCAATAAGTTTTGAAACATGGTAATATAAACACTTCTTATAATCACGATCGGTACATTGTGATATATACAAATGAGAAAAGGATCAAGTGAGCATTTACATGAAATACGTGTTTGCCCATAGCCAGAACTGAAACTTTGTATTGTGGCAAAAGGGGTTCATGGTTCACTAGAAGATTCTGTTTTTTCTGCAGTCTTCTCTTCAAGCAACGGCGTCATGGGCGTCGTGTGTGACCCCGTGTTCGTGAGTTGATGCTCACTCTCTTCATCAAATCTATCGATACTGGGAAGAAAGATACCTGCCAAAGTATACAAAGATGAAGCATAATTACAGCCAGTTTGATACAGAGATGTCTAAAGAATTTTAGTTCTTTTGGGAAATCAGGTGCAGTTAAAGATTCATCGTCAGCCATGTTTTCACGAATAAGAAAAAAAGAAAATCCTATCACTTTGTAAATTCATGAAAACTTCATTCCAACTTTATGATAATTAATATGAAAGCATTTCATTTTGCTCCTCTTTGATGAAATTTCCATGTTGACGAAACTTGTGTTTAGGAGTGACAAAAATATTACCAATAACCCATATTCCAGCTGCCAGAAACAACACAGATGTCAGAACCAGAGCAGTCTCCCTCCAGTTGTTGACGTAATCCTGACGAATCATCCCAATTAGGCCATCAACTCATCAAATAACAGATGTGGGCATGATAGAGAAGAAAGCAATACCAACATTCATCAACTTGAGTCAAAAAAGAACCACCATTGATTAAGTATTACTCCAGTTTTGCAGCGATGTTATTAACTTTCTAAGTTGTGGTCATTATCAGAACCAAGTTGTAAGTAGTTTGGGCAGGTCAAGATTTATAGTTCCAATTCCTAAATGGAGGGAGATTCCTCAGTTATATATTCAAACAAGTAGAGGATTAAATGCTTTTTGTTTTTTTGAGGCTGCATTCTTTGTGTTATGAATAATCAATTTCGTGACTCTTTGGAACTTCCAAACACTTAGTAATAAGTACAAAGTAACCAAGAAAATAAGTTCATCCGTTTTCAAGATGCACGCCATGAAGTTGTTAAACGCAAACCTGGAAAACCCCAACAAGTGGAGAGGAAGGCACATCACCAAAGATGTGAATTGAGACAGTAGACATAGCCATGGAAATTGGTCTCATACTTGGTTTAACACAGTGAAGACATATATAATTGACAGGACCCTGCAATAGTTCACGGGTAAAATTTCAAAACCAAACAAGTATCCACAATTCCTGCATTGTATAGATGCTTAATTTCTTGATAAATACAACGGATTTAGTTGATCAATGGAAGAACATAGCTCATACAAATAGGCACAGGGCTTGCAACTCCAGTGGGGTAATTAAGTATGATTAATGAGATCAACACCACATACTGCAAGTAAACTAAGCTTGGTTAACTGTAGCTTTCAACGATAATGGGTATTTGACTACAAGGAATCAAAACCCTTTAGTGTTTGGAACAATTTTCTAGAAAGTTTCTCAAATTCCGACATTCCCTTCTCCGTGTATTTGCACTGAGCACAAATTCGGCATTATCATAGGAGGGTGTGAGATGCTTAGTTTGTGGATTTGATTCTTGTTTGTATGGGAAACCAAGAGTTACTTTCCTATGCAGTATGTTCTCAACATTGGAATAAAAAAAAACTTATGATCATATACTCAATACCCATCAGCACTTTGTACCCATGATTATATCTCATTTCCATCGAGATTGTCATCCAAGCTTAGCCTTAATACGATCATAAAATTTCATTTCCTTTCAACTCAATTTTAGTTGAACCCGACCCAATTTTGGACGAGGAAAGGATATTTGTAAATCTAATATTCCCAAAGAGTCTCATGACCACACAGTTTCCATCTCCCCTGTTAATTAGGGTAGTTTCTTTACTTGCATTAATACTTCTAGGCTATATATTTTGCTTTTAAACATTTATTGCATCCATTATTAAACTAGACCTAAAACGAAGACTTTTGGAAGATGATTAGGTACCAGCAATCGAACTGGCAACATTGACACCAAACCCCTTCCCACCTTGTACCATTTACCCTCAAGTTGGATTTCAAGCCAGGGACCGGCTTTACTTGGAGTCAATGTGATACCCCACATTGATTGAGAAAGATAAGATAGTCAAATGTGTAAAGAACCAAGTGGACTAGTTTTAGTAACATGGGCTTGAGCATTTGAACCACGTTGGTAGGCTCTTCATTGGCCAGTAAGGTACTTGAGGCGTGAGTCAATGAAGTTAGTTTCCCAATCGAACAAGGTGGCAACACTAGAAAAGGATATTTATTATAGAGCGATTGCAGTTCACAGTAACTGGGATTTCCAATACGTGAGACATGATGCTGAAGCAATGGCTGAACAAGACAACTTTTTTCTTTTAGAACCAACAAAAATGCATATCTGAATCCCTACACATGCATTGTCGTTGAGTCATGGAACAATTGAGAAAGAGGAAATCAAACACCTCACTCGTTTCAAAAAAATCTAGCAGCGTTTGGAACCACAAAAAAAAAAAATCCTACATGTTACAAACCATACGCGCTACTAAATTCAAATGGATAAAGCCAATGTATCTCTTCTTTAATAGGAAAATTACCTGAGTGGCAAATACAAGTAGTTCACCAATCGCGAAAAAAGCAAGGAAAGCATATAGGCTCTTAAAACAGAAAGCAGTAAAGCAAAATGCAGCCCCCAACAATGTTGTTGCAGAAAGAAGCTGCAAAAGTTCACAAGGACTTCAGTGATACAAATGATACAAACAACAAATATCCTGGTGCTCGTAAAATGAAAGTAATTCAACATAACTACAAGCGGCAAATAACAAATGCAGCAAGCGGGGTTAATGGTAAAACCTAAAAGCCTTTTTCTTCCGGTGGGCATTAATGTTCAGGGCAATACACCCACTGTTAGCAGCTTCGGAGAGCGAAGAATTGTCTTCATTTCTTTTATCTGTATCCCATAGATAAATGACAAGGACCGCAAACTAGAGCTTGGTCAATGGCATCTTGATTATCTTAATAGAATTCGAAGGATTTAAGTGCCATAATGTTTAGTTGAAATTCCCACTTGTAATAAATAGAGCATAGTGCAAGCAGTATCTTACCAATGAACAGTGTTTTCAAATCGGGATACATATCGTGTATCGGTTTTTCAATTATATAGTTCGTATCGAGATACGTATTGAAAGAGTTGGAGTTTCTATTGCGTAGGTGAACAATATTTTTGCAAGAGGATGAATACTAAAGACAAGAGTGGGAAGGAGAGTATTTGCATTGCACTTAAAACTCTTTTTTTTTTGGCTTGATACAAAATGATTAGAACACATCCCTATTTATACTACTCCACGGAAGACTCTAGTATAAAGATATTTTCATATAACATAAACTTTGAGATAATTCTAGAATTACACATGTGACTACTTCTCACCAAAAAAAAACTCTAAATATTTCACAAGGATATTCTAGAGCTTCCTAGAGCTAAATATTTTATAGTTTCTAAAAACTAGATATTTATATCTTTTTCGATAATATCTATCGTATTTGGGTTTTGTCCATTGGAGCTTTGTGAAAATACTAAATTTAATTTATGCTTCAATAGCATTAATCATAATTAATATATAATTAAAAAGTAGATACACTTAATAACACCAACAAACTATGCAGCTTACATTTAAAAACAAATTAAAATGCAAAATTTCAAGTCTGTGCCTAATACATTATGTTCCCTTTGTTAGGAAAAGTAAAGTCAGACAGAACACAATCGAAGTATGGTTCTTTCTTTTATACAAACCCTACATTGAGAATTTCTATCAAATAGTTTGAAAGATGGCACAACTAGATCAAAGGGCTTAGATTAATGCATTTGGGGTTCAGCTTCTTGAAATAAGGTCCGACTTTTTTCGAATAAGTAACCGTAGGATACGTACAGAATTAGGATACGCGTATAAATCATAGGATACGCGGTCGTATCGTATGATTTCTATACAAAAAAGATACATGATGGGATACGTATCATTCTTTGAAGGAGACAATACAAATCGTAGGATATGTATCGTGTATCGTAGGTTTTTAACAACTATGCCAATGAACTAGATTTACTCTTTCACACAGCAGGATTTTACAGCAAGTGCGTGACAAGTACTAGATGAGAATATTCCGGTTGTCATCCAAATCAATGCACATTACCCAATTCATAAAAGCCAGAAAAAGCATATATTTACACAAGTAGGCAAAAAATTTCATGGTTGACAATCAAACTATTTTCTGTTCAGATAAAAATATCATAGTGATCCCAACAATCCCACATGGTCCTCAATCTATTCAAGAACTAATTGGCCATTTAAAATATTATTATGGGGCTTCATTTCCCCATCGTATGTCTAAACAATTAAAAGTGAGGCGAGGACAATTTTAAGAAGACTTAAACTCATACTCCCTCCATCCCAAAATGATAGTCCGGTTCACAAAACGAGGACTTAAGAATTATACTAGTCGGTATTTTTGAAGAAAAATTTCATCAATTGAAAGAACTCAATGATATGTAGTAAATTGTCCAAAAAAAGTTTTAAGTTTCTCTTCAAAACACTGTATGATTTTTTTAAGTCCTCATTTTGCGAACCGGACTACCATTTTGGAGCGGAGGGAGTAGTACACAGGTTCAGTATATCAAAGCAATATAGTACTGATTAAAAAAAAAAAAAGTATATCAAAGTAGTATAGAAAGTGAATGCAAATAAATATGCAAAGAAAAACCAATCAGGAATACTAGCTGCGAAAAGGATAAAGCAAGACTTCAATAAACCAAATAAACATTCAGAAAGGAAACCTAAAGCCTGTCATTATTACTTACCTTAAAAGCATTGGGGATTGTGGCAGTCATTTTATCTAGAACATAACCTCCTGCTAGCGTTCCCAATATTCCACAGACAATTGTAAGTCCTCCAAAAATCAAATCAGCATCGGTCTATCAAAAGGTCCAAATAATAAGAATTATGTAAGTACCTTTACACATCTCTATTATGAAATTTAAACAAAGATGATGAGCACTGTACATATGGTTACATCTTCTTATCATATGAAAAGTACTTCAAAAATTTACCATGTGATAAATGTTATAACCAGCTTTTGGCCCCCAGTATGAATATGCACCTATGACAAAGTTGTACGCTATGTAACCTGCAAGCAGCCATTCAGAATAGAAGAATTAGCACAGACACCACATAGCAACATAGTTACTTCAGTTTCATATGCTAATTTATTGAGTATCTTCAATGACTATTTACTCTGTTTACACTTACCAAGACAACACCATAAAGGGAATAAAATTAGCCATTGAATTTAGGGTTTCATAGACAGTATCAAATAAGTGCTTATCTATGATAAACTATGCAGATAAATTAGCATGAAACTTCCAGGTAAAATGTGGTGAACAATATACCTAGAACATTGACGACATAAACCTTTTCAAGCAAAAGCACTTTAATATCTTTCAAAAATTGTGATAGCTCATCCAGATTAATGTATCCAAATTTTGACCTGCAATAGCAAATTAGATCCAAAAATTTAATCAATCCATACTGAGCTTGCACCATTGCAATTATCAAACTGTGAAATTCTGCAGCTTAAATGGCATTGGCTTTATGCACAAAATTGAGAGATTTGCTTCCAAGACAACATAAATGTATGCCCAACCATATGCAATTTAAAGAATAAAACATGTTCCTCGGAAAAAAAAAAAGAATAGAACATGCGCCAGGAGGGGAGCCCTCACTTGGAAGGTCCATTTGAGCTTTGATCTACGAAATCTGCCTTCATTGATAGCATGCCACCTGTACCGGTTGAATCACCTGTGTTCACACAAGAAAAAATTTATCAAATAATTATGGGGAAAGGAAACTAGAAATATAAATGTAGTCATGGAGAAAAGGTCAAGGCCACTGTCCCGCAATATTGCTAATAAGATATCACATGACTGAGGGAAAATGTTGAAGACTAAAGACAAGGAATTGGACAACCCAATGGGTTCAGATTTAATAATGGCCTGTTCACATATTTCGTAAGCAGTGTTCAACTGCAAAGAGAAAGATATGCAAATTATAATGACAGGATGTCGTTCACAGTGAACATAATAAGCAGCACCTTTAACTTCCGAGACAGCTGTCAGTGCTTTTCGAGATTCAACAGGAGAAAAACCTGTATCGACAAATTGTTCAGAATAGCTAGGAAATGCTAATAAATTGCATCAATGCAATAACTAAATTGCACACACCTTTCAACTGCAAAGGTTTCATAACGAAACCTAGAACAGCAAATGGAAACATCAAGATGGCCTCCCCAAAGAATGCAAAACGCCAATTGGAGTAATCTCCAACCTATACAAAAAGTAAAGCAAATTAAGAAACATCGTCACAAACAAGTGATGGAAACAAACAATTAGCAGTCACACAAACAGTTCACAATGTTATCATGCGTCCCTACTCCCTAGATAAAATGACCTATATAAAAAATATAACAAAAAAACCTTTATAAAAAAAACATGTTAAATTAGTGATGCGGACAAGTGAATGTACTGACCAATCCACCATAAACATAGCCAAGCGCAACTCCAGCTGGTATACACATGTAAAACATTGCAAGCCATGCTGTTTTCTGATACAAGGACAGTGATTAAGTGAGAAAAATATAAGAAAATAACATCCACCTAGCTGCTGACATAAAGCAGCCACCAAGAGGGTCAACATCAAACAGAGCAAGTCAAACATTACATAAGAATTCAATCTCAATGCAAGGTAGGACTACATATGGATCAGGGTACAAAAAAGTAGGGCAATTGGGTCTTCCACGTGTTTCCTTTGTCTTTAAATAAACAAGCTTTTGAAGCCAAAGTTTCAGTTTCCTAAGTGGAGATCCATGTCCAGTAATGTTGTTGCTTATTGGTCTGCACATAGCCATGTACCACTCATATACAAGAAACAAAAACTTTCAATTAACTGTTCCCATAAAATATGCTTCTTTTGAGATTTTGTGATGCAATCAAACACTAGGTAAATAACCAAAGGCTGCTAGGAGTGAACCGAATAAGTTATCTTCAACTTCTCAAGGAATAATGAACTTTTAGTCCTTTTAGTGCAGACGCATATGTATTGCCACTCAAAACCCCATTCTACAAGCCGAAGCCCTTCCTCTTCAGTTCCCCAAACCTCGTGCATACAAACAAGAAAACAGACCATGGTACTGTTCTGGGATACTTTTCAAGGCACCCAAAAAAGTCCCAAATCCATCAGTTTTTCCCCTAATCATAAGCTCTTCTACAACATTAGAAGCTCTAAACCTAATTGTATTACTATTCAAACCAAGCAGTAGTCAGCACCTAAAATTTTCAAAGAGCATATCGTTTTTCTTCGACACATCCACATGTCATCTTGCTTTCGTGTTTTGTCTTTGTGTTGAAATGGATCTCCTCCTCAAGTAACACTAAAAATGCATGTTATGACAGTGCGTTTTCCAGTCACCCCACTTATCTTTAATATTCATGGTTTTCCTTCCCCTAGTTCCTTCCGTTAGTCACCGTGTATACTTGAAAGCTCTGGGATAGAATTGAGAGACAAACCAGAAAGCGCTGCTTACCAATTAATTGTAGGAATAGGTGATCGACTGAATGGGAAGATTTATACTCTGCTCGCTTGGGTGCAGATTTTGCCACAACTGCCGAATACAAACATTCGCATTGGCATTCCCATGTAATTTATATGTCGACACATGCCCAAATTGGCATAGTATAGCATAGGATCACGAGATTTTAAAATCTATACTACCATAGTAAAAGGAAATATACAGCGTGATTCAATGATTTGAGGATGTGCATAGAAACACCCTATGCAAGATTACAGGACATTCTGGTATCATAAACAATTTTTAGCAGAGAGAACAAATATGATGCATAGTACAAATTAGGAAGCGCAAGAACCTGAGCCACTGGAGCATTATCATCAATGAATGGAGCTGCAAGGCTTATAAAAGAAGCTTCACCAACACCAACTAGCCTAAAAAGAACACAA
Source organism: Rhododendron vialii (assembly GCF_030253575.1). Taxonomy (NCBI): domain Eukaryota; kingdom Viridiplantae; phylum Streptophyta; class Magnoliopsida; order Ericales; family Ericaceae; genus Rhododendron; species Rhododendron vialii. The sequence goes on from NC_080561.1 coordinate 12,310,549, forward strand.
ATGGAAAATCACAAGGCATCATAATAAAGGAAGCAAGCCAATGAATTCGTATGTTACGTAACACAATTGGAAGATCATCCAAAGTAATACACCTACATGCGGCAGATAGTGATGGACCAGAAATCAAATGACAAACCACAACCAGCTGCAGCAAAAGTCCAAACAGACAACCCAACTCCAATAAGCCTGAATGGATTAACCCTGGAAAATTGGATTCAAAAAGAAAAAAAGCAAGTAAATTAGTCAGAACATATCTGCATCTAAATTACACTACCAAGGCTAGATAAAAGAAGTAAAGAAAGACATTCGATGCTGAGTTCTAGCAAATCCATAATGCTAGAAGCCAAAGGTTGAGTACTTTCCAGAATGTAAGTTTCAGCATCATCAAGAAAATAAGAAACTAAGCTCCACTCAAATTCATCAAACACAACACACAGCAACAACAACAACATAACATAACCCATCTAGTCCCCAATCATTGGGGGTATGGGCGGGGGATGATCGGAGACAGACCTAACCTTTGGGAATATATGCACAAAGTGGCTGCTCTCAGAATACCACTGAAACACTGGCCCCCCCAAAACCTCCAAGAACCGAGGAGCTACAGGGACATTTTGTTGTAGAACCATGCCCAGAGAGGGCAGACCCAGAGGCCCAAATTAATTTATGCACACATTACCATGCTTCCTTCATTGATAGTCTAGAGCATCGGTATGCACAACAAACACAACACACAGCAATACAAAGAAATCCCAACAGGAAGCTGGTCATCAAAACACGGCCAGTATATTACACTCTTGTTTCAAGCCTCCATACAAACTCAAGAATCAAAATCCTTGTTCCTGTATAAGAAAATTTCGCAGAGCATTGTTGGTTGAAATTGTCCATAATTCGATCGAAGAGTGATAATGGTGATACAATTAACAAGTTGACACTAGATGGCGACATCTAGTATTTCCAAGCAATAATAACATCAGAAACAGATTTAGTGGCTACCCCACTTTATATGAAGACTCGAGAAGAGTAATGCTGCCATTGGATCAGTGGGTAAACTACGTGCGTTTGGAACCTGAGGCCAACCAATCTGTGCATAGTATGCTAAAGGTTAGGTCTACATCAAATCTACCAATCCCAGACACCCACTAATGGATACCAGAACTGAGCGTACACTAATGATAATTCAAGCTTTAGCCAAGACGGGACTTACCTTTACAAATAAATTTGTTACCATCTATAATATTTTCAACAAATCGCAAACATGATTTCAAAATCCATGAAAAGTATAAACCCTTAAATGAATTTCATCCACTCTTATCTTCTTGCTCTGTCGTTCATATAGTTGTTGTTTTGATCCCATCTTGGTTACTTCTTAGTCACATTTGATGTTATTTGACCACTCCATTGACATGAGATCTTGTCAATGCTTACACTACCCAGCAATTTACTCAGTTCTACTGTTTTGAAAGATTGAAACTTGAGCGAGGAAAGAACCCTCATCCTTGAAAACATATGGCCCATGGAATGGTGCCAAGTGTAACCAATGCACAACAATAACTTTCTTACCTCTTCGCTAAGGATGCAAATATTGGAGATGCCACAAGAAGCCCGACCATGAAAGCAGAAGATAGAACGCCATCTTCAAAATTGTTCAAGTTAAAATCTCCCCTATATAAGACAAGACACTGAAAAAGCATCAAAAAGCAAAATTGGGGGAAAATAAACACCAATGAAATTGATAGATCTGGTGAAGAATACAACATTTAGAAGACGACAAAGGAAATAGTACAAGAAACAACCATCTGAAAGATTTGGTGAATAATACACAAAGGGTAATATCATTAAGGATAGATTTATGACAAGCTACAGCCCATGGATGTGAATTTGCCAAAAAAAAGGAATGAATAGAACATGAATGAACTTCACAGCCAAACAAAAAAATATATATCTGTACACACCACAACAGCAGTCTTTAGTACGAATCTTAAATCAAGTGCGATGGATAATGAATCTAAATCTCCAGCACAGACACCAAAAAGCCTTCAACAAATGCTCCAACCAATTAGGAAAAGGTTTAGTATTGGACACTATATCTCTCATAACAACTACTCCTTTGCGGTTTCTAGTATGTCCCCGATTGTCCAGGTTAGGTAAACTTGAACAATGCCAGTTCTGTCTTTAGAGAGGCATCTATAAGGTAAATACGAGAGATGTAGAATAGTTTGGCAGGCCAAAAAGTTTGGGTACGATTCCATGTGATATTTTATGCGAGAAGTATATGCAACAACTTTGACCAATATTCGTGTAAAATTAACAAAAATTATTCACAAATAACACAATTATTTTCGTAACTAGTACTAGCCAAAATAATTCATAACACTTAAGCTCTTACCATTAACATCCATTCACAACTGACTAGACTAATAAGTAACAAACACCATGAAAAGTCATAACAAATGAACACAAAAGTACGGAACAAATCAAACCATAAAAATTGCATAATGCATGAACCACGAAATTCGTACTAACTAACAAGAACTATTTTTAACTTCATCTTTCTACGGTACATACCTATGCAAAAAAAGTAGTATGTAACATTGCTACGGTCCACACCACATGCACCATAGCTGTTTCCTTTTTTTGCCAATATAATAGAATCAGCAACAAATAACTTTAGTCTTTACTTGCACTTGAAGTAAAGTTGCCAAAACAAATAACATAAAATGGCATAGAAGCAAGAATAAAAAGATGAAAATAATAGTACAAACACACTCAAAAACTATTCCAGATAAGACTTACTGAATTCCAGTACCAGATGTGCATGCACCGCTTTGTGTGCAAGTTCCACTACTACCATTTACACCATTACTTGCTATTGCTCCTCGGTCAACATAATTTATCAAGTTAATAACACAGAAGATCCCAAGTAACCTGCAAAGACGAGATTCAGAAAATCCAATCAACTTGTTGAAAACCTGCACACATTATATTAGAAACTTATCCGATATCTAAACAAACAAAAAGGAAATATGCAAAACGTATGGCGCATCAACATACATATACACACCTTAGATTCTTGACTCATTAATCTAAACTACTCAAATTTACATAACTACTCAAATTCAGTTCATACTATGTTAATGTTAGTTAAGACTTGTGGTGAAGTTTTGCTAGATTTTTCGGTAAGCAAGCATGCTTGTCAACCGAAAGAAAAATATTACAATGAAGCTCAAAACATGTACGGGGTACAACACAACCCAAAAGGATACACATCTCTCTGATAGAGAAAATCAATAAAAACACATCTGTTTTAAATGAAAACAAACCAAATAAAACCATAGAAAAGAACTTCAACAACCCCAGGTACCCACTTGGACCATAAAAAGAACTGGCAACAGGGGAACTAGTTGGAAGTCTGTAACACGTAGCAGCGTGCGCCACGTCCTTAATACAACTACACAAACCACTCTCTCCGGCACACCAAAACCATACAGACTCGAACGGTAGTCTCGAGCACAACACTCTGATCTAACTCCCAAGAGCATCCATCGTTGCCAGACAAGGAGTAAAGTCCAGCGCATGCAGGACAACCATTCTGCAGGCCAATCGAAGCCACCACTGAGCTCCAACTAGCTTTATGAAAGCCTGATTAGAGCCCAGAATCTGTTCAACACCCATAAACAAGGTTTCCAAAATTATACTGATTCAACTACTATTGACCTAAGCCATCCACAATGTAGAGTTTGAGGTCCAGACATTCAGCCAAAACTACCCGAAACCTCAAAAATTGAACAATCTCTTCCACGTGTGAGAAAATGGGGATTTCATAACCCTAACTGAATAATCTCCACAATTCACAACCAGCTTGCACGCACTTTGGACGAATCCCTACAGCCCACAGCCATTTCACACGCTTACGCGTGGGGTGAGGTGGCGTCAAAAGTTGCTGCAAGGGGGATCGTCATCGAACCTAACAAACCCTTAAGTCCCTGACCACCAAGCCAGCCCCTTGGGGTTATAACTCCTACTCTACGTCAGTTAAATGTTCCATTCTGTTGACAAACCAGATAAAATCCCTTGGTCAACGTACATCAAACTACCTATTCAAGACACCCAAATCAACAGCGAAATCGAACTAATCTCATCAGCACCAAATTCGCATAAGGGGGAAAAAACGAAGTTAACCGAAACCCGAGAAACGATTCTTTTCTCGTTTTTCTCGGTAACCAAACGGTAATTAACGGCGTACCTTTTGGGCGTGAACCATGAAGGCTGTGGAGATGATAATGCATTGGAGAATATCGCCATGTTTTCTCCGTGGTATCGGCCTGATTAGGGCTTGGTTCTTCGGATGGATTTGGTGATTCTTCTTCTACTGCCATTAAAGTCGAGTATATATATAGTAGGAGTATTGATAATTGAAAATTGCTATTCCCCCCCCTGACACACACACCCCCCCCCCCCCCGGCCCCACCTCCCTTTTCCCATTCTACCCCCTCTCTTCTCTCTCTCTCTCTCTTTTCTTTCTTTCTTTCTTTTTTTCTTTACCGTTTGGTTTTTTTTTTTTCTTTTTCTTTTCAGTTTCAGTTTCGTTTTTTTTTTTTCATTTTATTTTCAGTTTCGTTTTTTTTTTCATTTTATTTCCTTTTCGTTCTTTCCAGTTTGAATTTTTTTCTCTCTCTTTAAGAATAGGTTCAAGTCTAATTCTAGGCTTTGTAAAGTAATTGAGAGAAAAAAAAAGTGTTTTAATTGATCATGTTTATCCGACTGTTTTATTTTTATTTTTTTGACCTTTATAGATTAAAAAATATAGTTACTAAAATAAGTGTTTCAATTTTCAATCTGTTTGAACCGGTGCAAAGTTGTTATTTTTCTGATCATTTCATCCTAAATGGATCTAGTAAATTTTTGGCTCCAAGGCCTTTCAATGGACACCCTAAGAGAGTTTTGAAACTAAATAATGAGTCTTAGGGTATTTGTTGAAAGGCCTTAAACCAAAAAATTCATTATGACCATTTAAAATAAAATAATAATAAAAACGATCTTTGCTCTGATTTAACTGAATTGAAAATTAAAACACTTAATTCTTGAATTATATTTTTAAATATACAAATGGTGTATTTATAGAAATTAAATAAATAAGGTATAAGTAATTAAATAAAAAAATAAATGAAAAAATAGGTGGGACCCGGGGGGCTCAACTGCCCTCATTGGCACAGTAGCCCCTACGAAGCCCCTAAAACGTTTCCGTTTTAGTTATAAAAAAAATAGAAACCAGCCATTTGCAATCCTATGGAGTAGAGACGTGATTTGAAGCAACATACTACTGAATCAGTTAAGAGGATTTATGCTAAATAATAGTTAACAAATTTATTAAATTGTACTATAGTTAAAAAAAAGTAATCCTAAATATAACATTTGTATTTTGGATTAGTATGTCGTTTGCAAAATACATTTCGTAATTAGTTCCCGAACACTAATTGTAATCTTAATTGAAAATAGAATTTGAGTTAACCAAAAAAAAAAAAGAAGGGAGGTAAATGGGAAAAGAAACAAATAAAGAAAATAATTGAAAAAAAAAAAGATTCAAAGTGGAAGGAATAAAAGGAAATAAAGAGAAAAAAAACGAAAAAAAAAAATCCAGCCGAAAAGAAACAAAAAGAAAATAAAGAGGGAAAAAGAAAAAGGAAAAAAAAATAAATGGACGGAGGGGGGAAGCAGGAGAAGAAGAGAGAAAAAAAAAAGTAAATGGGAGGAGGGAGGGGCAGGAGAAGTAAAATGGAGGGAGGGGAGGGGGTAATATGGGAAATGGGGTGTGGGGCCGGGGGGGTGGGGTGTCAGGTGGGGGGAAAAAAAGCAGCCCTCATAATTATAGCGGATATTTTATTTGACCGGTAGCTTGGAAGGGATGTTCTCTGGTAGTGCTAATAACACAGATTTTTTACGCACGGATTTTTTATGCATAGATTGGAATGTGGGGCCCACTAAGAATCTCTCAAAAACGATCCAAGCCTTTCATTAAATTTAAAACATGGTTTGAAGGCACCCCATGAGAAATCAACTCAATCCACTTCCTATAAATACTCGAACCAATCATCCAACTTTTCGTTCAGTTTTTAGGATCTTAAAACTTGAATGAAAAGTTAGATGATTGGATCGAGTTCTTATAAGTAGCGGATCAAGCTGATTTTTTCAAAAAAACCCTTAAAAACATGTTTTAAATTTAATGAACAGCTCAAATTGGACTCTACATCTTAATCTATGCATGATCTGTGCGTGAAAAAACTGTGTGGACAGATTTACTGCTACCTAGCCATCAGCCGTGTTTTGTTGTTCGGTTCGTTGTTGTTGGGTTTCGCCACTTTTCTTTTTGAGTTTTTTGCAAAGGGAGCTGCTAGCACGGAGTCAGATCCTGTCCAGTATGGGGTTACCCTCCGGTCCGGTTCAGTTCGGCTTTTTGTGGGCCCTTTTTGGGTCCATAACAATAATCGGAACCGTTCACATTTTAGAGCTCGTTGAGACCAACGACGATACCAAAAATCACGTTGATCTAATACCGTTTGGTATCATTTCAAAATGTATTAAGTTTCGAAAAAAATTGTTGAAGGGTTGTAATCCTGTGTTTCTCACCTTTTTTTTAGACAACATTAATGCATTTTGAAATGATACCAAACGGTATTTGATCGACGTGATTTTTGGTATGGTCGTTGGTCTCGACGAGCTCTAAAATGTGAACGGTTCTGATCATTATTGTGGGCCCGGAAAGGGCCCACAAAAGGCCAAACTGGACGGGACTGGAAGGTAACATACTGGACGGGATCTGAACCCTGCTAGCACCGTGTGTGGGGCTCACCTCCACACAAAAAGTTGTTTGTAATACAAAAATGATATTTACACAACAATCTAAATACAACACCAAATACAACCTCTCATATACATGTGGGCTTCACACACACTACTATGTGTCGGCCCCACATATAATAGAAGAGTTTTTTATCTTTTTATTCTTTAAACTATAATTATTTTTTTTACTTAGTCCCTAAACTATCAATTTAATGATTTTATCCCCTTAATTAACGAATAGTTACCTACTTAGTCTAATAGATAACGGAAAATGCCACACAAGGCCCTGTTTGGAACCATGTAGAGCAAATACTTGATTATGAGATATTTAGAAATAAAAATTAATTATGACCCTTTTAAGATAAATTGATCAGAAAAATAAAATCTTCGCACCGATTCATACGAATTAAAAATTAGAGCGCTTAATTTTGTAACTCTATTTTTAATATACAAACAATCTAAATTCTATACAAGGAGCTCATCTTTTTGAAAATATATGCATGCGTCAGCCTCCATGAAATGCCACGTGAGGCCCATGATAAGAGCCCTAGGAAATAAAAATTAATTATGATCATTTAGGATAATATGATTAGAAAAGTAAGATTTTTGCACTGTTCAAACGGATTGAAAATTGAATCACTTAATTTTTTTGACAAGGTTTGTAAATTAAAAAATTAAGTGCTCCAATTTTTAATCAGTTTGAACCAGTGCGAAGATATTTTTTTTATTTATCATTTTATCCTAAAGAGTCATAATTAATTTTTATCTCTAGGACTCTCATAATCAAGTATCTGCTTACAAACAGGGCTTTACGTGTCGTTTTTTGTTCAAATTCCTGACTTTCGTTATCTATTAGACAAAGTAGGTAACGGTTTGATAGTTGAGAAGATGAAATTGTTAAATTGATAGTTTAGGGACTAAGTAGAGAAAATGAGCATAGTTTAGGGGATAAAAAGAAAAAAGAACTCTTAATATAATACATTTATTCGAGGATTCCATGAAAAATTAGCTCAATCTAATATATATATATATATATATATATATATATATATATAGATACTCGATCTAATCATTTAACTTTTCATTCATAGTGGAAAATATTTTTTTGAGGGTCCCCGTGAAAAATTTGTTTGTATCAAAAAAAATCCCGTGAAAAATCAAGTCAATCCGATAGCTTGATCCAATTATCTTCTTTTTTTTTTTTATATGCTATTGATTTTTCACGGGTTTTCGTAAAAATCAGTTCAATTCGATAGCTTGATCCAATCATCCTACTTTGTTTTGATATAAAAAGTTCGGTCTTGCTATTGTCTGCCCACTGGGCTGACCATAAACACACTAGAAGATAAGGAAAACACGTATTCATGTGTACTTTATACACCCTTTAATACATATTCACACACTTGCTATTGTTTACCCATTGGGCTGGTTTTAGAATTTTTCTAAAAAGTTAGATGATTAGATTGAGAGGTATCGGATTGAGTTGATTTTGCGATGAGGCGCTCGAAAAAATATTTTACATTTAATAAACAACTCGGATCGTTTGTGTGGGAGTAAGCCCACACCGTGATCTGTCCACAAAATCAGTGCAGTTAGACTTTCTGTGCAAAAGCAAATACAAACCCCCTTCACTTTGTTCATCTTTGGAAAATTAATAATCTTTAAGAAAACACAATTACCGCTCTTAAAATAAAATTATATGACATTCCAAAATATATAAAAACTTCACATTCTAAAAATGATTACTTCGATTTAAAAAATGTGACAAACGAGAAATTGTATATAAGAATTTTAAAAAAAGAGGACAAGCGAGACGGAGCTTGAATTAAGTTAATTAATCTTTAAGCCGGTGAGTATTTTATGTTTAGTGATTTTTTATTTTAATAAAATTACTATTTGGATTAAGCATTCGTCATAACGAAAATATGTGAAAAAATGAGTTGAAGTTGGGAAAAATTGAAAAAGACACACAAACTACTCGTTAAGATTTCTTTTCCTTTTTCCTTAATTATTTTTAGTATTTTGGTCTGAGTTCTTATTTTTAAAATCTTCATGATAAGACCAATGATTAAGTCAAAAAAAAAATACTACATGAAACTTACGAACATTAAAAAACAGTAGAAAAACTAGACCGTTTCTTTAATTTAGGACAAAAGGGCCTTAACTCATCAATTGACTCTTTGATATTGACATAAAATCTCGAACAATTAAAAATTAGGGGTCCAAAGTGTTAATCTAACTCTTCTAACAACACATTGACTTTCGTTAACTACATTTAAAACCTTGAAATGTCAAAAGTGCCGTTTAACAACTCCAGTACACATCCAAAAAGTTCAGTTCAAATTCTTCATAACAAATTCCAGTTTTGAGGGCAAACTTCCTCTCTCACCCAAACAACTCATCACTCATCAGAATAGAAAAACATACAACCGTAGTTTACATATCCGATGAATCATGGCATATTTTTATTTCTTCGACGATGTAGTATCATTCTAAGATATTCCAACACAAAATTGAAAAAAAAGAATCAAACAACCTGATGTGAACGACCGCTTTCTTGGAGCTCACTTTCTTGTTCGGAGCAGATTGACTCGAAATCAGTGACCGGCTTTAACAACTCCAGTACACATCTGAAAAGTTCAGTTCAAATTCTTCATAACAAAATCCATTTTGGTGCTATCTAAACAAACTTGCTCTTTCTCACCCAAACAACTTATCAGAATAGAAAAACATACAACTGTAGTTTACATATCAGATGAATCATGAGAGACTTTATTTCTTCGACGATGCAGTATCATTCTAAGCTATAAATACAAATGAAAAAGGACCCGGAAAAAAAGAAGACAGCAGTATCATTTTCAGATGTACAGATGAAAAAAGACCCATAAACAGCATGGTCGTCATAGGGGACAAATACAAGTCCACAGAACTTGTATGTGTAGTAGTTCAGAGCAGAGTGAAGACGATGAATACTACCCACGGAGCCATGGGTAGTATGTCTTTATTGCGGTTATCCTATGTTAATCTGGAACAAGAAATCAAATTACAAGCCTTCAACTTGAAGAATCTGCAGGAGTAAACTTGAGTGAAACGCTATTGACGCAATGACGTTCATCCGTTGGTGTACGGAAGCCTTCACCTTTAAACACATGGCCGAGATGCCCACCACAAGCTGCGCATGTAATTTCAACCCTCCTTCCATCTGGATCCGGCTGCGGGAAAAAGACAATACCATCTCTTATAAGAATGAAATCACTTGAAATGACAAACCGTAACAGAGGAGGAAACATGAGCTCACGTGACGATTTATGGCTCCGGGAAGACCATCAAAGAAAGCTGGCCATCCACAACCTGAGTCAAATTTAGTTGTGGACTTGTAGAGAGGAGTTCCACACCCAGCACAGGTATAGATTCCCTCGTCATACAACTTGTTGTATTCCCCAGTGCCTGGGTACCTGTGTAGAACTTGATTACATAAAGATTTACACAAATACGTGGTAAAAGAAAACAATTGAGCTCGTTCAGAAATAGTCATTTCAAGCTATTAAAGCTTGCCATATCACATTTTCAGATATCTAGATCAAAGATGAAGTCTAACACCAGCCAACTCAAACCCAACCTTCGTAAGATTCTTATTTTTCATTACTTTTTCCTTGCAATCAAACACAGTTTTGAGAGAACTATACATCCACGATATGATAACATAACCAGATTCAATTGGCCACTGACCTCTGGAAAAGATTCACCCCTTGTTTTAAGAGGAGAGTTTCAGTAAATAGAACTCCCAATATTTGATACAAAAATATACACGAAAACAAAATTAACACAAAATTAAGGGAGTGTAACGTGTATGTAAAAATATTAGGTAGATGTGGCAAACGGGCGGGTTTGGGTGGGTTAAAACGGGTTGTGGGTTGAATATGGGCGAGTCGAATACGGATCAATAATAGACGGGCTAAAACGGGTCGGGTCAAACATGGGTCAAGCCGTGCCCAAACCCATCTGACCTGACCTGTAAATTTTTTAATTTTATTTATTCACACTCTTGGTTAAAATTATTGTTATTTTTTGGATACTACAGTATAGGTATAGGAGAAAATATTTTGGATGCAAATGCTCAGATCCTCTCCAATAATATTTAACGGGGACAATTCTCGGTTTATTTCTCTCTCTCTCTCTCTCTCTCTCTCTCTCTCTCTCTCTCTCTCTCTCTCTCTCTCTCTCTCTGAGAGATCTGTCCTCCATTGAAAAATTCAGCCATGTCGTGGTGAACTTATTTGAGGCGATGAATCAGATGAGTGAAGAACACGATCAACGATCCAATTATCCCATTCTGAGGCGGTGTTGTATCGAGTGTGTTTCCTCTGTTTTCGTAAAAATAAAGTGCTGATTTTGTCCAACAAAACCTTTGCTAGTTTGATACCATAGTCAGTGAATACAGGGTGTAGGAGACACCCATGACCCGTCCAAACTTTCAGAACTATTACACTGATCCACTACTATCATTCTCTCTCCAAAAGCAAGATTTGCAGGGTTGGGTGGGCTGTGAGTGGGTAGAAGATGGATTTTCACTCTGAGATGGAGAAAGCGGTGAGCTTGGATTTTACGAGGAGAGAGAGAGAGAGAGAGAATCTGATCGAATAATGAAGACCGAGAATGTCTGGAGGATGGGGGGGTGAAGAATGGATGGGTTTTTTTAAGTTGGACTCATTTTCAACCCATCTAAACCCATAAAATCAGTTGGTTTATTAAGTTGGCCTAATTAAAACCCATATTTAAATATGGGTGGGTTTGAGCTAATTATAAATGGATGGATTTGGGTGAAACCATATTACTGGAACTAAATTGCCACCTCTAATATTAGGTATCAAAATTTTACTGAATAGGACACATCTAGCTCAGTTGCAATTATTGACACTCCTCATATGCCTGTATAAGGCTTCTTCTTCTGGTTCAAATTGCATATTGTTGGCCAACTAAAATATTCTAACCACCAAATCATTTCCCCAACACCCCAGTCCACATATCCGAATTACTTCTATCTACTATCAAATAACCTAAATTCTTCAATCTCTTTTGTTGGTCTCTGACTTCTTGTGCCTTCTTGTGCCTGTCTCAGCTCATCCTAACTCTCTCCTGCCAGCTATAGGCAGTATAAAAACACTAAAAGTAACATGCCTGACACAGCAAAGCAACAACAACGAGCTCTGGTTATCAGACCTATGCTCCTCAACGATTTGCAAAATTACCCATAAAAACATGCAGAAAACACAATCATCTCAATCAAAAACATCACATGCATATGGTTACCCGCGGTAGTTTCAATGTCTGTTGTACAAGGACCAAGATCCATCAATATCTAAAGTCAGGGGCATGGCTGGAAAAACAAGATCCCAATCACAATTTCTAAAGGCTTCTTTGAGGCTTAATTCTTGATTGTGCAATTTACCTTATGCTTAAAGATCCATGACATCCACATGGGATATGACAAACTAACTCAGACCCAGAAATATTCCATCCACGTATTGGTTTTAAGTAATCACCATTTTATTGTTTCTTTCTTATAAGCACACCAAAACCAAACTAAATCATACTTTGTGTCCTAATCAACTGAAGATAAAGACTTTTTCACCGTTCACCTCTGTCAAGGGCCCTGCGTTATGCTAAGTTTACGAATGTCGAAAATCCTTTTTCTACAAAAATATCCATGCCAATTTATGTCTTCTCCTCCTCTTTTCCTCACCATAGCATTCCCATTACCAGTTAGTTACTAACACTATACTCTTCCTGAAACCTTTACCTCATCATATCATCATTGTTATGCGGTCAACCACCTCAACCTACTTGTTCTCAATATGTCTTCAACTACCTCTACGCTGCCTTTCCCTCGTCATTTTTAATTCCCATACATATCCATCTCTCTCCTAAGCTTCCCATACATCTACCTTAACTGATGTGATATGTGTGAGTCTTGTCAGGTGTGTTAGTTTAGTGTCTACTCGTACACTAGTTGTCCATGAGTTCAGTTGAATCTCTCAGTCAATAAACCAATAATTAGGAGATCTAATAGTTAGCTTTCACAATTTGAACTTTCAAATTTGAGATCTTTCTTCATATTGTATCCACAGATTTGCACTCTCTCTCTACTACATTAAATTCCTTCACTACCTATACAAGAAGAGTGAGCTGAAATCGAACACAACAAACACCACGAATCCACATCAATTCAATAAGTAATTAGCATAAACAAGTATTAAGAGATCTACGAGTTAGCTTTCGACAAATTGCAAGTTCGAGATCTTTCTTCCAATTCTACCCATAGAAAAATGCATTTTCTCTCTCTACTACATTAAATTTCATCCCTTGCGTTTCCTAGTTATAACGGGTGTCCAGCTAGCTTACACGCACCTCAACTAATTGCAGGACAATTCTCACCCATATAGAGCACCCCAGCCTATAATAGTAATATCACCTGAAAATTCTATCATTAGCCATAGACCTCCAAATCCAACTTACAACATTATATAGAAGACTGAGATATAAATTCAATAAGTAATCATACTCGGTTCCTTTCTTCCTCAGAATCCGAAACTGCTCAGGCGACAGAACTGCCCTCCACTCCTCATCCGATTTCTGAACAGACCCAGGTGCAGCCATGGCTGTCACACTTCTCCCGAAGCTCCTCTGGTTCTGAGGGAACACCACGCCAAATCTAGACGCAGAAAATGTGGGCGTGGGGCTGAATCTGGGTTTCGACGAACGAGTTCTGAATTGGGTGTTGAGGGTCCTGCTGGGGGATGACTTTTGTAGGGATCGGGAGAGGTAGGTGGGATTGGAAAAAACTAGGGTTTTGGAATAAGAAAATGGTGGTATTCTGAGGATTTGAGAGCCCATTCGAGTTGTTCAATTTTGGGGGAATACCGATTGAGGATTGGAGATAATGCTAGCATGAGGTCGCGGTTCATCTTAGCCCACGATGTTCTCGAGTTCTTTTTTAGGGTGGAGGAGGGGACAATGTGAGGGTGACGATAGAGACTCTGGGTTAACAACATAGCACCACCACGTGGTGCTCTTTGCTCATATTATTCACTCGATAGGTGCTACGGGCACATCATTTCAATCACACCCTTCTCACGTATAGATGGAGTCTGTTCCAGTGGGATCCACTTGTATGTAAAAATAATGTGATTGAAGTGATGTGTCTCTAACATTTTGTATTCACTATGCAGTTTTATGGGGTCTATAAGTTTATATTGGGCTCCACAATCATGTACAGTGAATAATAATGTTAGAGCACCACGTGACAGAATTGTAAGAGTCAAGACCACCAAATTATTTTTTCTTTAGCGAGCTCAACCTCAATGAAAATTAAACGAGTTGAGCTCATTCACGAATCTTAATGTGTGAAAATATCATAAAATTTATGCTCCGGTACAAGTATGAAAAGAAAGATGTGACTAAAAAGATACTCCCTCCGTCCCATAATGTTTGGCATTTTCAGGAATGCGTGTCATTTTTAAATTGCATATATCTTTCAATCCAAAATGTTTTAGGCAATTTTTTGAACTTTGTATAATAGAATAAATTAAACTCTATCAAACAAGATCCATATTGCTTATAAAAAAATATCATGGATTAAAAGATATTGTTAATTTTTTCATAAAGCTGGAATAGTGAAAGTGCCCAACATTATGGGACGGAGAGAGTATTTTTTGGATTTTTATAGTCACTTTATCATTATATACTCCTTGTTAATAATCATTCAGACAGATACTAACCAAAATGTTTGTCGCATGGACACATCAGACATGACGATATAAAGATTACTCCCTCCATTTCAATTTGATAGTCCACTTTTCCTTTTTTGGGTGTTCCAAAATTAAAGTCCCATTTGGCAAGTCAACACAAAAAAGGATTCAACTTTCTCCTTTTACCCATCTTCAAAAAGAACAAAAATGTGTGTATGAGAGATAAAAAGAGAGTTGTATTCAATTTTGAATTCTTGAACTTAAATCTTGAAGGGAAATGATATTGGCACTTTAAAAATTAATGCAGGCACTTCAAAATTAGTGTAACTCCAAAGTCACTTTACTTTATTTTTTTGAGTACTTGCATCAATTTTTGGAGTGCCAATATCATTTTCCATCTTGAAATACCAGCCAACTTTGCCGCCCAAAACATCTTGAGATTTGTTACAGAGTACTTATTTCTCAGGAAACAACTGGTTTTCCATTTAAAGTGTACAAAAACAATTCCAAAATTGAGGGGCAAAATTGGAAGGCTAAAAATCTGTGCATGTAATAAATATTCTCTCTTAAAAAGTTGGAATCCCGGAGCGGGACTCACAAATTGGAACGGATGGAGTATTATTCAGTACTCCTAGGCCTCATTTAATATAAGTATTAGAGGGGTGGGATTCGTAAAGAGATGAAATTAAAATTGGGATTGGTAATGAGAAGGGATTGGTAAGAAGATGGGATTGGTGATGAGTATGTTTCTTTGAGATGAGATTAGATGATGTGATTATTAATATCATGTTTTGTTTCACATGGGATATGATTGGATTGATAGTATACATTTCCGTTTTTGCACTTTACATGAGATATGATTGGTAAGGAAATGAGATTAGTGAAGGCTATTTTCGTATTTGTGCATTGGCAAGAAGGGGATTTGATTGTTAATACCAAGTCTCCCAAGGTATTGTAATACCCTCCAATGAGGGGATTCACATGCCCATAGGACTAATAGCTCACACCTTCATTGTGAAAACAAACAAATGATTAGTAATCCTTTAACGGCCCGTTTGGATGGAGGATATGATTTTGGGTGGTTATAGAAAGAGTGTGGATATAAGAGTGAATATGTAAGGAGGATAGATATGTAAAGAAGGAGGACCCACCTCCTAAAAATGATGGATTTGTAATCCAGTGTTTGGATGATTTTTTTGGAAGAAGAATTTGGAGGGTGGATATGATGGGATAAGATGTGAAATGACTTTATTGCCCTCATTTTATTAATTTAATAATTTAATGGGTAATATAGGTTAATTTAATTAAAACTAAAATAAAAAAATGGATAAAAATAAATCAATTTAGGTAATTCATGTTTAAACCTTAATATTTTTTTTGAAAGAAAAAACGGATTAAAAGATAAAATATTTGTAAAATAATTCAATTATTAAGAAACTTATATGAAAAAACAGATTTCATTTTTTTTTTTAAATCTTCATAGTTGAAAAATTTGTAAAATAATTCAATTATTAAGAAACTTATATGAAAAACAGATTTCATATATATTTTTTTTAAATCTTCATAGTTGAATGGGAGGTAGATGGTTGTTGGATCATGTGAGTGGTAGTATAACCATGTGAGTAGTAGGTTCAACGAACCAACATATACAAAAAATTTCTATAAATAGATTTCATTTTTTTCTTCATCTTATCCCAAATATCATCCCTATTTTAATTTTTAGTTTGATATTCTCATTTTTTTGTTTTCATTTCAATGGCATGTCAGGAGTGGAGCGAGGAGGAGGAGGAGACGTTGTTAGAAAATCTTAAGAGCCTGGTAGATGGAGGAATTTGGCAAAATGAGAACAGATGGTTCATACTGGCATCCTTCGTAGTTTTGGAAACTCAAATGCGAGCTTTTTTTCCCAAATGTTGTATTACGAAATTTCATATCGAGGCAAAGATGAAGTAATGGAAGGCAAATTGTTTCCGACTACAAGACATGCTTCAGATTTCCGGATTTGGTTGGAATGAAAATGAAAATAGACAGGCGGTGGAGAATGAGGTTTGGAATGAATTTGTCAAAGTAAGTACTTTTGTTTTTAATGAACATTTATATACTCTTATTTATGAATAATTTGTCATATTTTCCATGTGTTATGTTTGTAGGTGAATCGACAATTTAGAAACATGAGGGACATGCAATTCCTCATGTTTAATCGATGGAGTCATTACTTCGTATGTTTCGGAGGTTGACGTTGAATGCTTGAAGAAGATCGTAGTTTGAATAAATGTTTGAAAAATAATTTATTGCTTTTTACCCTTGTAAGGTATCTCAAGTAGTCTAGACCACGTGACAAAATCGTAAGAGTCACGACCACCAAATTATTTTTTCTTTAGCGAGCTTGACCTCAATGAAAATTAAACGAGTTGAGCTCATTCACGAATCTTAATATGTGAAAATATCATAGAATTTATGATCTGGTACAAGTATAAAAAGAAAGATGTGACTAAAAAGATAATTTTTGGATTTTTATAGTCACTTTATCATTATATACTCCTTGTTAATAATCATTCAGACAGATACTAACCAAAATGTTTGTCGCATGGACCAGAGACGGATCTAGAGTTCGGCATACGGGGGCCAAGGCCCCCGCGTAGTTTCGGTTTTTTTTTCTCCAAATTTCAATATCAATATTAGTTGTATTTTGCTTGAACACATAAATATTGTGTTTTGTATCAGGTGTTATTTAAACATTTAAATGCTTTAGAATTAGAATTTGTCCATTTTTTGTCACAAAAACCAACTTCTCCCTCTGCTAGGAACAAAGAAAATTTACCCCGAAAGTACCCCAAAAACAGTAATCAATGGTTAAGATTCACTTTGATATGTGTGACCCAATCATCAAAGTGATTCTCAACCATTGATTACTGTTTTCGGGGTACTTTCGGGGTAAGTTTTTTTTGTATGTAGCATTCCCCTTTCTCATAAGTTATCCCTTCAATTATTAGTCTTATTTCTCTTTTTATCCCTCTCATTCATTACCCAGAAAACTTCTCTCAAAACCCAAATCAAACAAACAATTAAATTCTCAAACCTTGAAATTTTAGAATTTTGTTGTTTATAGTTCGGCCCCTGCGTGTAGGAAATTCTGGTTCCGTCTTTGGCATGAACACATCAGACATGATGATATAAAGATTATTATTCAGTACTCCTAGGCCTCGTTTAATAAAAGTATTAAAGGGGTGTGATTCGTAAAGATATGAGATTAAAATTGGGATTGATAATGAGAAGGGATTGGTGATGAGTATGTTTGTTCGAGATGAGATTAGATTATGTGATTATTAATATCATGTTTTGTTTCACATGGAATATGATTGGATTGATAGTATACATTTCCGTTTTTGCCCTTTACATGAGATAGGATTGGTAAGGAAATGAGATTAGTGAAGGCTATTTTCGTATTTGTGCATTGGCAAGAAGGGAATTGGATTGTTAATACCAAAAATCTCCCAAGGTATTGGTAATATCCTCTAATGAGGAGATTCACATGCCTATGGGACTAATAGCTCACACATTCATTGGGAAAATAAACAAGGGAAAATGACGGCCAATGACATGTTTTGATAATTAATATCCGCCAAAGACATTTTCAGCATTAACAATTGTTCTTAGCATGTTCTTGGAGGGTATTAATTATCAAAACACGTCCTGAACCGTCATTTTCCCAACAAGCAAATGATTAGTAATCCTTTAAAATTATCAGTCCAATCCCAAGGCCAAAAGAGATTAACAAACGGGCCCTAATGTTGCTATTGCCCAGGCCCGTTTTTTATCACACCGGAGTTACGGAGTACTAAGACTTCATTCCAAAAACCTTCTTAAAAAATAAGCAGCTTATTTTACATTTTCAAACTCAAAAATAATGTAAATGAAAAATAATATTTCAATTTTTTTGGCATCATATAAAAGATCTTATCGAGATCTTTCAAATAAAATCTATATTGCATATTTTTAGATTTCAATAAACCCATAATTTTTAGCTTGAAATTGCCTTCTTAAAAAATAAGAATTTTTTTTAAAGTTCCGGAAATGTTTGGGGAAATTGCCTTCTTAAAAAATAAGATCTAAATTTGGGGAAATGTTTTTTTTTTCGAATTTTCCATCCTAACTATGTGGAAGCAATTATATATATATATATATTTTCTCGAGGAATAGTATTCAGAGAAATATTTTCATGTTTTCCGGATTTTCCCCATTCAACTATGTGGAAGGAATTCATTTTTCTCAAGCAATACTATTTGGGAAAATGTTCGCGTTCTTCGGATTTCTCTTATTCTATCTATGTGAAAGGAATTCTTTTTTCTTCGAGGAGTACTATTTGCAAAAATGTTCGCATTTTTTAGGGGGCATTTGATAACCTTTTTGTTTTCAGTTTTTGATTTTCGTTTTTACTTTTTTGAAAAGTAATGAAGAAAACTTGTTTGGTAACAAGTTTCTACTTTGTATTTTTCATAATTTTTTTTAGAGTTTTTGTAAACTATGGAAACTATAAAAAGATGTTTTCCCCAAATTTTTTTTAGAAACATAAATATTACCAAACATGTTTTTTGTTTTTGTTTTTATGAAAACATAATTCTGTTTCTACTTCTAGTTTCTTAAAAATAAAAAAATGACTAGGTTACAAACGCGCCCTCCATTATAAGAGTATCCACAGTGGTATAATCAAAATAAAAAAGTTTATAAAGTTAGCAACATTTGCTCAAAAAGAGTTCAAATTGGAATAACCAAACTTAGAAACATCATAGCAACTCATCAAATTTTGGACATTGGATAATCAAAACTACCAACCTTTTGCCAATAATCAAATTTAATTGTCTTCACATTTCCTCAATCAAGTGCACCATCATCACACAAAAACCTTATTTCTTCCATTTTCAACATGTTTATAACAAAAATACTTTTAAAAACAGTTTTTTTTTTTTTTGCAAAAATAGTTTTTTTTACACTTTTTTTTTATTAAAATTGTTTTTCCCAAAAATTTTTTAAACAGTTTTTTTATTAAAACTTTTTCTATTCAAAAACTATTTTTTTAATCAAAATTTTTAAAAAACTATTTTCTCTTTTTCTAATAACCTATTTTTGTTAGTTTGAAAACTATTTTAAAAAAAAATTATTTTCTATGTCACAATTTTTAGATTTTATAAGTTAAAAATGTGATGTGGCAAGTTTTGGTTATTCAATTTTGATTGTACCATTGTGGATCTCTACATTGCTAACCTTAGCAACCCCTTAAATGGATAACTAAAAGATGATGTAGCAACTTTTGATTATCCATTTTCGATTATTCTACTGTGGATGCTCTAACTATGAGAAAAGAAGTAACCCAAGGTGTTTCTCAGATTTGATTCTCCTTATAAGCAAAATATTGGGGCCACCTCACCCACACATTGTGGGAGAGACTGTAGAGATTAATTCGAGATTCGCACAAGTTGCCCTTGGTTCACCTACATTATAAAAAAAAAACTAATCCGTTTGTTCTTAATTGATGGTCCGCTATTCTATTTTGAGATGTTTAAAAATTTTGGTCCCTTTTAAAAAATTAAATAACCAAAATTGGAAAGTTTCTAAAATTACCCTCATAAATATCTACCATTGTGATTGAAATAAGGGGTAATTTTGGAAAGTTACACGTTGAGATTGAAAGAGTATCCACGATGGCACAACGAAAAATTAAAAAATTTGTAAAGTTAGCAACGTTTGCTTAAAAAAAATGTTCATAATGGTATAATCTAATTTAGCAACCCCTTAACCAATAATCAAATTTTAGCTTTTATAACCAAACCTATCAACATTTTCTCTTTGAACAATCAAAGTTAGTGGGGTCTAATATTTCTCTCTCTCTCTCTCTCCTTCCATCACTATCAATAGACTCCATCCACTTACATTTATTTTCAACTTTCTTCACTAAAAATGACTTTTTGATTGCAATAAAACTAAGGATACCGTCCAAAAGGGACCCCGAACGGTTATTGATGGCGCGCTGGGTCCGCTCCGGCCACTGAACGATTGGGTTTACGCGAGAATCAATGGCATCCGATGTGTGTAGATGCTCGATACAAACGGCATCCGATGGGGTGTTTGGATGAAGCACCTACATATATCAGATGCCGTTTATTCTCACGATGGCCCACGGGGTTTTTTTTTATAGAATTTTTGGACGGTTCGGATCAGTTGTCCGGTAGCCGGAGTGGGCCCAGTGCGCCATCGGTAACCGTTTGGGGTCCCTTTCGGTCGGTGTCCTTAGCATCACTCTTTTGATTACGCACCATTGTGAGACTTTACAATGTTAATATTAACAACTTCTTAAATGAATAACAAAAAAATGAAGTGACAAATTTTAATTATCTAATTTTGATTATGCCAGTGGAGATAATATTTAACAGATGAGGCATGAGGAAGGAATTTTTTTATTTATTTTTATCTCCGGGAGTACTTTTGGAGAAATTTCCGCGTTTTTTGGGATTTCTCCTATTACAAGTAAATTTTTTTTTTTGGACCCGTCTTATTCCAATATGTGAAAAACGATTTCTTTTTCCTTGAGGAGTACTAGTATTTGTTGGGTAGTGATTTTGTCACACCCTTTTTTGATAATGTCACACACTGTAAGTGTATTTTTTGGTACAAAAATATATTTGCAAGGTGTGACATTATCAAAAAATGGTATGGCAAAATTATTTTCCTATTTGTTTGGGGGAAATGCCAAAAGCTCACGTTTTCCGGACTTTTTCCATTCCAATTTCCGACCAGAGAAAGTCAGCACGGATAACTTCTCCTAAGGTACCGAAGGGAATTGTACATACAATGTGCAGAAGGCGTGAGGGACCCAATTTTGGATTTCACACAAAAGATCCGAATGGTTCATTAATTTCAAAATAATCTTTTGGGTATCCTTGCCAAAAATCAGGTTAATTAGATATATGCAAGATTGATTCTGAATTTAGGATCTTAAAACTCTTGAGTAAAAACTTGAAAGAATGGGTAAACCTTTTACACATATTCAATTGAGGTGATTATTTGCAAACTACTTAAACAATTATTTAAAAATTAATGAACAGTTTAGATCTTTCGTGTGAAATTCTAAATTGGGTTCCACACGCCGTCAGTACATTGTATGTACGATTTGCGTCGGTACCTATATTGTGGGACTTAAAAAAAAAAAAAAAATCGGAGAAAGTCAGCAGAGGCGTGTGGGGACTGGGTTCAGAACGTGGTCAAATCTTTCGCACCAAATCCCCATCCCCCCACCAAATCCCTCCTCCTACTACTAGTTTCCTACTTTCCTCCTCTTCCGTCAAAATTGTCAAATCTTTCCCACCAAATCTCTATCCCCCACCAATTCCCTCCTACTATTACTAGTTTCCTCCTCTTCAATCAAATCTTTCGCACCAAATCCTCCCAACTCCACCAACCCCAACTTCAACCCAATCCTCTCTCTCTCTCTCTCTCTCTCTCTCTCTCTCTCCTCCTGCTCCGAAAACCTTCGCCCATTCTAGGGTTTCGAAGCTCGCTCTCATCCGCCCATTCTCGCCCTCGAATGGCGGCCTCGAGCGGCTTCACGATCTCTTTTGCCACGAAGATGGAGTCCAACTGCCTCCCCCATGCCCATCGCACTCTCTCTTCTTCGGTCGCCCATCTGCCTCCTTCGCCCGTTCGAGTCTTCAACAACAACCCGCTGAGGATCAAGACGGCGTCGTCCGACAGGGGATCCGCGTTTGTCCCCAGACGCGATGCGTTTGCTTCCAACGCTTTGGTTCGTGGGGATGAGGTGGGTATGAAGCCTATGAATTTCGCAGCTCTCGACATGCTCAAGACGTCTGCCGCCGACAGTGAGTCATATTCTTTGATTTCTGTTACTGTTTTTGTAGAAGTTATTTAATTCCGATTTTTTTTTCTTTTGTCCCCTTTAAACTATCCACATTTTTTTCTACTCCCTCCTTAAACTATGTAAACAACAATTTTGTCCCCTCGACTTTCTGTCTTGCAATCTATTTTGTCCAAAATTGGACGAAATTTTACCTAGGAATTGTAGAAAATTTTTACACTTTAATTCCTTAGTTTTATCCTTTTCTGCATTGCATCTCTGTGCTCCGGGGCGGACAGAATGGGGTGCCGGGATGCCTAGGCCCTTGCACAACTCTAAATATTCTCTGTTATTTTTTTAGTTTTTCAGGTTAATTTAGAAGAATTCTATGAGATTGGCCAGTGTGTGGAAAAAACCCCTGTAATTCTCATATAAGTAACAAATATTTTGGCCACTTGTGTAAAATAAAAGTACTGCTCTACGTATATACACACAAACTTAGTCCTACTAAGTAGCAATGTGTAAATCTATTAAATAGTTTTTGTTATAACTACAGAAATACACGTGGTTCTAGTCCCCGCGAAGTACCAATTTTGTGTTTGCTACTCTAAGACATATGTTCTGCTAATTGTTTGGATCACGATGTTGAGATCACGAGTAAAGCGTACCTAGGCGCACTACAAGAACCCTTGTCCCCATTATTGTGGATCCAGTCCATACGGGTCCTCTTCAGACTTTAAATGCTCCTGCTAGTGGACGGTGAAAGTGATCTCTCAGGGATTAGTTGAGTTGCACGTAAGTTGGTCCAGATACGGGAACCCAACGATGCTACGCCTGCGCGTAAGTTGTGAGTTCACCACCTAAATTCTTCCTTTTGACAAAACAGCCCGATGCAGAAGTCTTGGTCCTTACTCCTTAAAGAAATCTGACCATACGAAGAACAAATGAAAGAATCCAATTACTAATCCAGCATCCTGTCCTCAAATCATTTTTCTACTAGAAATAAGCCAAAAAAAGCTTGATCGTTCTTTCTTGGAGCATAAATCACGCAGAAGTGTCTGAATGTAAGACTTAGGATTCGGCATTTGTCCTCAAAGACTTCCTATTCTTGCACTATTTTACAATTTCTAGGCATCAAGGTTCATTGTTTTTCACTAGATCGAACAAAATGTGCTACAAACTTATTTATCGAGCTCATAAAACGGAGAGCAGACCTACATTTGCTCCTATGAATTCTCGGTCACTTACTTCTGCAAATCAGAGATAGTCCTTTCACGACCTTCAGTTTTACACGTCAAATATGTCATTTTGATGTGAATTATGAGGGTCTTATGTAGAATTCGAACCACCATTTTGTTGTGAATTATGAAGGAATGAATACCAAGTTTTGTTTGATACTAGCTTAAACGAAACCTGGTGTTCATGCCTTCTCGGACTCAGTGATTGATTTGCCACTATCGCAGGATTTGAACATTTCAGAAGTACTTGTGTTCCCTGGGTTTCGAGCTGTTACCACTAACACCAATGCTGACCAAAGAAAAGTAACAAGATTTGAAACAAAAAAAGGGAAAAAAGGATAGGAATTCTTTTTTGCTTGAATGTAGACTTCTAAAATTGCATATTTCTTTAACTACAAAGTTACATTGTGTATCAAATTTCCCTTTTCAGTTGTAGGATCACTCACGCCTAAGTGAATCCACATGGTAATAATCTGGGAGGCTGATTGTTAAATTCTATCGTTGTTGTTTTCGCAGGATATACAAAGGATAGGAGCTGTATTGTGGTCATAGGACTCAATGTTCACACAGCACCAGTCGAGATGCGAGAAAAACTTTCCATTCCCGAAGCACAATGGCCCCAAGCAATCAGTGAGCTTTGTGCTCTGAACCATATAGATGAAGCTGCTGTTCTTAGTACTTGTAACAGAATAGAGATATATGTCGTGGCTCTGTCTCAGCAGCGTGGGGTTAAAGAAGTAACCGATTGGATGTCAAAGGTACTCACCGCTTCTAAAAAAAGAAACAGAACAAGTGAAAAGGAGCAAAAAGTAAATAGCAACCCAAAACAACAAATGAAGTGATTTCCCATGTATCTTATATGGGGATTGGGAGCGCTTTTGATTTTAGTTGTTCTTTATGGTGATGAACCATGGTATGCAAACAAAACTTTGGCATCTTAGGTGTATAGGATTAGGCATATGGATTGCCAAAATGGAGTTGGTCCATGGTTTGAGAAGCAAAATTGTGACTACAGGGTGGTAGGAGTTAAGACTTGCCTAGCTCTTTAGCATTGCTCTTCGCAGTATCCAGGATGTTGTTTTGTATTTCTTTTTATTTCTTTTCGTCCACGATGGGTGGAAGACCATACATACAGAGGTAAATTAGTGTTAAGAATATCATACACTTGATGCCTTTTCGATAAAATTTTATTACTTACGAAAAAAAGAAAGAAAAAGAATATCAACACCAGAAGGGATGCACTAGGTGTAAACCATGCATCTCCATTATTTGCAATTAGAGCTGAACTAGGGTATCCATGCTTGATACTCAATATTTTACCTTTGTACCACACAACTAGATTATTTGTCTGTATGCAAACTCATTTGCATTCATTAAGTGAAAATATTGAAGTGACAATAATTTTTTCTATTGACCATATAGATGAAGCTGCTGTTCTTAGTACTTGTAACAGAATAGAGATATATGTCGTGGCTCTGTCTCAGCAGCGTGGGGTTAAAGAAGTAACTGAAAGAGAAAAGGAGCAAAAAGTAAATAGCAACCCAAAACAACAAATGAAATCATATGGGGATTGGGAGCGCTTTTGATTTGAGTTGTTCTTTATGTGGATGAACCCTGGTACGCAAACAAAACTTTGGCATCTTAGGTGCATAGTTTATCCATCTTGACACTCAATATTTTACCTTTGTACCACACAAATAGATTATTTGTCTGTATGCAAACTCATTCGCATACATTAAGTGAAAATATGGAAGTGACAATAATTTTTTCTATTGGCAGGTAAGTGGGGTTCCTGTTTCAGAGCTTTGTCAGCACCAGTTTCTACTGTATAACAAAGATGCAACAAACCACCTGTTTGAAGTATCTGCCGGCCTTGATTCTGTTGTTCTTGGAGAAGGGCAGATTCTCGCACAAGTAAAACAAGTTGTAAAATCCGGACAGGGAGTCCCAGGCTTTGGTAGGAAAGTCAGTGGGTTATTCAAGCATGCAATCACAGTAGGAAAGAGGGTTAGATCTGAAACTAATATATCCACAGGTTCAGTTTCAGTTAGTTCAGCTGCCGTAGACCTCGCTCTAATGAAGCTTCTGGAATCATCTTATGCTAATGTTAGAGTGTTGGTTGTTGGAGCTGGCAAAATGGGTAAACTTGTGATTAAACACTTAGTTGCCAGAGGGTGCACAAAAATGGTGGTTGTCAACAGAGCGGAGGACAAGGTTGCTGCCATTTGTCAGAATATTAAGGATGTTCAAATTACATATAAACCACTCTCGGAAATGTCTGCTTGTGCTGCGGAAGCTGATGTTGTTTTCACCAGCACCGCTTCAGAAACACCATTGTTCTTGAAAGAACAAGTTCAGACATTCCCACCTGTGAGTGATCAAATGGGAGGGAAGAGGCTATTCATTGATATATCCGTTCCTAGAAATGTGGAATCATGTGTTTCAGATCTTGAAACTGCATGCGTTTTCAATGTGGATGATCTCAAGGAAGTTGTGGAAGCTAACAAGGAGGATCGATTGAGGAAATCAATGGAAGCACAGGGAATTATCAAGGAGGAAGTGAAGCAGTTTGAGGCTTGGAAGGATTCTCTTGAGACTGTTCCGACAATCAAGAAGCTTCGGGCGTATGCGGAAAGAATTAGGGCCTCTGAGGTGGACAAGTGTTTGTCGAGGATGGGCGATGGCATCACCAAGGAGGAAAAGAGTGCTATTTATGATCTTAGTATGAGTATTGTGAATAAGCTCCTTCATGGTCCAATGCAGCACTTGAGATGTGATGGAAATGACAACCAGTCACTGAACGAGATACTTGCGAACATGCATGCTCTTAACAGAATATTTGGTCTTGACACGGATATGTCTGAATTGGAACAGAAGATTCGAGCCAAAATGGAACAGACACAAAAGTAAGCAAGCTGATGATAATCTCATTTGCGCTTGGCTTACACTACTAACCCAAATTTGAAGAAAGATGGGTGTTTGTTGCCATTTTCCCCTCTTCATTCATCAGCCGGAACTGTTGTTTCTTTTTGGGGTCCCCATAATTGTGATTCGGGACTATTACACATTTATACTGTTTAGGGAGTATACTAATTGTTACCCGGCATGTTAGTACTGCAGGTGAATTTCATAAGGTGAAGTTCACACGGTTGGAGAGAGAGAGAGAGAGAGAGAGAGTAAAAGAAATTTTTATAGGTACGCTTGGTTTGTGCTCCAAGCATTTTGTTGCTGTAGTTGATGAATGAATGACTCATGTCATTGCTGAGCTATTTTTACTTGTATTTAACCAATTCATTAATAAATGATTTTTATTTGTTTGATTCAGACATCAGCAGTGTTATTTTGTGCCATATTCTTCCCTTTTATATCTGTTGTCTTCTTGTCAATTTTGTCGGGATCACCTGACTTAGGTGTTCGGACAGTGGCTTATTTTGTCTTTATTCAAATTTTTTTCGTATCACTTGGCTTATTGTCATTTTTTTGGAGATTATTGTATCCTCACGACAAGAGGAATCTCAAAAGTAAATTTTTTTGACAGAAATCTATTTTTTTTTGAATAAAGACGAAAATAAATCAATAAGCCAATTTTTTCGTCTTTATTAAAAAAAATTGAATTTTGGTCAAAAAATTTTACTTTTTAGATTCCTCTTGTCATGAGGATGTAATAATCTCCAAAAAATTGATGATAAGCCAAGTGATACATAAAAAATTGAATAAGGACAAAAAATAAGCCACTATGGCTTATTTGTCCGAACGGTCATGCCATGACAAGCAACACTGTATAAAGGCTAGAGAAAAGGGCTAACCATAGCATAAAAAAAATACACAGCATAATATTTTGATTTGTTTACTAAGCTAATGATATCCGATCGACTTGACTTTTTAGGGAAATTATGAGACACGTCGGCCCTACAAAGTGAACGGTTCAGATCGTTTTTTTGAGCTCGGAACGCGGTCTGAATGAATGATAAAAAAAAAGTTGTATTGTTTTGGTACCAAATTCTGTTGACATTTGAATGAAATGGAGCACGACTGCATTTATCTAACTTCTACTACTCTCTCTTATTAACTTCAAGTGTTTGACATAACAGTATTGGGTAATGCATTAAAATGAGAGAAGACAAATCCTAGTTGAGAGTTCTAAATTTCAAGCTGCCACAGGCTCTGCTAATAAGGAGAGAAGAAATTGTAGTATGTCTACTTTTTTAGACAAAAAATTGGTTGTAAGAGCGTCTCCAAGAGGCTCCTTACTTCTCCATTTTCATCTCTTAGACGAGGCAAATCATCCAAAACCCTTGGCTGACAGCCTCATCTCTCAGCCAACTGCTACAGTACCACGCCAGCCCTGCCGAGGTACTGTAGCCTCTCTCTCTCTCTCTCTCTCTCTCTCTCTCTCTCCAATCTAGGTTTTCAGTGCTCCAGATGAACAATTCGATTTGGGTTTTTAGTGCTCCAAACGAAAAAAATCAATTTGGGTTTTCTGAGTTTTCTAATTTGGCGGCTGGGTTTTTCGTTCACAAGTTTTTCGTTCTGAGTTTTCAGTTCTAGTTTCTGATTAGAAGCTGGGAGTATGGTTGAAGTTTTGGCAGTGGTTGAATAGAAATGTACAATAATTTTTTTTATCTGATATGGAAGTGTGAAATTGATTGTGATTTTGAATTTTTTTTTTTTAAAGAATTTTGGGATTTGAGTAGGCATTTTGCTTAGGTTGTTGGGAGAGGGGTGTATTTTGTGACTAATCAAAATAGAATTTCGGTGTTTTGAGTAGTCAATTTGCTGAGAATGCCATTGAGACTGTTGGAGATGCTCTAAGGACTAAGGAGTATTGAGTACTAGCGAATGCCCGTGCCTGAAGGCACGGCTCAAACGATCAGCACATGCAAATAAATTATGAACTCACATGCAATATATCAACTCCTATTCAACGAATCCAACTATGCAAAAAACAATAACCTAAGCATATACATTGACATGTTTAACTTAAATCAGCAAATAAAGAACAAATAATTTTCTAATCCCTTTTGCTAAAACTTTAGTATTTCTGTTTAAGAATAGAAGAAGAAAAATAAAAATTGGTCAACCATATAAATCATCCACCCATTAGAGTAACACAACATAAAAAACTAACAAACATACCTATAACATCAACATAGAGAACTAACCAATTGTACTCCACAGTATAGTTGAATCCATAAGTTGTAGATGCCCAACTGCATAATAATAGTTATATTTTTTTTAATAAACAACTACATTCAACTATGAAGCTTTGTCTATCTTCAAAACTCCTACAAAGCTGTTTTCAACGGTAAAATAACTCCAGCCTTCCATCCGTGAAATTTCATCCTATCAGAGTCAAACCAAAGCTTTGTAAGAAAGCTACAGACATATTAGCTTCCAACGCAAATAGCATCTTATTAGAGCAGATAGTACACCCAATTTTAAAAAAATAGAAGTGGAAGCATACCCTCGAAAAGTATTCAAGGCCAGACCTCTACCACTTAATCATGCCTGGAAGTGATTCAAATAAAATTATGAGAGAACTCGAATTAACATGAATTCCTAGAACTTGAAATCAAATCTCACCATCAAAAGAGTATTCGGTTCACACCTAAAAGAAATAGACACAGAGGCACATTGATTTAACCAAGAACATGTAAACTTTTGAAGCTGAATTTTATCCTTCTATATTTTCAAGACACAAAACTCTAAAGCAAAATTTTTCTCAAATTGTGCCCAAAAGAGAGTAGAGAATAGAATCATTTATCGAGTCGTACTCAAAGCTAAAACAATAAAGTAATGATCGATGCCATATAAAAGTCAATATAGCACTTGATTTCAATGGCGTCCATAGCTTTCCCATTCACAACTTTGGGAATTATGTTCGATGGTGTCCATAGATTTTTCAATTCTTCATCAGTTGATTTCATAATAATTTCTATACTTTTTGGGAAATAAGGTCAAATTCTATTTTATTTTTTATTTTTAAATTTTTAGACAAATAGATATATTTAAGAGGAAAACCAATGGTAATAGCGTATAGGTAAAAGAAACCAAAGCAAACTATCAAAAATTAGAAGTAAAATTCACATCTACCTCTCAAACAAATTAACTGAATGACTTACCTATTCAGTGGTGTCCACAACATTTCTTTCTCCATTTCCTACTACCTGTGTATCGGTTATAGACTCAATAAATGCCACATCTTCTCAACTTTTGTTCCTTTTCCACAGGGTCATAAAAACAGGAGACGATATAATGAGATTTTAGGAGAGGTACCTGCAACCGAACAATGAGAAATTTGGACATTGAAAACTACTTTTCCCTAATTAATGCTCCACCAATTCCTTAAGGATCTAAAAAAGATAAAACAAAATGAAGTTTAAAGGAACCATGTATATATCTTGTTGTTTGTGTGTGTTTCAAGGATCTTATACATACAGTCAAACTTCCATGAGAAAAATGGTGTGCACTCCCCTTTAATCATGCGAAATGGTGACAAAAAGAAATATTTCAGTTTCTGACAAATACTTGGATGCCCCACCTGTTGTTACCACTTACCCGTTGTTGCTATAAAACACAGAGTCATGTGAAATCCTCTGACCTAATTAAGCAAGATACCAATGACAAATTAACAAATTTATCCCGACAAAAGTGTGCTGATGAGTTACCTGCTTAATGCCAGAATCATATGCTAGAGACATCTCTAGCTTTTGCTAAAATAAAACACATCAAGCTACAACATAAATTGGATTTTGTTAAGAGTAGAAGAACCCAATATAATTAAATTATTGTGTTACCAAAATATAATTGCGTTGATGTCTTATAAATTTGTTGCGTGAATTTGGTTGGGCTTGGTCCTCAAAAGAATAATTTTCTCTAGAATATTGGTTATTACATACAGTACATGTTTATTAGATGGGTTAGTAATATGATTTTTTTATGTACTCAATCCAAGACCCACAAATGAAGAAACCCATAAATGTTGTCCATTGTAATCCAACAAAAGGGGATAAGGTAGCAACATTCCTTCTACATAGCATGATTAAAGTGTAGCAATTGACAAAGCAAAAATAGTAGAAAATGAGCATAAGAAAAACTCTGCCGTTCTAAAAGGAAAAAAAAAATCAGCTAGATCAAACCATCAAAATACATGAAACTCAGCAAACCACCATGAGCATTGACACTACAATGCGATAAACAAAACCCACCAATCTTCCTTACAAACTCATGTCAAGAAACCTGGAATGAAGCATAAATCATGATAAAAGGAAAAGAAAAACTAAGGGAATAAGATCGGTAATAAAAAGAACAAATATGTAGTTTCCACATCATTGTTATTTCTCATACACTGAAGAAAAAAAAAACTAATTCGTATTTAATTTTTTTATTGTTCATATTTTCACACTCTCCCTGCATATATAGCACGGGTTGTATATACTCATGATTAAGATTAATAATCATGATTTTAAACTTTCGATTACGTCGGGCAATGTTAGGATTAATATTCTCACTATTCATCTTGTAAATGGGACACAATAAAACGAAGATACTTGCCGGAGACAAACAAACAAACGAAGAAGAATAGAATCGGAAGCAGTAGTGTAAATAACCAACTAACCTGGAATGGGTTGAAGTAGTGGCGTTGGTGGTAGACACGTCGAGGAGAGAGAGCAAGAGGAGGGGTAAAATACTTTTGGTTCTATAATTTTAGTAGAGAGGTAACTTCCAAAAATTTCCCATCCTTTTGGCGATTTCCGATTGTCGAATTGCTTCAATTGGTTTAAAAAAGAAATGTTTGTAATTTGTGTATTGGTCAGCCTGTGCTATCCCACAAATTGAGATAGGTATACGGTCAAATTGTTTCAATTGATTTGAAAATGGAAATGTTTTTGTATATATGTCTTATACTTAAAACGTGACTATAAATTATGCCTTAATTAATAGGATCCCACAAATTATGCCTTAATTAATGGATCCCACAAATTACGTTGTTTGGAAAGTTATCCCACAATTTAAGGAGTTAGCTAACATACGAAAAATTAAGAAAAGGGAGAGGAGGGTTATTCATGATTCTATCCGTATAAGCCAACGGTCTAGATTTATGCAGAGAGATAAATCTGGAGCATTGGTTATCTTTTGGATTCAAACACAGCTCTGTTTTATTATATAGATTATTAAGATCTATTATGTATATGTTATCTCCAGGGTCTTAGGGGCAACGGGAGGGGTTTTGAACTCTAGACCTGTATGAACATAATACAAGCTCTTAACCACTTGAGTTAGCTTGAAAGTTTAACCGAAGTACAGTATTCTTCTGCATTATTGACGGTAAGTAGTGTCTATGATTGGATGCTTAAAAGTTAAAATCTTCTGCATTATTGACGGTAAGTAGTGTCTATGATTGGATGCTTAAAAATTAAAATCAACTGGCTATTATAATAGCTCGTCACATGATCTCCCACAACGTATATTCTGGCTCATCTTCTTCTCTACTACTCCATTTATCTTTCTTCTTATTTAGGTTACTGTTAGCGAACATTCCTTAGTTTTTATGCTTGATTCTTGGACCTCCCTTTGAGAACTAGACTAGAAATACTGTTACCCAAAAGTTTCAATCGGGAGTCCAGAATACAAATTTTATTACATTTACACAAGAACTGAATTACAATATAATGAAATTACAAAACCGAAATGAGAACCGAAATACTGAATATGGATTTGTGAACCGAAACCTGTGTTGCACACGGTGTCCTTAAAACAGATTCACCGCCTACCGGAGGGTGTTGAGGTTGCTCGGCGTCTGTCTTCCAGGAGTGATCCAGCTCGGACCACGAACGTCGGAACACCACCGAAGAACGTCTTGGCGAACTAACTCAGCGTCTGTCTCTCTCTCACACTATATCAGAATGCTAGTGAATTCTTGGGTGAATTGGTGTAGAACTATGCTGTGAAATGCTCCTTTTATAGGCAGAGCTTGACCCTAATAATGCTGCCTGGCCTTCAATACGTGAAGTAAATGGCAGAATGAATGGGGGAAAAACCCCCACAATGAATAGAGGTAATCCCCACCATGAATATGGGGAAGTAAAGGCCACCCAATCCATTCAAATTTCCAACAAATACAACCACTTGAGCAAAGTCTTCAAGTTCATTCCTACTAAAAAAAAGTCCGCAGATGTAACTCCTGCAACTAAACTCTCTTAAGAGATTTTGGTGGGCTTATTTGTACGGATGGTCCTCAAAGTATTTTCAAAATGTCAATTTCGTTCCCATTATACAAAATGCGTCTATTAAGTCCCCAACGTTAACAATCCGCATTTAAAAGGTCCCTGAGCCAAACTCTGTTACCAGTTGCCGTAAAAAATGAGGGCATTATAGTCAAACCCCCTCCAATCCTCACTTTCCCTTTCTCTCTGCTATCAATGGCGATTTAAGACTTCTCCCCTTTTCTCCACCTCCACTGTGGTCCCAAAAATCAACCCTAAGAAGAAGAAGGTCACACAAAACTATGTCCTTTTTGGAAACTGACATACCTGAAGAATATCCTTAATGTTGATAACAACCACACCCTTCACTGGCTCCACATCCACCCACTTCTCCCCAAACTTCACCTGCAACACCCCCAACCTTATTCTGCACCAACCCCGGATCCTTTTCGAATTCCTCCAAATCTCAGCAATCCACAAAGCATAAAGAATTCCGGTAAAAAAAACACCAGATCCAACCAAGATAACCAATATTTTTTTCCATACCTTGTACACCAGAATGATATACACTAAGGCAGACAATAAGCGTAGCCATTAATGGTAGTGAGATTGTATACGTTCAGGTACACTGGAACATTTCCCATCTTTGTCTTCCTCGGGTAGTAACATTCTACACAACATTTTTTTTTCTTCAACAAAGTTTCCTCTCTACTTTTTTCCTTGGAATCCAAACACAAAGCTGGTGTAATAGGCCAATTCCTCTGATTTTTCGTTGGGGAGTGGAAGAAAAAATCATAGGAATTGCGGGGATGAATTGGGCATGGAATTTGTTGAGTTCCTGTTCTTTTCTCAATTTCTAGATCCATTAATGTTTTGGGTTTGCTTGTTGAAGAACATTTTTTTTGAACAGTGCTTGTTGAAGACCATGACGGCGGCGAGTGTGCGTCGGATGGTGCCATGCTTGGTGACCTGGAAGAACCCGATGGTGGAGGCGGCGCGTTTGCTTTGGTCGGTGAGGGTGGGTTTAGAGGCTTACAGGTTGATGACGGGGACGGTGGGGAAATGAATTAAGGGGAAAGTGGGGAATTGTGGGTGTTTGACTATAATGCCCTCGTTTTTGACGGCAACAGATAACAGAGTTTGGCCCAAGGACTTTGTAAACGCAGATTGCTAACATTGGGGACTCAATAGACGCGTTTTGTACAATAGAGATGAAATTGACATTTCAAAAATATTTTGGAGACCATCCGTACAAATAAGCCGATTTTGGTGGCACTATATAGTTGCCCTCTCAATCCATGTAGTGGTTAAGTCATATTCTCACCGGCATAAAAAATTAAAATAGTCAAATCTACACTCCAAACACGATATGTTACGTCCAAGGTTAGGAGGCACGTTCTTTTCAATCTATTGTGCTGACGCTCAAGAGGATGGCTTTAGAATCTCAATTTCTATACTAAAAATAAAGAAATTCTAAAAAAAAAATTAAAATAAACAAATAATCAAACGAGCTTGTTTAGTACGAGTATAAACTAGTAACGTAATTTTAGTGACTTTTCTATAAAAATAAATAAATAAATAAAACTACTAACAACAAATATGATTAAGAAAAAAAATACTAAATGCTTATTAGTCTTGATCTTGCTTATGATAATCAAAGCGGGACTTCCGAAGCCCTTCCTAATCTACAGTATCTAAACCCCAGGGTAGTTGAAAAAAAATTACAATGCGCAACATTGCTAGAGAGTATATAATTTTAGGGAAAAAAACTGTAATAGTCCTTGTAGTTAAGTGTTCGTGTCAATTTGGTCCCTGTAGTTATAATTGGCTCGATTTACACTCTGTACTTTCTATTTTGTTTCAATTCGGTCCAATTACTAATTTCCGTTAGTCCTTTAAATAGCAAAATCATATGGCCCTTTTTTTTGGGGTTAAAACAGATCCGTTTGGCTAAATAAGTCAATTTCCTTATTTTTTGTCCTTATTCAAATTTTTTTTCGTATGTATTAGTTTTTCGTCAATTTTTTGGGGGTTATTGCATCGTCATGACGAGAAGAATCTAAAAAGTAAAAAATTATTATCGAAATTCAATTTTTTTTGAATAAAGACAAAAAAATTGGCTTAGGTTTATTTTTCAACATTCCTGGTCAGGAATCAGTGCATGTGCCAAGTGTAGGAAAATGAATGGAATGACAAGGCACTATTTTTTGTAACCACTTGGGCTGTTAAGTTAGGTTTATTGTAACCTAGTTGAGTGGTTTGTTATGTCTATGTATTAGGTTATGACATGGTAAATTTGGAATTGAGTTTATACAATATTCTGACTTTTGGACATGGTTATTTATCATGTTGTGACTTTTGAATATGGTTCTATATGCATTTTCAGTACTATGTAGAAGAATAAGGCATCTCAGTATTTGTCCACAAGTTGAACATGTAGACAATATCAGTGGTTATGATGTCTCATGGCTGATCATGAAAATGCTGAATTCAATGGCAACTTTTTGTTGAAAATTATAACCAAATTTCTTCCCAAGTGCCTCCTTATCAATGGAGAATGGAAGAATGAGCAGTGTTTTGGTTCAGATATATATTAGGGCAAGAGGGGAATGAGTAACCCTATTCAGCTAAATAAGCCAACTGGCTTATTTTTTTTGTCCTTATTCAAATTTTTTTCGTATTTGTTAGTTTTTCGTCATTTTTTTTGAAATTATTGTATCGTCATAACAAGAGGAATCTAAAAAGTAAAAAATTACGATCGAAACCTTTTTTTTTTGAATAAAGACAAAAATAAGCCAATAAGCCAATTTTTTCGTCTTTATTCAAAAAAAATTGAATTTCGATCATAATTTTTTACTTTTTAGATTCCTCTCATCATGACGATGCAATAACCCCAAAAAAATTGACGAAAAAGTGAAAAACTAACAAATACAAAAAAAAATTCAATAAGGATAAAAAAATAAGCCAATTGGCTTATTTAGCCGAACGAGTCTATTTTAACCCCAAAAAAGGGGGGCATATGATTTTGTTGTTTAAAGGACTAACGGCGGACTAACGGAAGTTAGTAATTGGACCAAATTAAAACAAAATGAAAAATACAGAGTGTAAATCGAGCCAATTACAACTACAGGGACCAAATTGACACAAATACTTAACTACAGGGACTATTTCAATTTTTTCCCATAATTTTACTAGCGCTTGCTCGTGCCTACGGCACTACGCATCCCGGTAGTGCTATAGATACAGGCATTTTTTAATATATTTTTGTTTTTTTATGTCAACGCCAGAAGCCAAGCAATAGGTAAAAAGAATCGATGACATTTTTGTAATATATTTGTAAGAGTATGTGTGTTTTCTTAAGAGAGTTGAAGAACACACATCCGCCATTGGATCAAATGAATTTCAGTCATTCCTTCAACTTCTGTTTATGTGGTCCTGCACTCTTGTATTTTATTAGGTAGATATACGTATTAAAAAATAAATAAGAGTCTTTAATAAATAAGAGTCTTTATTAATGTCAATCCGAACACGATTTAAAAGCAAGTCGGAATAGTATCTAGATATTTGACACTTTTATGTTAAGAAACATTTTGACAAGAACCCAAAAAAATACAAATTTAAAATGACACTATACGAACACAACATGAATTGAACTTAAGAGCATAGTTCCTCGGTAATGGCACAACATGCATGTTGTACGCTATCTCGATCGTCCGTTTGGCTGAAAATTGTTCATTACCCAGATAGGATCTGAACCGTCGGATGATCGAACAGATAGGCGTGATCAATATGCATATGTGCACAAATGCACAGCAGGTCCCTCGGGTTCGTTGGAGGGCCACTCTACAAAATTGGGAAATTTTACCGAAGAGAAAAGGATACTTCACTCAGAATGGAGAAATTTTTCATTACTGCGTGGGTAATACGTGATGCCCGTTTGGACATTCGAGCTGTACGATATGATTTTGGATTTTGAATTTGGAGACAGAAATATGAGAGAAAAAGAGGAGGGGAGAGAGAAGATTTTAATTTGAGCTATTCAAAAGTGCATCGGATGGTTCAGGAGTGCTAAGCGGGCACCACGTGGGATATACCCATCAGGCACTAAAAAATTTCGGTTTTGGATATACCCACGTGGTGCCGCTCGGCAAATCTGGGCTATCCATTTCGGTTTTGGACGGTTCAGATTTGGAGAAAGAAAAAAGAGAGTGTTGAGGTAAGAGAAGAGAGTGGTTAAATCTCAGCCGTTTAATACACTTTTGAATGACCCGAATGTGTTGCTCCGGTATCACGTCAACCGGGTGACGTGGTACACACCCGACACTCATATTGGTTAAAATAATGTGTACCTCACCGCAAAATAATATCACACACTTATTTTTTCTTGCATGGATGGTAAACAAAATTGCACTAATTCTGGTCTCCTGTGCAAGGGATCTATCATCTCTCTCTCGGCTTCTCAGCTCCCCATCTCTCTCTAAGATCAGTCCGCGATCAAATCTTGCTCTTCTCTCCCTCTTCGAAGGCTCTACTACACCAAAGTCCGATCAGATTAAGGTATTCCTTCTTGCTTCTTGTTTCCTTCGCGAATTTCTCTCTTTTTTTCCTTTCTCCGCTTCGTTTCCCATCTGTTGTTCAGGATTTTCTTTTTGCGTCTTTATTGTTCAATTCTGTTATTGTTCTTAATTTCTTGTATTTTCTTTGCGAAATTTCTCATTTTCTCTGTACTTCGTCTGTCGTTCATTTCTTTTTCTTGTCGTAATTGCATGATTCTATTGGTTTTCATTTTTTTCGTTTCAGGATTTTTCTTATTATTCCCTGTTTGGCTGCTGAGAAAACTGAAAAGAAAAAGAAAGTCAAATAAATTTTATGTTTCGTTTTTTGCCCCTATATTATATTAGAGCATCCACAGTGGAATAATCATAACAAAATGTTGATAAGGTTAGCAATATTGCTCAAAAAAGTGCTCACGTTGGAATAACTAAAATTAGCAACTTCTTAACAACTCATTAAATTTTGACCCTTAAATAATCAAAATTAGCAACATTTTGCCAATTATCAAATTTTTTCTCTCGATCTAGTACATGAACATTACACAAAAATATTCTCTCTCTCTCAACAATGTTTTCAAAAAATAATTTTAAAAAACTGTAATTTTCAGATTTTTTCAGAAACTTTTTTTTTTACAAAAAATTATTTTTTCAAAATTTTTAAAAACTGTAAGTAAATAAAGTGTGTGTTTTGCAAAAAAAACTCTTTTACAGAATACTGTTTTTTTGGTAAACGATTTTTGAAATTTCAGAACTGTTTTTTACAAAAAATCTGTTTTTAAAAAACTGTATTTATAGTTTTTAAAATTTCAAAAACTGTTTGTGTAAATACAATTCTTTCAAAATTTCTCAAAACTGTATTTACAGTTTTTTTAAGCGAACCAAGTGCGTGTTTTTTGAAAAACTGTTTTTTGTTTCGAAAAACTGTTTTTTTTTTTTCGAAAACTTTTTTTTGCACAACTGCTTCTAACATAAACTGTTTTTTTTTCCCTTCAAAAACCGTTTTTTAAAAAATATGCGTGAAATGAAGAGAAAAGGTTTGTAGGGCCTATTGGTTTTGATTATGGGCAAAAAATGACCAATGTGGAATTTGACATTGTTAACTTTAGCAACCTCTAAATGGATAATCAAAATCTGATGTGGCATATTTTGATTATTCACATTTGTTTATTCCACTGCTGATGCTCTTAGACTCCATTGGTGGAGAATCCAGTTTCTTGTCAAGTTTCATGGATGAATGAAAACTGTAGAATTCAATACCTGGATTATCTTTGTTTTTATTTCCTGGAATTTGCTATCAATTCAACCTGTCTATGACCTTGTTTTGCTATGGTAGTAGCTTTTTTATTTATTTTTTGATCCGCATGGTAGTAGCTTTTTTAGATTCTTGATGAATTGACTTGACCTAATGGGTTAAGATACGGTCTAGAATTCTGTATCTATATGAATCTTTATCACTGTTACGTGGACTCGGGTACGATCATATGGGTATCAAGCGAAGTGTCACACCTTCCTAAACTTGAATATACGATGTTGAAAAGTTAGGTATGAGTATTGTACTATATTGTGCAGTTTTCTTAGGTGTATTTTGGAAATGTTTTAGATCTGTACTCAAAACTAAAGGGGACTAAAGAACATCAGAGTATCTTTCATCCATGCAAAATGTTATAAATGTGTCTTTTCTTGCCATTGTGAGCTTCTTTTTCGTTGAATATCATAGAATTAGTGTTAAGAGGATCCAAGAGTCTAAATTGGGTAGTCAGTGGTAACCTAAGTGCATTTAGCAGACTCCATGTGGATTACAGCATGAAGTTAGTTTGAGCATAAACTAGCACGGGTGTTCTTTAGTTGTTCTGTTAACATTTTTGAGCGGTGATATGTTTGTTGGTTGCAGGCAACAGCTAACTGCCTACGCCATGAAGAAAGGTAATATCCTGTCCTTAGACCTTCTGTTTTTTGGAACTTAGACACCCATACTGTCCTGACCTCGAGAAAGTTATAAGCAGAAAAAATTTCAATGCATATTGGTAATCCAAGTACTAGAAGCATTTAAAGCTAAAGATTTTGGTGGTTCCTAGTTCGAAGTAGTCCTCATCTTCATGAGTTTTTTCTTGTAACTTTTCTTTGGGCGGAGTTTACGATTTCTAGATGTGGTGCCTCCTCAACAGTTCGATGTTTGCAATTTTCCCTTGAAATGATAAATTTACATTTTTCTCTTTTGCACCAAGTTTTATTGTTACAGGACATCGTAATTGATAGTTACTAGTATTCAGATTCCACCGAATAAATTTTAGGTTGCACCATTTTTCTAATTTGCTGATAATTCGGTATCAGTCAAATAGAATTCCCTTGTGATGTCCCAAATGTAACTTATTACTTAAGCTGCATTTACTGACACCAACTATGAAATGGTTGTTGAATGTATTCTTATCACTAATAGGCTGACTTCTTTCAATTACTGATGTGGCAGATCACTAGCAGCTTACAATCTGACAATTGCAAATGCAATTATCTCAAATGACTAGAAATACGTATATAAAACACTCCTGTTGGACACACAAAAACCGAGTTAGTGTGGGCTATGTGTCCGATATTTTTAGTCGGACACTCACGTAAAAAAGCACATTTGGTATTCAAGTTTAATGAAGAAGTTTATTTGGTATCCAAGTTTAATGTAGAACTATGCATAAAACTCCCATATTATGCATGACATGATCTTTAACACCTTGTAAACACAATTGATCTCAGAAAATAAAACAATATATTTGATACGTTGGAGTGTCCTAGTGTCCATGGCATAAGAATTAAAGGAGTGTGACACTTAGGTACAAACCCGTAGCCGAAACCCAGGTCTGAGTCAAGGTTACTTAAGTTCTTCGAAATTACTAGTTATTTACCAGGATTTCTGTTACTTCATGTTATAGAAGGAACGCCGTGTTTTCCTACGTTTCCCTTGCACCATATATCTCCATCCCTTTCGTGCAACTCAAAACTTGATTTGTTCTTTGAATTGCTTGATAGGCTATTTGTTTGTGTCTTCCCATAAGGGTATGACTTCACTGATTCTTCATGTCACTATTGTTAGAATATAGTATTAGTAGTAGTCCCACATTGCTTAGTTTACTTATTTAATATGTGAGTCATCTATATAAATAAAATTGTTATGTGTTAGGGTTATTTAACACCCTATACACTTTTCCTATCCTTCCAAACAACATGGTATCAGAGCGGGTTCACCATCCACCTTAGATATACAAACAGCCACCGAAACCCTAAACCCTCACGCGATCTCTTTTCTGCATTACCCCACCACTTTGTCAGCCACAAACAGCCACCGAAACCCTAAATCGAAGCCACAAATCCTGTAAATCCAGAAATCCCAACCTTTGAAACCCTAAATCGAAGCCATAATCGAAGCCTTTGATGTTCGAACTCCATAACCGAAGCCCTAATCAAAGTTTCTGACCTTCGAAAGCTCCAAATCGTGGCCGAATCCCTCAAAATCGATTACCTAGTCCCTAAACTGTACTCGTTGGCGCCTAAATTGTACTCATCTGCCATAACCCAGTCACGGCGACCCTCGCCGGCAGTAGCCAAGTCTCCAAAATCTCCAAAACAACTCTCCTTCACTTTGAAAATCCTTGATCTCCATCCCCAAGGTGCCGACAACCTCTGAAATTCCGTAAGGAGCGTTCGAAATCATCACATCACTACTGGGTTATGTTCAAAACAGTCTGCATGTATTAGTTGGTTGCCTCTTATTACACGGCGATATATTTGCAATGAAATCTGATTCTGCTTCTGCTGTCTCTGTTGCTGTTGGTTCTTCATTTAGTCGTGGACATGGTCATAATTCTGGGTTTCCCAGTTGGGGTTTTGGCCATGCTTTTGGTGAGCGTGGTAACATACCTTGTTTTGTCGTCTATTTTGTTGAAGTTGGTGATTGTTGGTTGGTAATTGAAGTTGGTTGTTATTGGTCGTTGAAGTTGGTAGTTGAAATTGGTTTTGTTGATCATTGAAATTATTTCGTTGATTCATTGGTCGTTGAATTCGTTCGTTAATTCATTGGTTGGTTGAAAACGTTCGTTGGTCGTTGAATTCGTTCGTTGATTCATTGGTCATTGAAATCGTTCGTTGGTCGTTGAAATTATTTCGTTGAAGTCATTGAAATCGATGAAGTTGAAGTTGTTGAAGTCGTTTCGTTCGTTGAAATCGTTGAAGTCGTTCGTTGGTCGTTGCTATTTAAAGTTGTTCCATTGTTTTTAAGGTTGTTTTTCGTTATTGCTGTTAGCAGTTGAGGTAATTGTTTCGTTGGTTGATATGTAACAAGATGGAGAGTCTCAAGCTTGCGGGGGAGTGTTAGAATGTAGTATGAGTAGTAATATAGTATTAGTAGTAGTCCCACATTGCTTAGTTTACTTATTTGATATGTCAGTCATCTATATAAATAAGATTGTTATGTGTTAGGGTTATTTAACACCCTATACACTTTTCATATCCTTCCAAACAACAACTGTCACTTCCAAGTGACTAAAGTACCGTGTCAGACATTTTGAACAGTGTATGGGTTCTTATTTAGCATTCTGTCATATATTATTGTACAGAAATCCTAGCCGTACCGACCAATTTCAAACCGAAACCGTACCGATGGCCGCTCCGGGCTGTCTCCGGCCACCGGACGGCCGATCCGAGCCGTTCAAAAATTCTAAAAAAAAAAACCGAGTGGCCCTACGCGGGAATAAATGGCATCCGATGTGTGTAGGATGGTTAGATCGAGTACCCTATTTTTCGTGTATACTCGTGTATATATATATACGCGAAAAATAGGGTACTCGATCTAACCACCCTACACACATCGGATGCCATTTATTCTCGCGTGGGGCCCCTCGGTTTTTTTTTTTAGAATTTTTGAACGGCTCGGATCGGCCGTCCGGTGGCCGGAGACAGCCCGGAGCGGCCGTCGGTACGGTTTCGGTTTGAAATTGGTCGGTACGGCTAGCACTTCTCATTATTGTATCTGCATTGTTTTAGCTAACTATGCTGTAGCATACAAACTTACATTAGGTGGATTGAGTGTAAACTTGTATTGGTTTGGTTCTAAATTTGTGAATGGGTTGAACAAGTTCTCTGCAGTATGTCTTAAACACCGCCTAAAAGAGGAAATTGTTTATACAAGTTGTTTATGAAGATGTGTTTTTGCCTCTTCTGGTAATTTGGGGTCATGAAGGACTAGTGCGTGAAAGATGTTGAATTGCAAATCATGAGATGCTTTGATGTTGTGCTTGTGAATGCTCGATATGATGTACGTGCCAGTGCTTTCTGTTAACGCAGCTCCTAAGACCGGCATCTGCCTCACGGGGACAGCAGGAAGAGGAAGTAGTTGGCAGACCTTGATAGTCAAGACCCCCTATGGATCATGCACTGGATTCATACGGCCCGGAATCCAATGAAGCGATGGTTAACCCTTGAAGGGATAGTGAACCTTCTTTTTTGAGTGGTTACCATAGAACACAGAGACAGAGAGAAGTTCACGCTTTCTCCAACTTGCTCGCAGGTTGGCCCAATTTATTCTTATCTATATTCCTCAACTGGTACTTGATCATCATTATGTGAGAATCCCCTTTCTTTTGAAACGGAGTCTTACTCTCCCTCGAGGATAGACTATGTTTGTTATGATGAAGGTGTAAAATGTGAACTTATTCGTTTCCGTGAAGATTCCAGCAGCCTCATCAGAACATTTATCCAAGGTTCCAAGTCAAGCAGTGATTATATGCTTATTTACACCGAGGATAAGACTTGAAAGTTTTAAGATAGAATGTGTATACCATGCTTATGTTACAATTTTCACTCTTCACTGAATCAGTCTGAATAAAGATTCAAGAATAAATACATAACAATACCTGGATTCACCGGTGACACAGTTGAAAGCA
Organism: Rhododendron vialii; assembly: GCF_030253575.1. Lineage (NCBI taxonomy): Eukaryota > Viridiplantae > Streptophyta > Magnoliopsida > Ericales > Ericaceae > Rhododendron > Rhododendron vialii. Next base: position 12,353,907 of record NC_080561.1, read on the forward strand.
ATCATGTTCAAAATGCTTTTCATTGCTTGTTAACATTCAGCCTGTATTGTGAATAATCCAATTCGAGGTCCGTAATTTGAAGGTATCAGCTTAGGATGAGTTCAAGTAGTATTGCAGACATTATACCGAGAATTGTGTTATGAGGCTGACAGTTTTGATTCTGGTTTTAAATGACTCAGATTTGTTGCAATTCATGGGTCGATTTTTTCCTTATTGCTCGGTTGAGTTGAAAACTAGCACGGACAGTGATTGAAAAAGCGTGCCTAGGCGAGGCGAGGTGTGAGGCGACACTACAACACCTCAGGGGTGCAAGGCAAGTTGAGCTTAGAGGAGGCGAGTGACTAGTCGGTAAAACCTCGCCTAGTCGTGAGACGACGTAAAAAGCGCGACTAGGCGTCGGCGACCACCGTCGACCAAGCCCAGCCGTCGATGACCACCGTCGGCCACCCCCAGACGTCCGGCGACCCAACCCCTGTCCTCGCCGACCACCTTCAGGCATTTTCAGGCCACCGGCTACTTCGTTTGTATTCGACAAAGTCTGTGTACGAAGTTCAAAGGTATTTCGAACTCCGATCTGTCATATTTCGAACTGTTTGAGGCTGAAAACTCTTTCGAACCTTTGGGCATCGATTTGAACACTAATAAGTGATTTCGAGCAATGGGTGTTGGGTTTTGTGGGTTTTCGTTGTCTGACGTTGACTGGGTAAGCTCCGATCGTGGGTTTTTGTGGGTCTTATGGTCGCCGGTCTTCGGCGAGAGCTCACCAGAGTTCGGCGAGTGCAGCTGATCGTTTCTCGCCCTTTCTCTTCTCCTCTCACTCACACCCTGTCTCGATCTCTCCTTCTCTCTCGTATTATATGTATAACTATAACAATATATGTATGTTACAGAAGTCTGTACATATACCATGTATTAGTTTTATGAGCGTATTTTACATATTTTACTAGTATTGTATGTTGGATTGTTGGTTATTATGCAATATGGTGATGTTTATTCTTGTTTTGATGGTAGGAGTGAATATTGGTCATTTATGTGTTTATATTTCTTTTTTTTTGAACGCTTGCCTCGCTTCAATGAGGCGCTCGCCTCGCCTCGCTTCAATGAGGGCTTTGTCGCCTCGCGTTCGCCTCGGGTATTTAAATCACTGAGCACGGATAAATTTTATTCCAATAGGGAAAGCATTAGAATGCTAGAGTTACCTCAGTTAAGTAGTAAGAAACTTGGTTTATGTTGGTCATTATTTTAGTTGAGGGAAACATTTAAGCCCCTTGTTCAATCATATCAACTGAATATTGAATGCAGTTCTTTTTCCATGTCCTAGATTTAGTGTCCGAAGCATATACATTCAGTGTCGAATAAAAACAGACATGGATGGTGATCGTTGGTGCAGCACCTCAAGTTCCAGTGTAGACTTATCTCACAAGAAGCAGTCTATGGGAAGGTTTCTTGTCCAATCCCTGTGAGCTCTGGAAACCTGCAATCTGATTAATGGTACCTCTGTACACCATAATTCTCAGTTAGCTTAGAACCAGCTCACGTGGCCTGTGTTTGAACTTATATAGCCTACTTTCATGCCAGCATGAGGATCTTACAAGAACAAGGCAATGCTAAACCTGTTGCTTTTTTTTTTTTCAATAGCAAGTCCCGGCAGCATCGTTCCATGTGAACAATATATTGGAGTAAAGCCTTTGTCTGATATGCATGTGGTTTGACAAATGAGAATTAGTCGCTTTTACTGCTTTTATTTTGATTGTACTTCATGCAAAAACAGTATGGTTTTTTATTTTTTGCTGAAATTATGCATGTAATCTTCGAACTAAAATCTTATCTTTCAGATGTTTTTTTTTTTAATCTTGAGCTCTCTGTTACATTAATGAAATGGAAACCTTCCTAGTTCGCTTTTTACTTTTGCTATACTGAGTCATCTTTCTATTCAATTCCTACTTGCCAAGTGAGATCGAAGAGAAGTGAAAAGTGGATTGAAAACTTGGGCCTGGCTTATAATTCTTTGATTCTATGTTCGTAAGATACTATCCCTACCTTTTTCCTTCCTTTCTTCAGCTAACGTAACGTTCTCCTGTCATTTGTCTTGCAGGGTATTGTCAATTTAACTAGAAAATGGAGCTGAATACCATCAGAGATTCATTTGATCGAGTTACTAAGAAGCAAAAGTTGTCTACTTCCAAATCCCTGGAAGTAATAGACCAAATTGGCCATGAAATTGAACAGGCACTGGCAAATATCCACTCCATTCAAGGCTCCACCTCTCCAGCTGATCAGAAATCCATTCTCATGGAACTTAAAACCAAGCTGAATGCGATTGGCCCACACAACCAGCTAGAGGAATCCCAGAAGGAGCTAAACACAAACCTAAGCAAGTACCAGAAAACCCTTGATAAATATTTCAACCCTGACATTTCCAAAGCATACAGAAATGTTGACTACGACCCCCACATATTGAACCATATCATAGTAAGCCATTTTTACCGAGTGGGTTTCTTTGATGTCGCGGACTGCTTAATAACTGAGGCTGCAGAACCAGAGGCTGTTTCCATCAAATCACAATTTCTAGAGTTGCATAAAATATTGAAAGCTATGAGGGCTAGAGACCTTGAGCCTGCTCTCTACTGGACCTCCACCAACCGCGAATGCCTCAACCGGATCGGTTCAAATCTAGAACTGAAATTTCACAGGCTACAATATGTGGAGATTTTGCAGAGTGGGACACAAGCAGATGCGCTGAATTACGCCCGGAACCACCTTTCTCCTTTCGCTTCCCTTCACATGGACGAAATCCGGAAGCTCGTGGGTTGCCTTTTATGGGTAGGAAAGCTAGACAAATGCCCTTATTCGGAGTTATTCTCAGAAAACCATTGGGAGAAGTTGGCGGAAGAGTTGACTCGGCAGTTCTGCAGTTTCTTGGGGCAGTCCTATGAGAGCCCATTGAGTGTTGCAGTAGCCGCTGGAGTGGAAGGATTGCCAACGTTATTAAAGCTGACGAATGTCATGGCTGTTAAGAAGCAGGAGTGGTTGGCAATGAAACAACTGCCGGTGCCTGTGGATTTGGGTAAGGAGTTTCAGTTCCATTCAATATTTGTGTGTCCAGTTAGTAGGGAACAAGGGAATGAGGAGAATCCGCCTATGCTATTACCCTGCGGTCATGTTTTATGCAAGCAGTCTATTATGAAACTTTCCAAAAGCAGCACACGGACATTTAAGTGTCCATATTGTCCCCATGAGGCTTCAGTTGCACAGTGCAGGCAGCTTTATGTCTGATGCTCTCTCTCTCTCTCTCTCTGACTGAATATCTGGGTGTAGTGGTATTGAGGGTTCCGAAAATGGAAATACTCTGTGAATTCTTCTTCACGTTATATTGAATAGAATAAAGGAGCAAAGTTGTTTCTTGAGAACCATGTATAAAGCTTTGGTGGCGTGAAAAATTGGAAGATCTTATTTGATTTGAGAACTTGGTTATTTCTTGTATGGAGTAAGGTAAGGAGGTATAGCCACAGCTATGGTTTAGGTTTTCACTTTTCAGACTCTTGAAAGACGGCAGCTTCCCCTTTTGGGTAGAAGATGGCTTTGCCACAAATTGATACATATGGAACATAATTCATTAGTGAGACTAATTGTTTGGGGATGTATAATCCTATCAGACTAAAAGTGAGGATAAGTTTTACGCCCAACCGTATTCGGAATTAGCTCTGATGACATAATGGAATCCCATCGGACTGCCAATGAGGAGATTCGATACTACCACATTCTGCATTACGTTGTTTATCGCGTGTTTTATGGGGTGCAAATGTTAGGAATGCGGTTGCCCATTGTTAGGAATCAATCGAATGTCCAAATCCCACTAATCAAGCTGGCCCATACTTCTTATAGCTTATTTGTCTTTGACCTTGAGAAATTGTACAACTACGACCTTTAGTATTACTTCTGCGGTCTGTTTATTAGCATGTCAAAACCTGGAATGGTGTAGTAGCTCGCGCAACAATTGGTATGGTATATAATAGATTGTGCAACAATTGGGAAGGCGTAGTAGAGTCGATGGTATGGTATATAATAGATTGTGCAACAATTGGGAAGGCGTACTAGAGTCGATGATTTTGATCGGCAGCAGGCATTGTTACTATGTATAATACAGTAGTACTTTGTTCGGCAGCAGGCATTGTTACTATGTATAATAGTACGAGCAGATCTTATATCACTGGATTTTACTTCCCCCCAAGAATGGGTAAAGAAATGACTCCAAGAAATACTTACACGATTGCCACTCAATGGGTTCTCATTGACTTATGATGATGATGAACCGCTAATTTTGTACTGATGATCGGAAGTACATTGCCAGCTTCAAACGTGTTCAATTTGGACTTTTTCTGAAAAGGAGTCAAATTCAATATGGCTTTTAGCACAGAACATGAATTGAGCTCTACTAGGTTGACTTGTTTTATTCCTGCTTACACTTTGCTGCAGAACAGAATCCTCGTTGAGCCTGAGGCCCTAATGAAGAGGAGATATTTTTGCACCGCAAACATATGGATACACACAAATGAAACATAAAGAAACGGAAAATAAAAAATTACACCTCTCAACGAATCTTTAATAACACAAAACCAAGAAGAATTTCTTTGTTCTTCAGGCAACCGTATGCCATTTGTAATGAAAAGAGACTTGTTCGTATGTAGGATGTGATGTAATGATGACATCCGAAAGTTGCCTAAAATCCAAAAACCACATAATTCAACTCCATAGCTATTCTGTATCAGCCAAATATGGATTGTAGCCACATTGGTTGATGTCCTACGCCGTTCCATTCTGCCACCAAATAGACATTAACCAACCCCCTGGAGCAAAATTCAAATTGACTGAGAAACATCACCGTTGCAATGTCTCAGTAGTCTGCCAACCGAATCCCCATCTTGCTCACTGCTCGGGAATTTCGTTTCTCCTGATCTGCCCGAATTGTGAAATGGAAAATCCCTGATCGAATTTATGAAACTGATGAATTTTGCAAAACAAAAATTCCCCAATATGCATTTCAAAGACATCACCCGGTCTCTAGTCTTTGACGGATTAATAGTGACAGAATATCGACCCATGTGTCTGGGACACCCGGTAGGCACCAGTGCATGCAGTCCTGACCCCAGATTGCCACTGCATCCTTCTTTCCCAACCAAATTGCTGGGTGGGCATCTGCTCTAAACTCACTCAAATGAGTGAAATCAAGTAATTGAATATCAGTGCCTTGCAAAACCTCTCCAATTAGTTCATTCAGTTGTCTTGCTTCTTTGTTTGCTCCATTGTTGCTCGGATCAAACCACAAGTCAAGCTGTCAAGGGGTACAAGAGTTAAATTGCCGCATAAAAACAACACTTCTGAAGAAAACATTTCAAGTTTTGGGGAAAATTATAAAGGAAAATGGTGTCTGGTTCAGCCTCATGCTCAGGTAGGTCCCAGACTGAAATTTTCAGTAAGTTCCCATATTTTGGAGCCCAATGTGGTGGTCATTGCCTAGTTGAGATAGTCGCCTATTTGGTTGCATTTTTGAGAATCTGTTTTGTAGATTGTTTATAGAAATCTTTCTTCGATTATCATTTTCATATCTTGTTCTGTTTCAGAGCGGAATGCGTTTCGAGAATAGGAAAATAACTTTCTATTTGCCTAAAATTATGTTCTCTCTCAAAAACTAATTCTCAGAAAACATTTTCAAAACCACCACCAAGCATGCTTTCTATGCTCTTTGAGAACATACTAATTTTCAAATTTACTTTCTTGGTCGCCTGAGTCCCCCCTAAGGCACGGAAAGAAACACTGGCCGTGAGATATCCCATTTGCAAGTCCAAGAAAATCCTTTTTGAAAAAGACCGGACTTCAATTTCCATCAACAAAAGAAACTTGGTGATAGTAGCTGAGAGGCAATTATCAGTCCATACCTGGAGTTCCTCAAGGGGCTCATTGAACAAGCAACTACCATTTTGATTCCACTCGCCACCATGAAAGTGCCTTGGGGATTGCAAGCGCCAGAACTTGACGGTCTTTCTTGGAAATGCTTTTTGGATATAAGGAACCATATTCTCAAGGACAGCTTTAAGTCCATCCCGCATCTGAAGGGGTGGAACTATGGGTCGCCCGGCGTTATAGAAAACAAGAGGTGTCTCTTTTGGGAACTTGTCATAACCCCACCTAGACCCAAAAAAAGTAGGCAAGTAAATTCTCAATTTATTTATACAGCTACTATGGTTCAGACGTCATCAAACTTAGGAAAGATGCCACATTATGGAGACTATTGAACCAGCTAGCATTCGAAAGTGTGAGAATATTAGCAAGATACTACGTGCAGGATATGCATATGAATTAGCTAATAAAAAGATTTCTTCCCGATTCCTTTATGTTTTGCTGATACAAGCAATGATCCGACAGTTTTCGTTCTGGAAACATATTTAACACGAAGCTCATCAAGGAACAGATTCCCTCTACTATCAATTTTTACACTGTTGCGAGACATCAAACTGAATATAAAAGCAAAATTTCCTACATATGTTGCTGGGAATGTGGGTTGCAGCGCTACGAGGAACCAATAAGGGAATGGGAACAAACAAGAACGGAACTGGGTAGGCCACATTCCTAAAATACAATAGAACGATAGGCACAGGCTTCTATAGACTACCAAATAGAATGTTCTTCTTTCCAACAATAACCATCCAATAAGATACAAAAATACCTTTCTAATTATACATTTAAAACACCTTGCAAGGAGCATAATGACCAATTCTCCAACATATCCTCTTGCCAAAACACCAATTCTTTCTAGACTATTAGTTATCAGTCTTGATTTCTTGCAAAAACTCTACCATTGCTTTGGATTGTTAATTTGACCATTTTGGAACGACTTTATCACATTTCAGAAAGTGTGTTTCAAAACTTCATTCTCAAGAGCATTAGTGCTCCCTGGTGACGCAGTAAGTCCATAAATGAATGGCAGGCAACCCCTAGACCCCAATCTCCAAGCACTATCACCATCCCGTATAATGGGACCCTACTTATGCTAGTGTTCATATCATACAGTCTTCAGCATATTAGTTCTACTCTTCTACTTTTGATAATCAACAAAAAGAGAAACGGGAAATTACCAATGGCCGGTATTAAAAACAAGGACATCGTAGAAGTCGGTGATGTCAGCCCAGTCATCAGCCGGAATATCAACATCTACACGATATATTCCCTTCAACCCGTTGTGATTAGATACCGCTGACTGTGTTGGCTGCCACCTTATTAGATCAGTCATGAGCATGTTAGGTTGCTACAGAAAAAATTAGACAACAAAATCAACTAATTACAATATTCAAACAGAGGTTATTAAGCAATCAATTTAAAAGGCAAAGCATGACTAAATGAAAAAACAAAGTATTCCAAGTTCCAACTTATTATTACATCTGCTCCAAACCATCTAAATAGACTACTGTTCCATGTATTCATAGTCTCAGAAAACATTGCTAGTAGATCATTATGTTTAGTAACTTGAGTTAGAGAATCAGGGGTACCCAGGGGTGGCACTTGATTACTTACTAGGAAAAATAGGTGCTCGGTGGTTGATAACTGATAAGCAAACGATGACTTGTCCAAACAGATTCATGAACAGTGCAACATACTAAATATTTTCCATGCTGACTAACAACTAGAATCTTTTTTCGAAACAAATAGCACAAGACCAAATACTAAACAAAACTCCAACAAAACAAAGATGACTAACGAATAACGATACGAAAAGGAGTTCCATCACTACCATAAAGTTCACACATAAACTAGTGCTTATATCCCACAGCATCAATTCAGAACCAGTTAGACAATTTTGCCTCCACATTAGAACAATTCAATAATGAGAAGTGAAATAGCAATGCAATAAAATGAAACTCAGCATACATCACATAAACGTTTAAAACAAAGTTTCACCAAGGCGCATCAGATGAAGATTCAATTCATCATCCATGAATTAGCATATGCAGTAGACAAGACATTCAAAGAAAAATCCTGATTTCCTTACTCGTATTTCGCAAGCAACACAGCGCGATGGTATGCCACCGTAACATTGAACCGGGGAAAATAACCCCCCTTCCAAGCCCCCTTCCTCTTCCACTTCTTCGCACCCAAATCAGCACCCCTAAGCACACAAAGAAACGCCACCAAGAAATTCTCATTCAACGAGTCCCCAACGAACCCAATCCTCTTACCCCTCATCAAACCCAGAAACCCTAGCGCATCAACCCGCGGCAAATCGCACTTTTCGGGGACCCATTTCCACGAATTGATCCGACCCATCTTCTCTCTCCCGTTCCTCAGGCAGTTCCAGGCGTTCCTTTGGAAAGGGCAGGTGTCGTCGTACGTGGGTTTTCGATTTGGGTCGGTTTCCCAGCGGCCGTTGAAGAGGTTGCAGGGGGAGGGGATTGGGTGGTTGGAGGGTTGGGGTTTGGGTGGAGGAGGGGAGAGGAGAGGGAGGAGGGTGGAGTAGAGGACGATAAGGAGGCATGTCGGGATGAGGAGGAATTTGAAGAGAGGTGGTGTGAATTTGGGAGCCATGGTTGGTTAATGTTCCATTGTTACGTGGGAGTGAGAGAGATCTGTAGTAGTGGAAGCGGAGGAACGTCTGGTTTGGCCGATACCCGCAAGGCCGCAGCCGTGTTGTCGGGAATATTGCAGGGCAATGTATTTTTTTGGCAATGTATTACCACCCCCCCGCGTCCCCCGAGAGATACTTTTGTTTATTTATTTATTTTTTATTTTTTCATAGTTTATACATCAGCGGGCTATTGGCAGTGACATTCCAATTTATCCCCTTTGTACTTATATTTATAATTTTCAAATTTAAAAATAATAGATTTATTGAAATAAAAAAATATGTAATATAAATTTTATTAAATAGATTTCGATAGGATCTATCAAATTCTGTAAAAAAAATTAAAATTTATTTTCTTAAACTCATTATTTTTAAACTTGAAAATAAGTTCTTATTTTTTAAATACTTATTTGAGAATCTGGGACGGGGCCCATTTTAATTTTTTTTGCAGAATTTGATACATCTCATCAAGATTTATCAAATAAGATTCATATTGCATATTTTTTTATTTCAATAAGCCTACTATTTTTTAACTTGAAAATTGTAAATAAGTACTTATTTTTTAAGGAGCAAAAGCGGAACGGGTCACAGGGTCCAAAGGCTGTCTATAGCCTTGAAACCCACCATCGCTGATGAGCATTCAATATTGTAGATATTTGGTGCGACTAGTCCCATTTTATGTTGTTTTAACTTGCATTTATTTAGCTTTTATTTGATACTGCACGTAAGGTGTGTTTTTAGTGCTTTCAGGTAAAACGTGCAAATAAGGCGCATTTCAACGTTATGGATGGCTCAAGTGCTTCCAAGTACCCGAAGGCCCTGTCGGCCCCTTAAAATCTATCTAAGTATGAAAAAATGACTTTCTGAAATAGTATCGATTTTCGAGATTAAAAATGGCGGTAATTGATCCTTGAATTTTTCTAAGAGTAACTACGAAGTTGTAAGGTTTTATTTGAAGAGCAAAGTCATGTTTTGAGCCATTTTCTCTTGAGAAAAATGTGCAGTTTTCTGTTTTGTACTAAAAGTGGAGGGTTGACATTTTGATTTAAATGGAATCTTGAAATTCTGGTAATGCCATTGTTTCCAAATGAGGGATACTTTCTTATTTTCATTAAATAAATTAAAGTAAAAGAAAGGTTTAAAATGTAGCATTTACTTAAATTTAGAGAATGAAAATAAGATGCTGAGGAGCTGTGAAGTTGCTGGGAGCTGTTTGCTAAAGCTGAAGCCAACCTGAAATCTGCAGTTTTGAAGATTGTTATCGATAACATCCTCAATGGTATCGATACCATTTGCTCCATTTTGGTCCACAAGTTGTCCAGACCTGAGGGAATCGATAACATTTTGTTGGAGTTATCGATACCAATTTTCTCCGGGGGATCATTTCAAGGATGTTATCGATACCTTAGCCTATGGTATCGATAACTTTTGTCTCCTGCAGATATTTTTACTGCTTTTTGGACTTTCCATTTATGGAATACTTGCCACTTTTGGCAAGTTCAGGGATATTTTGTGGAGAGAAAATGCTGAGTTGTATAAATACTCTTCTCTCTCTCTCTTGAAAGGGAGGAGGTAGTTAGTTTAGGTTAGTCTTTCTCCATTAATGTCTTTCAAGCTTTTTTAGTTAAATCTTTCAAGAACACTTGTAAGTCTTTATCGTTTGTTAATTTTCCGTTTATTAAAGTTGTTTGTACGGATTAGATTCTTACTAATATCAAGTTTATTTTTGTTTTTATCGGTTAATCATGTTTTCATTTCCTAGTATAATTTCTAGCCTTTTCAATATGTGTGAGTAGTCAATAAGGCTTGGCCATGGAGGAATAACCCATTGTGACTTTGGTTAATCTTGTCTTTCTCAACTTAAGACTTGAGGTTTGGTTTGAAAATGTGAGTGGTTCGCCTTTTATGTAACAAAACTTGTCGATGTTAATCTCCGGTGATCATATGCTTGCACATATGGTTCCGTGAGCTATGTCTCGCCTCGTGTTTGCCAAAAGAACCAAAGAACTTGCTCGCTTTCCAAACCACGCTTCTAGTTCTTGACCTTGATATTTAGTTTGAATGCAAGTCTTGGTGTTGTTAATCTCCGGTGATCATGTGCTCGCTCACATGATTCCGAGAGCGATGTCACGCCTTGTGTTTAGCTTGTTATTCAAACTCTATATCAAGTCTAACTATTTTCATAGCTAAATCTTCCGGTTGATAGCCTATGCCGTGCGATTCAACCGTGTTTTCGTTGAGAATTGTTAGATGGCTTAAGTTACGGGCGTTAGTAACTCCATTGCCTTGCCGTCTTTAATTCTTAGTTAAAACTCATTTATAGTATTTTTCATAAGAGTATTTCTCCACCTTTCAAAAGAAAACCAAAAGTTGGCCGTTTAAACGCCGGAAACCCTTACATCTACAATCCGAACAAGCTATATTCGAGCTCCCTGTGGATCGACTCGGACTTTGTCGCTATACTATGCAAATCTTTAGTTGTAGTCCGATTAATAAATAATTGAATTTGACGGCCGTTTGGTAAATTTCAACGACTACCGAATGGGCGCATCACTCGCCCCTCTCGAGACTCGAACTCCTACTTCCATTGAGAGAGGAAGGTGAACTTACCAACTTGACAAGCTTGGTTTGCTCAGAGATGCTTATTCACGGAGCTCCGTGAATAAGTGGAAAATAGAACCCGCACGATCTCACCTGTTTGTTTCGGCAAAATATAGTTCGAATTTAAAAAAAAACCTCTTCCACCAAATAGTTTTTTTTTTAAATCCGAACCGTTCAAAACACTTTTGGATGTGCGCGATTCAACTCCGTAAAAATTGAGTGAATAAGTTTTTCTCATTAACCCAAAAAGATACCCCCAAAACTATTGATGATGATTAGGCAGTACAAAAGGAATTTAATGTATCTCAAATGACATAACCAAAATTGAATAATCAAAACTTGTCACCTTATTTTTTTGTTATCCATTTAAAGGGTTGTTAAGATTAACAATATAAAGTCTCACAATAATTCATAATCAAAAATTCATTTTTAGTAGGGAGGAATAGAGAAAGTTGGGAATAAATGTAATTAGGTGCGACCTTGGCTCTGTTAGATATTTTGACACTTTTCCGGGGTTGTCCAAATTCTCCATTGGTGTCTTTGCTATATCGACTCTGTTTGATTGTAATGGGTAGGTTCGTAGGGGATAGTTGCTCGCTCGATACTCCTCTCATTTTCTGCGCCAAGTTGACCGCTGCGAATTCGATCATATTGCGTGAGAGATAAAAGCATTTCACTATACATCATGCATATTAGCTCAAGCATAAACTCAAGCAAGTTTCTTTTGGCCACACTGTTTTTTTATGCTCAAGCATCTCTTACTCGCTCGAGCAACTTTGATCGAGTCTTTATATACCAATTTCTCTTCAATTTTGCACGATTGTCTTTCCCATAAAACTCTCCGAAAATTTGATATCGTTACGCGACTTTCTTTTCTGGAGTGTACAAATAAAGATCACGTTTGCCTCTTCAGAAATTCGGTGAGATTTTGCTTTCCATTCTTGCATCATTAAAAGATTTTCGGTCAACAAAAAATATAAGTATGAAAGGGGTTGTGCAGCCATAGGGAGGTAACTCTCATGTGAAAGAGTTTTTTTTATACAAACGAAAGAAAGGGCTGCTCGACTGTTTTGGTTTTCCGGGCGAGAGATTTTGTTTGTTAATAAAGAAAAAGAATGGGGTGCAAGGTAGTGGGGTGATTTTGGTGTGCAGCCCATATTCCATTTTTGTTGTTCTTGCCTCGTGCATCTTTGGCGCTGTTTGGGTTGTCTAGATCATGTTTTTCATCATATCATTTATCCATTCATTGTTCGTGGTTTTTGGTGCCGTTTGCTATCGTGACTGAATCTTTGGGAGATTGATTCGGAACCGGTTGAATCCGGAGATAGGGCGTGAAGTCCGTAGTGCATCTATTGGATCTTGAAGAAGCTCTGGGAGCATTGGAGATTTGCGAGAATAGGTAAATGCTTGGGTAAGGTTTTTGCTATTTCACAATCTGTACTTCTTTTCGATTAATAGAATAAAATAGTAGTGTTAGGCCGTGATTTTGGCTTAGGATTATTTAGGACCCTAAGTTTTTCCTAAGTTTTTTCACGTAAATCGTGTGTCTCTTGTCACAAGATTTTTATTCTACTGCAGTACTTGATTTTTGGTTTGGATTAATTGAGATAATCAACCCGTTCATCTATATTAATTTTTAAATCAGAAAATTGGTATTTATTTATTTATTTTTATCAAAACTCCTATTCACCCCCTTCTAAGATTAGATTGAACGCTTCCGCATAATTGCACTATTGATAGTGATTGATAATTTTATTATCTTGAAAACTTAATTACTGATATTGAAATCAATGGGATCTACGACAAAATGACCCTCTCCCTTTTCTCTCCCTTCTCCCAAATGGCTCATATTTCTCGATTTTTTGTGTGAATATAGTTATTTTTTTAAGTACAACGATCACATATCTATATTTTTAAAAACAACCATAAAAAAGATTAACTATGCACCTTTTGGGGTATTGGCTAAGTCAAAAAAATTCAGCATGGCAACCTATAGGTTGTTGGTTGAGTTGGAAGACATCCATTTATATATTTAATGTCACATATTACGTCTATACGCTCATCGATAAATAGTTATTGAACATATTTCTTTACCTTATGTGCCCAAAAAAAAAAAAGTTCTGTACTTTTTTACGTAAATAAGGAGGTTACTTTTTAAATATGACCAATTTTCACTTATGCAAAAAAAGTGATCGTAAAAAGAAAAAATTGCACTCTATTTTTTCATGAAAATGTCCTAGTGTTTCAAAATACACATAGTACAATTTTCAAATCAAAGCACAATAACAGATGAATTTTGAAGTGCATATGAAAAAAAATAAGGTGCGAAAGTTATTTTGACAAAGGGAAATGGTCATATACGTACATTGTCTATATCTATACCAATAATGTGCCATACTCATTCATTTTCGTACATATTAAACTGTTCTTCTATGATACTAGTAAGATCATGTAAACCTAGGACCACCCAATTGATATTGTTTCGTAATGGAAGCTAACGGAATTTTAACTGTAAAGGGGACATTGAAACTTGACCGATAGTGCGAGGGCTTGAAAAGTGAAATTAAAAGTATAAGGGACAAAGTGACACTAATCATAAAGTGCAGGGGTGAAAAGTGTACTTTATCCGCTTGTTTGGTTGGAAGAATAGGATTAAGTGGGATTATATGGTCAAGAAATTATAAGTGATGAGACTAGGGCGCTGCTATTCGCAGCTTTTTATTTTCTCTCATAGCTCGTTAAATTTTTTTAATTATACTCGACAGTTAATTATCGAAATTGAGATATATTTTCAGCATCCAATTACCGAAATATAATATTTTTTTCAACAGCTATTTACCGAAAATGTATTTTCGGCAGTTGTTTACCGAAAATTGAACATATTTTCGACATGTAGTTACCAAAATATAATCTTGTTTTCAACAGCTATTTACCGAAATGTTATGTATGATTTTCAATAACCATTTACCGAAATGTAGTGGGCTATGAGAGAAAATAAAGGGCTGCGAATAGCTGCGCTCTGAGACTAAATAGTTCAAGGTCTATTATTTTTTTAAATAGCAAAAAATTTTCTATTAATATTTGAATAAGCATTACAAAGATTAAAATGAACAAGGATTAACGACATCACATCTCTAAATAAAGTCTAAGAACAATTATGAGCCAATCCAAGACCTAAAGAGAGAAGAACCTAGATAGATTGACAAGATGTCAAGCAGGGGTGTCAAATGGGCGAGTTTGGGTCAAAATGAGCAAGTTGTAAGTGGGTTGGGTCTTTAATGGGTCAATATTTTAATAGGTCAATGACCTATTTAGACCCATTAATGAGTTCAATTACCTATACCCAACCCAACTCATTTATTTAAAATTAAACCCGACCTGCCCATTAACCCAATTATATACTATATACTAAAATTTTAAAATGACTAAAATACCCATATACACTGTAATGATCATATTACTCCCATACATTTAAATGACTAAAATACCCATGCACAAAAAAATTACCATACTATCCATATATACTAGAATGACCAAATTAAACAAAAATGTCTACCGCCGCTCTGTTTCACAGCTCTCTCCATTGTTTTCAATCTCCGGATTGTAAAAGACTCTTCTAGGGTTGGAAGAGATTTTTCAAAATTTGTACTATTGATTGCCGAGACGGATGGGAGATTGAGTGCTGCGGTGGGGGAGCGACACTGCTGAAAGGGGAAAAAAAAGTCAATTTTTTTTTACTTAAAAATGATTATTTCCCAAAATATTTGGATAAAAGTAAAAAAAAATTACTTTTCCGATTCGTTTCGTCAAAACGAATCAAATAGTCAAAAAAGATTAGCACAAAATGAACAATTGCGAAAAAGATTGAATAATGACAAAAAGTACTAAAAGAGAAATAACCATTTTGAGAACTTCGGTTACTTAGTTAGGGGGTGCTTGAGAACCTATTTTTGAACCAAAATAGCTTTTGGTTCAGGAAATTTTTCATACACTTATTAGATTTCTCCATTCGGGACAAATCAATAAATAAATAATAAAAAAAAACTCAAAACTATTAACAAATGTGAAAGAAAAAAATTTGAGTACAAACAAATCAATACGTTCTAGCGGTACAGTCATGGACCACGTCGATCGTCTCAAAGTCTAGACCTGACTAGACAAGGTACAGAATGGGTTTAGGGGGTTTAATTGGAGTCGTTCCACTGTTTTTTTAGTGGGTTATATGCATGTCTTATTGGGTCATTTAAGTTGATCCAATTGATACTTAATTGAAAACCATTAATAGATAGGTTAGATGTGTTAAGATCCATTCTAACCCAACTTATAAATGGGTTGGGTTGGATCTATTTTTTAATTGATGAATTTGAGTTTGTTAATGGATTTGAATTCAATTTGTCACCCCTTATTGTCAACCAAGGTAACACCAATTGGGCCGAAGCCCATACACCTAATAGGTTGGAACACTAATGGGCCGAAGCCCTAAACAAAGCGCAACCCTAAAAAAAAAACCCAAGACTCCAAACCCAACCAACACCCCCAATCGCTGCCACCCTGCATCTAGGGGTGCAAACGATTCGAGCCGTTCGCGAGCGGCTCGAAGCTCGGCTCTGCTCGGTTCGAGACACAAACGAACGAGCTTGAGCTAAAATGTTGGGCTCGTTTGATAAACGAACCGAGCTCGAGCTCATCGAAACTCGGCTCGAATTGGCTCGCGAGCCCAACTCTATATATATATATATATATATATATATATATATATATATATATATATATATATATATATATATATTACATATTTATATTTATTCATAAACGAGCCGAGCGAGCCGAGCTCGAACTCTGTAAATACATCTCGAGCCGAGCTCGAGCTTGAGTCCTGCTGTTCGTCACGAGCTCGAGCCGAGCTCAAGCCAACTAAATTTTTGGCGAGCCAAGCTCGAACACTCTAAAACTCGGCTCGGCTCGTTTGCAGCCCCACCTGCATCCACCCGCCAGCCGATTTCCTCCACAACCACCAACCATACCCACACCAGCAGGAGCCACCCTTCCAAACGCAATCCAACCCTCCAAAGTAGGCAGCTCAACCACTGTGCTCCACCAGTAGCCTCATCCAAAAGGACGAAGCCAATAGACGACGCAGGTTGCAGAAAACGAAACACAAGTAGCGGACTAGAACCACACGCTATTAGGCAAATACCAAAACCACCCATCAGTGAATCCAGCAGGATCTCGCAACAACACCCAATTGAAACTCCACCCCCACAAAATCCACAGTGCCGTTAGGCAAGTAACTGGAGACGCCCATTAGAGAATTTGGCAGGATCTTGCCGGAAAGTAGGTAAAGAAAGAGAAAGGAAAAACCGAAACAAAAGGGCTGTGGAATAGAAAGGGGAAACGAGGGGGAGAGAGAGATAGGGAGAAGAGAGAGGGAGAGGAGGAGATGCTCAGAGGGAGGGAAAGAGGAGGCGCCCCCAGCGGAATCCTAGCTGGCAAAAATCAAAGAGAGGGGGGAGAGGGTTTATATAAAGAAGGGATGGAAAGGAGAGAAACCATTCGCCTTGTTTGCTTGTGTGCTATTGTGCATGGGATTACATAAGAGACAAGTCTTATCCTAACTATCCCATGTTTGTTGGAAGACCTTCGTACAAGGATTAATGGCTTAATTTACTATCTTGTCCCTATTGCAATTGGTTATCCCAGTTATATTTCTTCAGCATAAAAAAATGCAAACCATCAAAACCATAAAATTCTGCAAACCATTAACCTCACCTCCAATCAACGGGTGAATAACAATCCTAGATGCACGCATCTTCTATATACAACCATATAATGATATGCATATAAGAACGAGTCGAAGCAAGTGCTATAGTCATTTTTCATCCCCATTATAGAATTCTATGCTTCAGTGGGGATGAAAAATGGCAAAGTTCCATATGTATGAAGATGTATATTTCCATCACTAAATAACAATAGCTATATTTGACGCCTCAGCAAAATAGTGTGAATTCACAAAAGATGATAAACAAATGGATGCTTCTACCATGGCCCGACGGCAAATATATGATAATTTTTTTGAAAAGTTAATTTTTTTTTAAAAGTCCGTTGTAGAGAATAGAGTCCTATTTTACAGCTAACTACTTTCTAGTTGACTAATTTTTCTTTCTACTGAGTAATTTTTGGTGTCATTTTTTAGGGGTGTTCAAGAAAACCGTCCAAACCGTAAAACTGGTTCGATCCGGACAGAACCATCCTATTTTGGTCCGGTTCTGTGATTTTACGGTCAGATAATGGTTCCAAAAAAATAAGAACCGTTGATTTTGGTTCGGTTACTGATTCTCAATTAATCAACCGTGGTTAGAACCGAACTGAACCGTTTAAAACTAAGATAAATATAGATATACATATGTGTGTAATTATATGTGTTTGAATTTTTTAGGTTAATCTTTTCCTTGCTAAACTTAATTTATTTAGAGATGAAATTTCATTTATTAGTAAAATTTTTATTTTCTTCATTTCTTTCCTATTCCAGCAGATTATCTTCCTATTTCTTTAATTTTATAAGTTCATATTTTGTTAATAAGTGTTTAGATGCTTATTGGATAGAATCGGAACCGAACCAAAACCGAACCGGTCTTGAGGTTTGGTTTTGGTTAGGTTCCATGTATATATTGATTAGGTTTTGGCTCTCGATTTTCTAGAATCATTTGAAATGGTCCGGTTACTGATTTTATAGAAAATCAGACCAATCCGAACCGTGTACACCTAGGGTTGCATACAAACCGAGCCGCTCGCAGCTCTGCTCGTTAATGGCTCGTTCAAGCTTGGCTCGGAAGTTAAATGAATGAGCTCGAGTTGATTTTTTCAGCTCGTTTAGTAAAAGAGCCAAGCTCGAGCTAGGATAAGCTCGGCTTGAGTCGGCTCAAGAGCCGGGATATATATACTTAAATTTAGGATTTTTATTGTTATCTCATAATTTGTTCTTTTCGTTTTCACTTTCTAGTCAACCAAGGGAGGGGAGAGCACACTAGTACACCCCCGCTCCATAAGAAAATGAAAGATATATACCTTCACAATCAAAATATTTTTGGTTGTATTAGGTTTTTGCGAGGATATATATACATTTTTCGTTGGTTCGTTGAGGCTCGTGAACAAGCTCAATCTCGAGTCAAGCCAAGGCTCGCTCGACTTGAGCTCGACTGTTAAGTTTTTACTGAGCTCGAGCTCGTGTTCGTTAAAAACTTATTAAACAAGTTTGAACACCGTAAAACTCAGCTCGACTTGGTTCGTTTCCGGCCCTATGAACACCCGTCATTTTCCGTCCCATTGGAGTTGCTCTATTTATAACGCCACTCACATTCGCCAGAAACATAAAAATTATGAATAATAGATACAGTAGTGTCACTCTCCTCAAGTCTCAATCCAATCATCTTCATGAGCGTCACCACCAAAGCTAGTGGCACCACCAGTTGCGCTAGCCTACTAGTACATAGGCGCACACCAGCCTTATTCCCTTTGTCGTTGCCATTATTGAGCTTCAAGATCAGATCAACGACTATTCCACCTTCTTCTTATCTTCCCAATCTAGTACTACAACCACACCAATCACTTACTCTCTCTCTTCGTTGCTCATCCTCTCTCTCCGCCTCCGGTAAGCAAACACTACTACTTACAATTCTAGAAATCAACGCTCAAATTTTCGACTAATTCCTTCAGATCGTTCGGGTTACAAGTTAATGACCTAGAAATCAAACCTTATCTTGTTTATCGAGGATTGAATTCGAGTTATTAGCACACCAACACTCGCTTCCGTTTGTATGTCTATACGTGTGTTCGTTTATATAGGCGTTTGTCAAATGCCAGCTTTAGAGTTAGAGATTTGATTGCTTGATGACACTCGAAACAGCAAACGCGCGGGGAGAAAACAACCCCCGTGACTATTTTGAGTTTAAAACACGTATCGACTATTAGAATGCCACTACGAGTGCACATTGTAATGCTAGATCTCCTACTGGATAATCGAGAGGTCAAATGGATTAGGGAAGTGTGGATTGCCATTATGGATTATTTGATTTGGAATTTTTTTCTGTGATTAGGGTCCGAATTTAGTAGTGTTTGTGAGGAGATTTGATATTTTTTTATTATTAACTGTTTGCTCACAATATTGAATTTATTGTAGTAATGTGATGTACTTGCACCTGTTGATCCATGCACATTTTTATATCAGCATTCTAGGTAATCTATACAAGTCATATGACCAAGCACAGCTCTAGTATTTTGATTTAGCAGTGACAAAAATGTTTGGAAAATTTTTCTATACAAAACACAAACTAAAAGATATTTATTTTGGTTGAAAATTATTGGGTTGGTTTAGTTTCTTTTGCTGTGTTATATTGTCTACTTACTCACAAATGTAAGTAGATTTTCATTTAATTTGTCTTCAAACGAACGATCTAGTGCCGACAATGTTAAAGAAGATACAAAATTATATGTATGAAATACAAATTTTAGTACATTTTCTGAAGCCACGGAGTTCACTTGAACCCAATCTAACGTAGAGCCGGCCCTGCATATGACCAACATCATTCGGTTTTGAATTTTCACTCAAAAAAATTTCAAAAATTTCAGGCTAGTACAGGTTGAAATCTATGCAGGAAACTAGTGCAGCACTACCCGCATCTACAAAATCAAAATTGGTGAAGCTTTTGCTTTGATAGCGTAATTGTCAACTAAAGGTTATTTGATTAGTGAATGAGGAATTTCTTTGCGACCACATAAGACATTTTTGTTGGCATTCTACGATGGGGATTTAAAATGTATTTTGAAATGTTTAATATTAGTTGTAAAGGCTTGGTTAGTGATATGGAAAAGTTGATGGCATTAGACGTGACAATTCAAGGTATGATGTTCAGAGAATCAGAATGAATAGAGGTGCTTCAGTACATGGTTAGCTGGAACATAGGGTGTTATCCATCCATGTGTAGAGGTTGATGCAAATTGTTCGGAAAAGCACTTGCGTAGTTTTCTTGTTTTCAGCAGCTGATTTCATTTTTGCTAATGGTATTATTAGCATTTTTCTCTAACCTTAAATTGATTATGAAGTTGGAATGTGGAAATTTAGTAGTGCCCAATTAGTTCTTCTTTGACATATCCTACAGATCTTTGAAGTGCATTTTACATTTTCTTACTCTATTTTAAGCTTATTTTTTGCTTGTTTCAGTTTCAAGCATGGATTGTGGTGGAGGTCCAAGTATATATCCGCTGCACCGTTGCAAAACGCTTCACTTTGTAGGTGTCAAATTCATTCTTCATTCCCTATTATGCAACATTGATTAGAAGCTCAATGTCTTTTGTTTAAAGGGCATTCAAGACCACCATCCCTACTGGGTTTTACTCATGCTTTCCAAGCTGTCATCTTATTAAACCATACGTCCAGGTGAGGCACGCGCAAGGAGTTCACAATGTAGAAGGAGAAAAGAACTATAAAGTATACATGTCTCCGGAATATTTTGACGCACCACTTACCCCACTGGGCTGGCAGCAGGTCGTGTCCAAATCATTTTTAATGTTTTTATGCAGACTCATTTGGATGAATAAAAAAAAAAGAAATTTGTAAGAGTATTTTGCTTTTAATCCAGAGCAAAATTTTGAGCCTGATGTGAAGAATTTTATTGCTACTTTAACAGGTTGATAATTTGCGTAAGCATGTTAGATCATGTGGGCTTTTTGAGAGGATTGAATTAGTGATCACGTCCCCTCTATTAAGGTATTGATGCTGGTCTTTAGTGCCATTACTGCCGCCTTTGGATATATCTTATTCAGTATACTCTTCAGATTTACATGGTTTCTGTTCAGTATTCAAGATTGGGCTCAAACTTTACCATTTGGTTGATTAACTTATGGTGATGAGTATGATGACTTAGGAAGATGTTGGATCTTTTCACTTGCATGGAAGTACAATGTATATTGGAATTTGCACTCAAAGCTTGTCGACGTCTGTAGATATTCGGCAATGGATTATACAACTGGAAGTCTGGAAGGACAGCCTCTGTTATGCACTTTGAGCATATTAATGTTGATTATCAACTTACTATCTTTAGGTTAAAAATAAATAGATGAGGACTCAGCCTGCTTTAGTTTTATTTGCTTTGATTGTTAAATGGTTATGGCTGTTAACGCTAATTAGCGATATTCTTGTACTGAGATGGGTAAACTCTGCATAAATTTCTTAGATTCTGATTTACACTAGAATTGGTGCAGTTATCTTCTAATCTGTCTTATGGTGGTTTGTTTGAAGAACTTTTTATCACTATGATACAAGAGGGAAATCCAATGCTGTGCAATATCGGGATTTTGACTGGACTTCTATTTCGCTTTTAATAAGACCGTTTGGCGAAATTTTAGAACACTCCTGTTATAAGTGGTTTGATGGAAATTCTTCGTAAAACATATCTTCATATGGCCATTTATGTCATCTAATATTTGCTCGGTGTTTAATTATGTGATTCATGAGGAAAAGGGTTATCGGAGTTAACCTTTGCTTATGTGTGAGCTTCTCACTTCCCACGACACGCTTACATGGATTTTGATCGGATATAGGGTAGTAAAAGTTGTTGAGGCAGACAAAATGGCTGGCCGAAATACTTAATTAGGAATTTGACTTTCTGAAATTTGAATCCAACCAACTTCTACATTTCTGCCCATTAAAAAATGGGGTCAAATTTTCAAAAAGTTGGAAAGGAAATTTTGGTACAGTTATGATGAGTGAATAAAACTGGGCTGTTGGTTCATCTGTTTACCCCATGTTTCTTGACCGTGAATAGTTTGTGTGTATGTTCTTGTCTTGTATTTTATTCTTCCTTTTTTTCCTTTTCCCTCTTTTTGGTCTGATGAGGCATGCATTAGATTCATGTGTAGGATTTTGATCACTTACCATGGCATTGCAGGACAATGCAAACAGCAGTTGGAGTATTTGGTGGAGAAGGCTATACAGACAGGATTGATTCAGTACCACTAATGGTGGCAAATGCAGGAAATAGTGATCGTCCTGCAATTTCAAGTCTGGATTGCCCACCTATCGTTGCAGTAGAGCTTTGTCGAGAACATTTTGTAGGTCTTGTTATTTGTTGTTTGTCTTACTACTATGTTTGAGCTCTGTACAAATTTTGAGTGTCGTGCAGCAATAGTTACTATCAGGAAAAGAAATCCTAAATGTTGCCCTCTTGGAAAGAGACTCTTCATGTCGTTGAGGACCAAATATTCTATTCATGTGGCAAAGATGAACCCAGCAGGGGTGATTGGTAAAAGTTGCACGAAGACTGATTGTGAAAAACCCTTGAGGTTGTAGGGCAGCAAGTCAAACTTCTTAAGCTATATGCAAGAGAGGGATTATACCATATATGCCTTCCATAATTTAGAAAGCTAATAACAAACTGAGCATGATGGGCTTTCCAAACATTATCAAACACTGCATTGGAATGAAAACCTAATACTCTGAAACAAGGCACAAGCTGCCAAATCGCAGGTAATTATTCTTCTAAATGCATTTATTGGTGTGAGAGGGTTTGGTTCCAAGTTGTTTGCAGTGAAGGTATTAAAATGTAAATTTGCACTACTTCCGTTAGTAACTTTTTGTGATTCGCCATATTTTATTTGAATGCATATTCTTCTGAGAAACTTGAACTATAGGTTTATATATGAGGATGTAAAGGTGACTTGCATGATTAATCTGACCAAGTAGGTGTTAGCTTGAGATAATTGAAGCCTATGTCTTTTGTTAGAGATTAGTTAGAGCTCTCTCTCTCCTTTGAGGCGTTGATATGATAACCTGATTAAGTGAGTTGGCAAGGGGTGGTTATTCATTGATTGGACGATTGTTAGAACTCTTGTTTTTTTCTTGATAAAAGGACGCTTGTATCCATTTTCCACTTGTCGTGTATGAGGTGAAAACTAAGCTATTTAAAATCCTATTGAAGTTGGGGAGTAATATCTGGTGTTCATCTTTTAGTCCTGAAAATATTATATGTATCGTGGTAAAGATTAATTCCTTAGAGCCTTTAATTTTTTATTTTTTTATGAATACTTAGTGCTGGTTTACGCATTGACATTTGAAGCCCTCCAAACTTCTCTTATATGCTTTTGGTTGCAGGGTGTTCATCCTTGTGATGGGAGGAGAAGCATCAGTGACTATCAGTACCTTTTTCCAGCTATGGATTTTTCACAGGTGAGCACTCAGCTTTCAGTAATATTTAGTATGACTCAACATTTTAAAACCGGGTCCTATTACGTTAATATACCTTTTGATTCTTGTTTAGATAGAAAGTGACGAGGATATATTGTGGACAGACAGCTTTAGAGAGACAAAGGAAGAACTTGCAGCTAGGGGGATGAAGTTCATGGACTGGTGAATACCCTCATACTTTTTGGTTCTTTGTAGATCCTTGTATGCGTTACAACAGTGCCCTACCTTACTGGTTCTCCAATAGAATAAGAAATGATGCATGAAACTTAAGTGTCTAAGAGTGTTATCCCAACCATCCTTTCATGTTTCCATGTTGAATTACCTAATGTTATGTGGATGGCAGAAAATGGTTCATTGAATTACCAAGTGCCCTAGTGACACACCTTACTGGTTCTCCAATATAATAAGAAATGATGTGTCCAAGAGTGTTATCCCAACCATCCTTTCATGTTTCCGTGTTGAATTACCAAATGTTATGTGGATGGCAGAAAGTGGTTCATTGAATAGTCTTATATTGCGATCCAGGTGCCTAAATGTGTGAAGAAGATGCTGAAAATCTGCTCTTATAGTAGTCTATCTCCACATAGAGAACAAATGACATTTTCTGTTGTTCTCAGTTGTAATTGTTGTGAGAGAAAGAAGGAAAAGTGTATAGGGTGTTAACTAACCCTAACACAAGTGAGCTTTATTTATATTATGTGGCGACTAGTTACATAACATAAGCAACCAATGTGGGACTAAGTCCAACTCTATTCTAACATTCCCCCTCAAGCTGGAGAATAAATATCACAAAATCCCAGCTTGTTACGTAACAACTCTAAACGTGGTTTGAATAAAGGTTTGGTGAAGATATCTGCCAACTGAGCTCCTGCAGATACGAAAGGAGTTTGCCAACACGCCACTATCTATCTTCTCCTGAACAATATGACAATCTGCCTCGATATGTTTGGTTCTCTCATGAAATACCGGATTCGAAGCGATATGTATTGCTGCCTGATTATCGCAATACATAGGAATAGGTTGTACACCAAACCCCAACTCCTCGAGCAAAGCTCTCAACCATACAACAAAGCATGTAGTATGAGCCATGGCACGATACTCTGCTTCAGCACTGGATCGAGCAACCATAGTTTGTTTCTTGCTGTTCCAGGTAACTAAATTTCCACCAACAAAAGTACAGTACCCAGTTGTGGACCGTCTATCAGATGGTGATCCTGCCTAATCAGCGTCGGTAAAGGCTTCAACATGCAAATGATCATTTGAACGATAAAACAGGCCACGTCCCGGATGAGCCTTGAGATACTTCACAATATGAAGACAAGCTTCCCAATGTGGAAACCGAGGGGCTGACATGAACTGATTTACCATACTGACAGCAAATGAGATATCAGGTCGTGTATTGGTGAGATAATTCAGCTTGCCTACCAAGCGACGATAACGGTCTGGATGAGGAAATATCTCCCCCTGATCAACACACAATTTGACGTTTGGATACATAGGAGTCTCCACAGGCTTTGCACCCGATAAACCAATCTCCTCTAGAATATCTAGCGTATACTTTCTTTGAGATAGGCTGATCCCTTCCTTGAATCTTGCTACCTCAATACCCAAGAAATATCGTAGCTTACCCAAATCTTTGGCGTGAAACTGACGCTATAAGAACTGTTTCAGCTCATCAATACATTTCTGATCATCCCCAGTAATAATGATATCATCCACATACACAATCAATACTACTCTTCCCCGATCTGACTGAATAGAGAAGACAGAATGATCAGAATGAGAGCGACGCATACCAAATTGCAACACAACATCACTAAACCTGCCAAACCAAGCTCGAGGAGACTACTTAAGACCATAGAGGGCTTTGCGAAGGCGACACACATGAGAACGCTCCCCCTGAGCAACAAACCCAGGAGGTTGCTCCATATACACTTCCTCGAGCAGGTCACCGTGTAAAAATGCATTCTTGATATCCAACTAAAACAAGGGCCAACCAAGATTGGCAGCCATAGAAATAAGAATGCTAACAGAGTTAATCTTGGCCACCGGAGAGAAAGTCTCGGCATAATCAATGCCATACGTCTAGGTATAGCCTTTGGCCACAAGACGCACCTTGTACCGTTCTATTGTGTCATCCGGATTATATTTGACTGTAAATACCCACCGACATCCAACGGTAGACTTTCCTGGCGGAAAAGAAACCAACTCCCAAGTGCCATTGTCATGAAGAGCAGACATCTCAGCCTCCATAGCTGTCCGTCATTTAGAAACAGGTAAGGCCTCCTGAACAGAGTTAGGAACAAAAATGGACGAAACAGAAGTAGTAAAAGCACAAAGGGACGGAGATAGGTGATCATCGGAAACAAACCGAGCAATAGGATGAGATGTGTAAGATTGAATACCTTTACGAAGAGCTATAGCAAGACTAGGTGACGGCGGAGGTGGAGGTGGAGGTGGAGGTGGGGTAGAGGTGGACCGGATCTTAGGACGGAGGAGGCGTGGTAGCTGGTACCTGTGGGGCTGTTGATACTTTTTGCCGATGAACATACACCTGCAAATGAGGACCAGATGGTACACATATAGGAAACACAGACTCAGATTCAGGAAGGTCAACTAGAGTATTGTGACTCGAGTAAAAGGGCAATGACTCATTAAATGTGACATCAGCACAAACAAAATGATGACGAAGAGATGGTGAGTAACACTTATACCCTTTTTGAGTGCGCGAGTACCCAAAAAAATACACCGAATTGACCGTGGATCAAGTTTGTCCCGGTCAGGATCCAGAGCATGAACATAACAGGTGCACCCGAACACTCGTAGAGGTAATGAGTGGAGACGGCGACCAGGAAATAAAACTGTATGGGGTATCTGACCACCTTGAATGCTAGAGGGCATACGATTGATCAAGTAACATGCTGTAAGAACAACATAACTCCAGTAAGACTTAGGAACTTGCATTTGAAATAATAGAGCACGCATAAACTTTGATAAATGCCTAATCTTGCGTTCGGCAACTCCATTTTGTTGTGGAGTTCGAGCGCAAGAAGATTGGTGAATTATACCATGGTCATCAAAAAACTTAGAAAGATAATTACGAAAATATTCACCTGCATTGTCAGAACGAAACGTACGAATGCAAGTATCAAACTGAGTTTTGATTTCCATGTAAAATGACTTGAAGATTGAAGACAACTCTGACCGCTCTTTCATGAGATAAAGATACGTAACACGAGAATAATTATCGACAAAAATAACATAATACTGAAAGCCAAAAACATTAGGAACACGCATTGGACCCCAAATATCAGAATAAACTAAGTGAAAAAGACGGGATGCGCGACTCTCAACCCTAGGATAAAAAGACATTCTATGATGTTTACTAAACTCACAGACTTCACAGGGCAAAGCATTAACATGACTACATGAAGGTACCAGCTGTTTAAGATTCTGAAGGGATGGATGACTAAGTCGACAATGATGTTGACAGGGTGACACAGAAGACTGAAGGGCAACAGAGCTAGGGTGAACATTGCCGGCAAAGTAATACAGACCACCACGCTCAGTACCACCACCAATTTTTCGTCCCGTCTTGAGATCCTGAAACACACAACCATCAAGAAGAAATGTGATAGAGCAATTTAAAGATTTAGTAAGTTTACTAACAGAAATAAGATTTAATGGAAAACAAGGAACGTGCAATACGGAATCCAAAGTCAAAGAAGAAGTAACGGAAACCGAACCCAAACCAGTAATATCAGTGGTAGAACCATCGGCTAAGGTAACACGAGATGGTTTATCAAAAGACTGATGGCCAGAAAGAATAGTAAAAGTACCAGTCATATGATGCGATGCACCAGAATCAATAACCCAAGGAACAAAAAAACGAGAAGACGCAATACAAGTACTAGAAGAACCTGTTTGAGATAGCATAGCAATGGAGGAACTTGTCTGAAGTGACACAAAGTGTTGGTACTCCTCCACAGAAATATTCACCATAGCAGTGGAGCGTGCAACTTGCCTAATATCTTAGGAAGAAGTAACCCGATGAGCCTGAGGAAAACCATGTAGGTCATAGCAATGCTCCATCGTATGATTAGTTCCCCCACAATAAGTACAGAGTCTAGAACCACGGCCTCGACTATGGCCACTTCCCCCTGACATGCGACCTGTACGACTAAATCCATGACGACCAGAGTCATGACTACCAAAAACACGGTCAAAACGACCACTGTACCCATAATCATGGCCGCGACCAAGGCCGCTGCTAAATGAATAACTTAAATCATCAGAAACAACGGAAGTAGAATCAGAACTAGATTTCATTGCAAACATATCACCGTACAATGAGAGGCAACTAGTCATCTACCGATAGATCAAACCTACCAAATACTCCATCAACAAACGGCCAACAAACAAGAAATAAGGAACTGATTGACCGGCTAACAACCCAGGGCACGACAACACATGCATCCAACTACAATAAAACCAAAGTAGCCACCGAACAACATAATCCCAATATCGAGCAACAACCAAGAGCTCATATGCCAACATAGACCCAATAACTCAACACAATCCAACAACCAAAATCAGACTTCAACATATCCAAACTACCATCTATCGGAGAGGATAAACTGTAGATTATTACCACATGCAAAGAACTGAAATCCAAATCCAAGTAAACTGTAGATCCACTAAAAATCCAAAATTACCAGAACAATCAATGCAGAAGAGTGACGGAACGGTACCAAACAGCGATGAACATTATGTGATGAATAGTGCACAATGAACAGTAACGAAATGAACAGTATGTGATGAACAGTAATGATGATAAACAATGCACGATGAACAGTACGACAGTGAACAGTATCGGTGAACAGTATGCGGGAACAGTAATTGTGTGAGCTTGGATTAGGATTGTGATTTTAGGGATTATGTACAGAGGCTAGGGTTTAGGCTAGGGTTGTGGTGCTTTAGGATTAAGGTTAAGGTTAAGATCCCGCTCTGATACCATGTTGTGAGAAAAAGAAAGAAAAGTGTATAGGGTGTTAACTAACCCTAACACAAGTGAGCTTTATTTATATTATATGTGGCGACTAGTTACATAACATAAGCAACCAATGTGGGACTAAGTCCAACTCTATTCTAACAGTAAACTTAGGTTAACTCTTTACCTTTTTATTGCATTTGGCACTTTGGTTGGGGTTTTCTGGGAATCACTGGCTTATGGTGGTGGGTGGTGATTGGAGGAGGGTTAAGTCTTGGGATCATGTGTGGTGCGTGGTAGAGAAGTTGCGATAGGCTTATCGAGTTGCTGTTAATTTTCATCAGTATCTTCACAGCAGCGGTTGCCATATTTTGTGGGACATGCGTTTCTAAGGGGAGGGCAAGACTAGAAAGTGGATGAATTGATGTCCATGGAAAGATCATATGATTTGCAACGGTTGGGGATGATGAGATGTGCTGGAGGCTTTCCTCGTTTGATTTTTTCAGGTCAAATCTTATCACGTTTTTTGTTGGTGAATCTCTTGCTTCCCTTGGAAAGCGATTGGAGTACCCATGCGTGCATGCTCCATCGAAGGTGGTGTTCTCGGTATGGTGTGCTGCTCATGAGAAGATCCTTAGTTTTGGTACTGACAATTTGAGTAGGAGGGGGACGGTTACTTTTTGATAATTGTTGGTCTATGTTTTGACGGTGGGGTCAGTGAAGCATATTCTCATTCATAGGGAAAAAAACATTTTCTTCACCTATATTTTCAACTCATCTTTCATGAGAACATCTATATGTAGCTCCATTTCGTCTCAACTCGTCATCAGCATGTACTCAAAAAGCAAATGCTTCCAAAGGAAACAAATTTGTGAAACCAGATAGCCCCTTTGGTTTGTTCGCCAGCAACTTTTGTGTCAGAACTTGATGTTCCTTTTTTGCCAGTAATAGAAATTTGAGACTTGTTCTTGAGAATTTCTTTTGCTCTCTATACAGGTTGTGGACACGGAAAGAAAAGGAGATAGCAATTGTCACACATAGTGGATTCTTGGTTCACACACTAAATGCGTTTGGCAATGACTGTCACCCTTTGATTAAGAAAGAAATTTGCAAGCGGTAAGTGTTTATGAAGCTACATTCTTTAGCTGAGATTATGATTATAAATGGGCATGATTCTGTAGTTGCACTGTTTTCTTTGTGAAAGATTATCAAAATTTTCCATCGGGATGGTTAAAACCTTTTGTTGATGAGTTTATGGTAAGAACCACCTATTTCATTCAAAGTTTGTCCTTGAGATGACTTATGTAAGTTGGTTTACTTTCTGACTGATCTAAGACTGAGTTTTTTTTTTATATTCGGCTTGAAATTCCAGCCTTTCCAGGGGACAAAGAAAAAAATGGAACTCTTTTCTTGGGACACAACCATCGTACTAAGTAACGCAGTCAAGCCTAATTTTCATACTCTCTAAACCAGTGATTATAACTATGAAATGCCATTCTGCATCCGCATATTCTCAATGGTCTCGTTTAGGTGGTTATGGTGGTTTGCATTTCGTATTCTTGATAATGCAGTCACTTTTAGTTTTTCTTAATTCTTAGTTTTTGTTCACTCAAACAGACAAAACGTGTAAAACAGTCAGTCTTTGAGCCTTATTTTTCTTCCCCCCTTTTTTTGTTGGATATTGCATTCGCATGAGCTTATGCAATTGCTTTGCCTAATGAAATATGCAACACATATATGCAGTTTTGCAAATTGTGAGCTTCGGTCTATGATTATCGTGGACAAAAGGTAAACTTTCAATTTCGTTGACAGCTAAATTATGAAATTCCTCATGGTAGTTCAGGATCCTTATTTTTTATTTTTCTCGTTCCTTCCAGCTTGTCAGGATCAGATCCCTCGACAACTAACTATCCAGGAAAGATTCCTCCTGGGCCTGATGTCCCTAGTACAGTCGCGGATGAGAAGAATGTCGAGCCTGATTCTGGATCCACATAGATAAAGAGCATCTGAATCATTATCTTCAGCTACATTTAGTTGAATTTCCCAAATGTGACGTGACAATATTCTTGTGACACTCCTACTGGAAATAGTACATGCCACTCAAGAATTTAGAGATTCGACTGGTATTTTACCTCGAGTCTTTTGGGATTCAGGATTGCTCTTTCTGGTTATCATAAAGTACACTGTAATCCTAAAGAGGTACATAACATCTAAGACTTTTACTGTCTTGAAGGGGCATTGACTGAGTATTGGAGTGCCCTCTGGCCATCTCCCAGGCGGAGGGCAGTAACAAGCTTTTCTTTTTGCAATTAGTCTATTCAAGAGGAAGTCCTGACCGTAAGGTTATTGTCTACATAGCGGTAGATGAAGAAATCAACTCTGCCACAATTATAGAGAGAGTAATTTTGTGGGTATTTAGTGACAGATACCACTACAGCAGCAGCCAAGAAAAAAGGGTACTTCATCCCTATCCTTGAGTCTGCGTAGCATAACCAAGAAGAAAAAACAGAAAACCAAACGATGCATGTAACTTACAGGGACAGAAAAAAACAGAAAACCAAACGATGCATGTAACTTACAGGGACAGAAATGGCTAGGAGGGAGACCAAGAAGATTTGCTGCTATAATATATCGCATGAGACTTCCTGAAACAAGACCGCTAGCGCATAAACATTTCCAAGAAAATAAAGCTGCAAACCAACAAACCCCAACATAACTAGATCGTAAGTATACACACAAGTACAACATAGCGTTCCTGCAAAGGTAATTGCGATGATTTTACACTAACAGGTCAGATTTGTTCTCAAAATACTATGAAAAGATGCACCACAGTTAGGAGTGTGAAATACAAGGGCTCACATTTGTTGATAGGTGACACTAGTGCTGGTTTATTGAGAAAAAGGAGACAGAAGTCCCAAGTGGGATAGAAATTTCCCTCTTTTTCTTATTTTAAATGAAAACTGATTGTAGAAGGCAATTCTAATTCTGATATTCATGTTCAAGCTTGCAAGGTGATAAGGATAACGAACTTACCTGAAACCTGCAAATTTGTCTCCCCATATTTAAGAGCGCTGAGAGGTATTATAGGCGCGGTCATGCTGGAAAAACATATAACACATCCCCTCACTTATAATTTGCTTTTACAATGTTCAGGCATGATCATAAAAACACATGGATTAATGTCCTTTTCAAATCAATTTCAGCCACTCAAAGCTTAGGTGAAGAGATAAGAGCATGTGACGATGAGACCCATTAAGTGTACCCGGCATCTTTATCTCTTTTTCATTTGAATTTGAGTGTAATTTGAATTTCATTTGTATGTCAGAATTCCTTATATAAGTAATGCGTCTTAGTTGTATAGGCAGGTTTTAGATTTTCCCTCTCTCTCTCTCTCTCTCTCTAAAATCCACTTCTCCTCTCCTTCTCCTTCTCCTGTAATCAGTGGCGGAGGTAGTGTTAGTGGGGGAGGTGGCACGTACCACCCGTTTTGAAAATACCAAAAAAAGAAAAAGAAAAATGCCACCCCGTTTTGAAAATACCACAAAGAAAATACACATAGATAGGTTAAATAAAAAATATGCATACAATTTCGCACGGAAGGATCTTTGGGCAAAGTGGTAGAGCGTTTGTGACTGAGAATTGAAGCAAGTTTTTATTTCTTTTTCAAGAACAAGAGCCTACGACCAAATCTAATTATATAACCATACAATTTTTTTTTTTTCATATTTTCGGCACAACATGTAACTAAATTTTCTTTAAACGATGCTACCCTGCGCCCAAATCTTAGCTCCGCCACTACCTGTAATATTGTTCTAAATAAAAGGTCGGACATTTTCCCCTTTTCTACATTCTTTTACAATTGATCCTTTAGTTATGGTGTTAGAGCTAGGGGTGTGCATGGGTTGGACGGGTCGGGTTCGGCCCCGAACCCGAACCCAACCCGACTGGTCGGGTATTGAATTTTTGGGCCCCGAACCCGAACCGAAGGAGTGGGAGTAACCGTCCGCGTGCCCGATTTTTTGGACGGGTCGGGTCGGGTCCGACCAAAACCGAAGTAAACTATATGAATTCGTTGCCTTTTGGTCATGTTTGGTCGGGTCGGGTCGAGTCGGGTAAGAAAAAACAGCACCCCGACCCCCGAACCGAAAACTGGTTTTTTTGGAAAAATGTACCCGTACCCGACCAAACCACATGTTCGGTCCTGCCCAAAACCCTTCAGGTCGGGTCGGGGCTCGGGTTTTTTGCACACCCCTAATCAGAGCCATGTTAATGGTGGCTTAAGCATATAGTTAATGCTTATGTAAATCGATCCTTCGAAATTATGCCTTAGTTAGTTCAACTTCAAGAATAAAATTTTCAAATGTAAGAAGACATTTGGGATAGTGGAACGTCACCCAAGTCACGTACGGGTTTTGTGTTGCCATAAGGTCCCGGATAGGGAATTTTGGCCTTGACCAGTAAATCGTTAACAGACGTGCTATCTAAACATGTCAACTTACAATTGAAAAAAGAAGGCGGCATAATTGAGGAAGGAAAGATTTGGGTAAGCATTAACACAAATACTAAACTATGCTTAGTAGGTTGTTTAAACCTGAATCTGACAGAGTTAAAAATACTGAATTAGTAGAATTTGTTGATGTGCAAGATCAATTGAATCACTGGACAATACCTCTGGTTCGTCCAGAAATCATTTATAGGCATGGTATGTTTGAATTTAAGAGTAGTATAACTATAAAAATCATGGAAAGAACTGAGAGCATAGAAGGTAATGATAAGATAATAAATCTTATGGAACCAAGAGACTTAATAACTCATATGAGAAATTAAAAATGTCCATTTAGGGTTAGTTCAAGTAGCTTTTTAGCCACTTGCCCTATTGGGCATGGACACTTGTCTCCAAGCGACTCCTCGCAATGGGAGGTGTAGTAATTGGAGATCATTGATTATGAGGGTGATTGAGACCAGTCTATGTCATGGTCCTGTTTATTTTAATGCTTATCCCAATCTTACCCTATCATTTACAGATAGGAATATAGGAGAAGTTTTGAATCTTAGAATTCAGACCAGGGGATACGATTATCTCCTAGGGTCAGAAGTAGTAGCAATAGTTATAGGGTTTATTACAAAGTGATGAATACTATTAATCCTAAGGTAAGCCAGTTAGGGCCACCAGATCAAACAGTTCTAATTGAAACAAATATGTTTACCTCTAATATTGCCATCAATAGGCTGATATGTCACGCCCTCGATTTTCAACATAAATAAATAATTCATTTCATTAAATGATCATCGCATAGTATAAATTAAACCCAAAAAGAGAGAGTTCCAAATGATCATTTACAAACTAAGTTCCTAAGTTTAAAGATTTACAACATTGGCACTACGGCCCAAATTCTATAACTAGTTAAAGAGAGTAAATTTAGAGGTTACATAATATTTGAAGTTAAAAGAGTTCAAACAAATTTACAATTTCATTCCTTCAAGAGATCGAGCAGAAGATGATTGAACCATTTTCCAAAGACGACTTTCAAAAGACATGAAATCAAGCATGTACACCATGCACTCTGTGTCAAGGTCCTTGAGATGTACCTGAAAATGATAGATTGAGCTACACTAGCCCAATAGATAATTCTATACCCAAGCTATATGTAAATGTGATGAAACGTGCAATGAGAATAGATGATTTTCCAATAAATGAGTAAGAGATACAAAGGGGGCACCATAATGAACCGATGGACTACGACTACGGAATTCAATACGTCTTAAAGATATCCCTAATCATTTATACATTAACTAGGAGCCGCATTAAACACATATCAATCTAAATAACCCACGATAGTTTCTCAAACCGTTTTAAGACCTCACAAGTGAATGCCACCATTAATCTCCTAATTTCTTACCATTTAACATCACGCCTCTTTTCATAAAAAGATAACATTCCCCTTTGGTTGCCAAAATAACTTGTGAAAATTCTCGACCTTTACAGGTCAAGCTCCGTTGATTCGCTTGAATACCGGAATCCGTTGATTTGTGCCCAAATACCGGAACTGTTGATTTGTGCCCAAATACCGGAACTGTTGATTCGCTTAGGAATACCAAAGGATTTTTCATAAAAATCCTTTTTCCAAAACCAAATTCCTTTCCTTTCAAAACTTTGATAAAATCGATCATTTATTCCTTTGTTCGACAGTTACCATCTCAAGCAACAACACGAACTTCTATAACCAATCATAACTTCCTTCATCATGTGAGACATTCAACCGTATCACCACCCCTTGCGTTATAGTGAATTCTCTCCACCTGGGTTTCCGCATTACCACACCTTGTGTTGCGGGCCCTCTAGAGTCTCCGCATTACCACACCTTGCATTGCAGGACCCTCAATTCAAAGTTCACAAACACACAGGCGTTATCAATCCATATACAAGAAGACGACACTTTCCAAAGTCACATCCTTCCATTCGTCATCACACAATATAATACAAACTCGAAACGTATCCCATTGTACATCGATATATATATATATATAGTCCGGTTCCCTTGAGGGATCCCACACGGGCTTACCGTGCGGGACTCCCATTTTCCGATCGAATTGGGACGATCCGAGCCGCTCAAAGTGATTAGAACGTGATTTTAAGGGTACTCGCAAGAAATCAGCAAAAAAAATGATCGGAAAGGGCTTGATCCGAGCAGTTTTTTATTGAACGGTTCAGTAAAAAACTGCTCGGATCAAGCCCTTCCCGATCATTTTTTTGGCTGATTTCTCGTGGGTACCCTTAAAATCACGTTCTGAACACATTGAGCGGCTCGGATCGTCGCAATTCTATCGGGAAATGGGAGGTCCGCACGGTAGACTGGTAAGGGATCCCTCACTGGATCCGTGGTGTGTGTGTGTGTGTGTGTGTGTGTGTGTGTGTGTGTGTGTATATATTCTAAGTCCACGTTATTCCCCTAAGTTTATTGCAACACCCTACATCACATACCGAACCCACAACAACTCCATGACGCACCACCGGCTAGGTCCTAAACGAGAATCTATAAAACGAATACCAAGGAACCTAGGATGATCAATCAAGACGAAGCACGAAGATACGAGTTACCCTATTTTCTTCCGGACCACTAGGCAAACCCCTGTCGACCAACCAAATGCCCACGTCATACCTTATAGCTTACGATATTTAATAACGACTCCATGGTGCGTCCACCAATCACTACTTCACGCCATAGCGCTTAATAGGTCTATGTCGTTCATTGAGACATGTTACAATATCTACTAAAATTAACCATATGCATAAATAGTGTACGAACACCCTAATCATTTAATTCTACACTATTCTATGCTACAACGAGGGCCCAAGAAGACCGATTGGTCAATGAATCTTTCGGGGTATGAACAATCAAGCTTAGAAGTGATTCAAAAGTGTTTAGAGAGTGCTAGAGTGATCGGGGTTCAAACAAGCATGAGAAGAGTAAAATGTGTCAAAACTATCCCGAAAACAAGGGGGTATCGATACTCCAAAATGAGGTATCGATACCTGGACGACTGCTGTCCAGAAAAGGCTGGGGTATTGATACCCCGTTTTGGGGTATCAATACCCCAGAGTTTTTTAGCGAATTTTCAGACTTCAAAAGGTAAAACCCCAACAACAACAATGAATCAATGCACGATCTAAGCACACAATCATCTCATAAACGCATAGAGAGAGAGTAAGAAATCCATACCTCAAGCTTACAAGGTTGAAACCCAAGATCCACTAGCGAGCCCTAGCTTTAAAACTCGAAATCCTCCATGAATACGCCTCTCGGAGCTCTATCCAACGAATCACGAGCTTGAAATCATGTCTAGGAGGTGGAAAGGAGGTTGATAACCATGGGTTTTGAGTTTTGGGGTGAAATTTTGTGTGATGGAGCAAGAGAGAGAGAGAGAGAGAGAGAGAGAGAGAGAGAGAGAGGGCCAAAGGAGAGGGATAGAGTCGGCTGGAGAGAGAAAGAGATGAGGGAGATTTTTGATCTCCAACAACACACACACACCCCCCCCCCCTTTTTATACTAGCACCCAACTCAATTACACTTATACTCCCTCAAACAACAATCCTATCATTTAAGCCCAAAATCAAATAAACTCACAATTTTCCCATTTATTCGGTATTCTAGCATTTATAAAACCTTTAAATCATTTTTGAATAATACGGGTCTCTACATGATAAATTGGAAGGAAGTTTCTTTTCCAGAAAATTTGGACCACCAAATAATGAACCAATTCGGAAAAGAGAATAAATTCTTTACACCGTCGGTGTAAACATTTGTTTCCTCCAAATCAATTGCATTGCACCACGTCGCCATATTTTATTAATTGGGACCACTATTTTGACACGTGTTGCAATGCAATTGATTTGGAGGAAACAAATGTTTACACCGGCGGTGTAAAGAATTTGTTCTCTCCGGAAAATTATTTTGTCCAATCAAGTTTGGACATAACTTGAAAAACCATGAATGCTTCCTTCTCTGATTTTGGTAGTAAAAAGCACATATCCATGCTTTAATGTAGTCCCAATAATTGTATTGAATTGTACTAGTTCCATTTTCATTACGGATTGATAAAGATTTTGATTTTTGTGGGTGTGTTTCTCACCTTTGCATTGGGATAACTATCTTGATTATGGCTTTACTGTAATTGATTGGGCTTCCATATTTTTCATAAGTATGGATAGTTTCAATTGAGCCAGATTCTATAAGCATAACCTCATAGATGTATTTGTATTTTTTCTTGGGAACAGGATAACACATTGTATCCAAATTTTGGGACTTTATTTCCCATGGATCATCCCTTCATTGTTCATCTTGGGGTTCCAAGACCAACATTGTTTCAGTTACTTCGGAGGTTTTGAATTCAACCTCTGATTGTTGAGCCTCTTTCATTGAGGGTCCTTTAGAAGATGATGATGTATCTTGAAAGGCAGGAAATTGAAATGCCTGGGCCTTTAAATAGGCTTCAATATTTGCATGGGTAGCCCTTAATTTTGTTACCACGACCACTATCTCTTCCACGAGGATTATTTCCTCTACATTGTCCTTGATCTGGAGATCTACTCATGCTGTAAAATCAAGCACCAGGCAGAATATTGAGTTTATTTTGTTCCTTAATTTAAGGAATGAGAATTCAAATTCTTCATCGTCGTCCATTCCATATTTCTCAAAATGACATATAATTACTTCCATTGTATGAATCCATTTGTTCAAATTGTATCTTGTATGTGGAAGCTTGAAAAAATTCATCTGGTAATTTGTTTGGGATAAATTGTAGTGCAATCTCTTTAACTTCGTAAATTGGGATGCTATTTGGACCAATTGTCTATGCTCGGACATTTAAGCGGCTAGAATTTTTAATTGCTGTTGCAGTTCAACAATTCTCCATTGATAAGCAGCCAAATTATACCTGTATATTTTTATTGACATATAAGAATTTCTTTGTAATTTCTATATTCTTTGTTGCCAAAATCTAATTTGTTGAATTATCTCAATTCTGCTAATTGTCATTAATTCTTGTAAAAATTCTTTGGTTAAAAAATCAAGAAGAGAATTATTTTCTCCTTTTATATATTCAATATCAAAATCAAAAGCAGATAATTCAGACTGCCATCTAGCAAATATTTGTTTTGAAGCCAAGTTTTTAACATCTTGTTTTAAAACCTGTTTAGCTGCGCTACAATCGACTTTAAGCAAAAATGTTGATCTAACAAATCATCTTGAAATTTATTTATGCATTTGACTATAGAAAGAATTTCTTTCTTTATAGTGCTATAATTAGCCTGAGCATTTTTAAATAATTGTGATGTAAATCGGAGTAATTCTTCTTTTGAGGTAATTAGATTATATTGCTTCAGAATACCACCATAACCTATATTGGAAGCATTAGTCTCCACTATTTTTTGCTATTCTGGATTAGCAATATCAAGATAGGGCAATTGCTTAGCTTTTAGCTTAATTTTTTGGACAACTTTAGTGTGGTGTTCTGACCAATGCAGAGGATTTTTTTTTGTCCTTTCATATGGAGCAAAATCCTGAGCTAATTCTTTATAATAGTTTCCTATATAATTGAGACTGCCCAAAAATCGCTGCAATTGAGACCTAAAAATCTAATACTCCCTCCGTCCCAAAATGGATGACAATTTTTGAAACTCTTGTCATTTTTCGCTGCTTATATCTTTTAATCTATAATATTTTTCATGAGTTTGAAAACTTTGTATAATAGAACTAATCGAGAACTATCAAATAAGATCCATATTACATATTTTTTGAGATCCACATTGAAAGATATACGGAATTGAAATGGGCACGGATATCAAAAATTGACATCCAATTTGGGACGGAGGGAGTAATAGTCTAAAATAATTTCATTTTTGGTGCACACACCACTAGACCATTTCTTTTAATCACATCTTTAAATATTCGAAGATGCTTAATATGTTGATCTATATTCTGGAAAAATATTAATACATCATCTATATGTAACAAATTAAAAATTCTGCATGAGGATAAAATATCTCTTTCAATATGTTTTAAAATTCTGAAGGAGCATTCTCCAAACCAAAAGACATACTATTCCATTCGTAATGCCCAAAAGGTACAGTAAAAACTGTCTAAACTGTCTTGTGTTGATCAAATTCATTAATTTGAATTTGCCAATAACCTGATTTTAAATAAAATTGAGAAAAAATTATTGCTTTATTCCTATCCAATAAATCTGTCTTATTGGGGATTGGCTATCTAATCCACATTAACACTTCATTTAAAGGCTTATAATTTATCTCTAACATAGGAACACCTCTTTCCTTTTCAGCATTCTTATTAACAAAAAAAACTGTACAACTTCAAGGAGAATAGCTATTCCTAATTAATTATTTTTTAAGTAAGCTGTCAATTTCATTTTGACACATTA
The DNA here is from genome assembly GCF_030253575.1 of Rhododendron vialii. Classification (NCBI taxonomy): domain Eukaryota; kingdom Viridiplantae; phylum Streptophyta; class Magnoliopsida; order Ericales; family Ericaceae; genus Rhododendron; species Rhododendron vialii. The sequence continues at coordinate 12,393,288 of NC_080561.1, forward strand.
TGAAATACTCATTTTTCATTTGGCTGGGTCTAGCCTTGGTAGGAATTTTCCTTTCATTAAAATCCTTTTCATAAGGTAGTGAAATAATATGTTTTTTCCTATGCCAAAAAGCATCAGGAATATCACTACAAATCCCATTATTAAAATCATGTTTTATCTGATGTAATATGTAATAAGGGTATTTATGTCTTTTTATATTGAGTCTATATATAGGTGTTGGAGTCCTTTCTTTTGGCAGCTTTTATCATTTTTAACAAATATATTATCAAGAGCTAGTCTCTTTTGTATCCCATTTGGGAGTTTCTCTCTCTACATTGTCTATGGGTATCTCTGGTTGCATCAATATCTGAGATATTTTCTCCTTCATAGTGGTTTTGAAGCATTTCTTCAATACTCATTATTTGGATTTCCTTTTGCAAGAAATTTATTTGTTTGTCTTTATTAAAAATTTGCTGGGTAATATCATTTATCTCCTTATAAATAAGGGATGGAACAAATTCCATAGGCATTATCATAGCCAAAAAGGGTGTTCCTAAAATTAATTGTTGGAGATTTCTTATACAGAGAAAAATTGTTTCCAAAAAATTTCCCTAATTGCAAATATAAATATTGTTAAGTTTATATTTAATAATTATTTTGGACCCACTAGCATTCATGAGACTTTGAGAAAATTTCTCAAAATATTGAGTTGGGACTAATCCTTTTTGGATGCAATTCATATCTGCTCTACTGTTGACCAAAGCAATGATATTACTGATGGTATATTTCTTTTGAATAATCAGATTTATCCTGATATGCCATTTCTGATATATTATATTATTTAATATATTCAAATGATCAAGATTATTATCTTGTTCAGAAGTTAATTAATTTTTTTTTTCTCTAGGGTACCTAACCTGTAACGCCCCGGAAAATTCAACCTAATGCGAGCAATAAATGCATAAACATTGCATTGAAAAGTCAAGTCTTCGTCAAACATTGGAAGGGTTGACCAAATTAAAGACTTTTCTTTCTTTAAAACCTTAAATCAATTTATCTTTTTTTTTTAAAAATAAAGATATTCATAACGAATATATTTTTTCACAAAACTAACAAGTTTTCTATGCCTTGAAGGATATTTCATCAATTATAACTCTTTATAATCAAACCATATATAACTTTATTCCCATATGTCTCCAAAACAACATGTTCTTTACATAATCTTTAGTGCCAAAAATAAGTTCTACAAGCCATAGAGTGGGCTTCCAAAATATGATTACATAACCCATAGTTTTACAGTTCCAAAATAATAACATAGGTTTTTGGTTCCACAATCATACTACAAAAGACATACTTACAAATCTGGCCTTGTCGTCTTACATGTTCCATTACATATGCTAAATAAAACAACACAAAAGGAACTCCACATAGCTGCACTTCATTAAGTTCTCGACGCTTCTTTGTCACCTGAAATGGTTAAACAACATGAGCTGAAGCCCATAGAAAACAAGACTAAACCAAATAATATGTTCAAGTTTAACATAAATGCCGTGAAACAAGCATAAATTAAAAATTCACACATAATTCTCAAGTGTCGATAAATTTACCATATTAATGACCTCATATGGTTCTTCGCCTAATCAACCTAGCCCAACATTCCTAGGTTTAACCCAAATTCATAACCATACACTAACTCTAATATCTAACCGAGGGTAGCCGGGTACAAGTACCACCCCATAAACCGGGGTAATCGGGTACAAGCACCACCCTTGCACCGGGGTAATCGGGTATGGTGTACCACCCCATCAATTTTCGGTCTTTCACCGAGGAGCTTGCCAAGCCCAACTTGCTTTTTCCTAGGTGCACCATCTAAATCTAGACCAACATAATCCAAGCTCAAGTATCTCTACCTATCTCATCAATCGGGATAATTTCTATCCAAATATCATCCGCATAATTCCCTACCGAGTATCCAAGCTCTAAGCGTTCAATAAACTTCAAACACACATAAACTCTTTCATTAACACAAATAACCTTCACAAGTCATAAAAACAAATCACAAGGTGTGCAAGAGTCATAATTTTTGCATCTCAAATTAAACTTAATTTCTCAAGTAAACATTGTTTTTTTCTTTCTCTAGATGTTCAACGCGCAACATGGATACAAGGTACTCCCATATAAACAACACATATTCCCAACATTAGTCATCTTACACTTCAATAGCACATAAATTTCAAGAATTGAATAAGTATCAACAAGCACCCATACTTTTTATGTGAGATCTTAAAACCCTAACACAATCTTTCACATAATCTAAGAAATATTCATGTTCTACAACAAATTCACAACATTTATACTAAAAATAAACATAACAAGAGGGTTAGTCATGTATCCTGTCTCAAAAGAGCCAAATCCCGAAAAAAAGCTAGGAACTCCAAAGTTGGCCGATCAAGATTTTGTTTGGATCGCTACGTAGCTCTTTGTTTGTAGATCACGTTTTCTTCTTGCCTTTTTGCAAGATTCTAGAATCTTGAACAAAGAGGTTTTGTATGGAGTTGTAGAGAGAAAATGAGAGAGATAGAACGGAAAAAAAAAGAAAGAAAAGGAAAGTAAAACAGAGAACGCACGAGTTCTCTGGTGGCTTCCCATTTTCATTTGCACTACGGCCCCTCCAAGAATAAAGCTATTGCTCCATCTTCTAAAATGTTTTAAGTCAATACACTAAGGCCCCGAAACCAACAATCAATAATAATCAACTCTAAAAAGTTATAAAAAAAAAGAGAGTCCATAACATGTGGTTCCAATAACTTGTCCATGGCGCACAAAATTGAGTCCGATCAATTAAGCATACTGTAAATTCACACATATATACATAAAAAAAATTCCATGGTTCACAAAATTATTAAAATAGTTACACATATCCACATTATTAAATTAAATAAATTCAAATTAGGAACGGATCTCTACATAACCTCTAGCTAACATTAAAAAGCTCATGAGTAGCTTTAGATTGAAAAGATTCAACATTTTTATTTCTGATTTTAAGATATTAACTTCTCCTTTTAACTCTGGAATGGTAACAAGCTTGTGCCATGTTCTAATCTATCAAGAATATTTTTTAAATTATAAGCCCCATCAGGAATTTGGGGTTTCTCCCTTCTTCTACATTCTTTTACGATCAATCCTTAATAAGTTGGATTTTTCAAAATTGAACAAATAAATCAGGATGGAGGAACTACTTTCCAACTACTTCATTTGTCCCTAAATAAGTGTACGACACGTAAACCTAGTTCTTAAAAAAGATGCATTTGTTTTGTTAAAAAAATTAACTTTTTTTCACAAATCACTAGATAGCAATGAGTTCTATTAGATTATGAAAAAAAAATTAAATTTCTTAATGAAAAATATACATCTTTTGTAAGACCTAATTTTATGTGCCAGACATTTATTTAGAAACGGATGAAGTAATTTTTGGTGGCAAAAGGGGCAAATGCCTATAGCCATTTTCCCCATTGGAGTTGCTGTATTATAACGCAACATTCAAATTCGCCACAAACATAAAAAAATACGAATAATAGATGCACAGTCGCTCTCAACTCAAGTCTCAATCCAATCATCTTCATGAGTTCTACAACCAAGAATAAGACAGATTCAAATGGCTGGATTTAAATAGTAGCGCATTGAGGCGGCCTATGATTGGCAGCAAGTGACGATTCAAATGGCTGGTTTTTGTTTGCTGGTTTTGTAATCAGCTGGTATTGTAGTTGGCTTGTATTGTAGATTGGCGGGAGAAATGGTTACGCAGTTATGGTAAGGAATTGCTGTGCTATAAGAGAGGGAGAGGGAAGGAGAGAGATGAAGTGAGGAGAGAGAGAGGCATTCAGTCAGAGTTGTGTAGTGAATTGCGTAGAGATAAACATCTGCTGTTGTGAATTGGGCGACCTTTCTTGAAATAACAGAACCCACCTTCTTCTTCTTCTTCCATTTCCATCATTTCATTTCTTTCTTTCTTTCTTCTCATTGTCTTTTCCACAAAACACGTACTACATAGCATCATACGCATCAGACTGCCATATTGCGGCTCCTCTTTCGCACGATATCAGGCCTTCTGATGGATACGTTCGCTTCCGTTGCGTATAATTGGCCTTGAGAGCTGACCTTCCTTCCGCCACTTTCGTATCCCTCGTGTTTGATTGGCCATTGAGAGTTGAGGGTCACTTGTTTATAATAACCATAAAGGAAGTGTTTTTGTAACATCGAATTGTAAAGACAGAGCAGAGCATACTTATTCCCTTTGTCGTCGACATTATTGGGCTTCAAGATCAGATCAACGACAATTCCAGCTTCTTCTTATCTTCCCAATCTACTACAACCACACCAATCGCTTGCTCTCTCTCTCTCTTCGTTGCTCATCCTCCCTCTCCGGTAAGCAAACACTACTGCTTAGAAGTTAACGCTCAAATTTCGACAATTGGTCTTGTTTATCAGGGATTGACTTTGAGTTATTAGCACACCAACACTCTGCTTCCGTATGTGTGTCTATACGTGTGTTCATCTATATATGCGTTTGTCGAATGCCAGCTTTAGAGATTTGATTGCTTGCGTGGCTCAGAGATGACACTCGAATCGCGCGTTAGAAAACGTTAAGTCTCGCGGGGTAGCACCGTAACTCTTTGAGTTTCAAAAACGAACCGACTACTAGAATGCCACGACGGGTGCGCATTGTAATGCTAGATCTCCTACTGGATAATCGAGAGGTCAAATGGATTAGGGAAGTTTGGATTGCCATTATGGATGATTTGATTTGGTACTTTTTTCTGTGATTAGGGTCCAAATTTACAAGCGTTTGTTTTGATTATTAACTGTTTCCTCACAATATTGACTTTATCATAGTAATGTGATGTACTTTCACCTGTTGATCCATGCACATTTTTATATCAGCATTCTAGGTAATCTATACAAGTCATATGACCAAGCGCAGCTCTAGTATTTTGATTCAGCAGTGACAAAAATGTTTAGAATTTTTTGCTATACAACACTATATGAACTTAAAGATATTTATTTTGGTTGAAAATTATTGGGCTTGGTTTAGTTTCTTTCGCTGAGTTATATTGTCTACTTACTCACAAATGTAAGTAGATTTTCAATTAATTTGTCTTCATACGAACAATCTAATGCAGACAATGTTTAAAAAATGCAAAATTATATGTATGAAATTCAAATTTAGTGCATATTCTGAAGCCCCTCAATCTAAGGTAGAGTCGGCCCTGCATATGACCATCATCGTTTGGTTTTGAACTTTCACTCAAAAAAATTTGAAAAATTTCAGGCTAGTACAGGTTGAAATCTATGCAGGAAACTAGTACAGCATTACCTACATCTACAAAATCAAAATTGGTGAAGCTTTTGCTTTGATAGCGTAATTATCAACTTAAGGTCATTTGATTAATGAATGAGGAATTTCTTTCCAACCTCACAAGACATTTTTGTTGGCATTCTATGATGTGGATTTAAAACGTAATTTGAAATGTTTAATACTAGTTGTAAAGGCTTGGTTAGTGATATGGAAAAGTTGATGGCATTAGACGTTACAATTCAAGGTATGATGATCAGAATGAATAGAGGTGCTTCAGTACATGATTAGCTGGAACATAGGGTGTTAAGTTATCCATCTGTGCCTAGAGGTTGATGCAATTGTTCGGAAAAGCACTTGCGTAGTTTTCTTGTTTTCAGCAGCTGATTTCATTTTTGCTAATGGTATTATTTGCATTTTTCTATAACCTTAAATTGATTATGAAGTTGGAAGCTTTTTCATGTAAGTTGGTTTTACATATCCTACAGAACTTTGAAGTGCATTTTACAATTTCTTACTCTATTTTAGGCTTATTTTTTGCTTGTTGCAGTTTCAAGCATGGATTGTGGTGGAGGTCCAAGTATATATCCGCTGCACCGTTGCAAAACGCTTCACTTTGTAGGTGTCAAATTCATTCTTCATTCCCTATTATGCAGCATTAATTAGAAGCTCAATGTCTTTTGTTTAAAGGGCATTCAAGACCGCCATCCCTACTGGGTTTTACTCATGCTTTCCAAGCCATTGTCATCTAATTAAACCATACGTCCAGGTGAGGCACGCACAAGGAGTTCACAATGTAGAAGGAGATAAGAACTATAAAGCATACATGTCTCCGGAATATTTTGACGCACAGCTTACCCCACTGGGCTGGCAGCAGGTCGAGTCCAAATCATTTTTAATGTGTTTCTGCAGACTCATTTGGATGAATAAATAAAAAAGAAATTTGCAAGAGTATTTTACATTTAATCCCGAGCAAAATTTTGAGCCTAATGTGAAGAATTTTATTGCTACTGTAACAGGTTGATAATTTGCGTAAGCATGTTCGATCATGTGGGCTTTTTGAGAGGATTGGTTTAGTGATCACATCCCCTCTGTTAAGGTATTGATGCTAGTCTTTCTTTAGTGCCATTACTACGGCCTTTGGATATCTCTTATTCAGGATACTCTTCAGATTCATGTATAGGATTTTGATCACTTACCATGGCATTGCAGGACAATGCAAACAGCGGTTGGAGTATTTGGTGGGGAAGGCTATACAGACAGGATTGATTTGGTACCACTAATGGTGGCAAATGCAGGAAATAGTGACCGTCCTGCAATTTCAAGTCTAGATTGCCCACCTATCGTTGCAGTAGAACTTTGTCGAGAACATTTTGTAGGTCTTGTTATTTGTTGTTTGTCTTACTACTATGTTTGAGCACTGTACATATTATGATTTTCGTGCAGCAATAGTTACTATCAGGAAAAGAAATCTTAAATGTTGCCCTCTTGGGAAGAGACTTTTCATGTCGTTGAGGACCAAATATTCTGTTCAGTGGCAAAGATGAACCCAGCAGGGGTGATTGGTAAAAGTTGCACGAAGACTGATTGTGAAAACCCCTTGAGGTTGTAGGGCAGCAAGTCAAACTTCTTAAGCTATATGCAAGAGAGGCATTATACCATATATGTTTTCCATAGTTTAGAAAGCTAATAACAAACTTCTCTTATTTGCTTTTGGTAGCAGGGTGTTCATCCTTGTGATAGGAGGAGAAGCATCAGTAACTATCGGTACCTTTTTCCAGCTATTGATTTTTCACAGGTGAGCACTCAGCTTTCAGTAATATTTCGTATGACTCAAACATTTTCAAACCGGGTCCTACTACGTTAATCATACCTTTTGATTATTGTTTAGATAGAAAGTGACGAGGATATATTGTGGACAAACAGCAAGAGAGAGACAATGGAAGAACTTGCAGCTAGGGGAATGAAGTTCATGGACTGGTGAATACCGTCATACTTTTTGGTTCTTTGTAGATCCTTGTATTTGTTACAACAGTGCCCTACTGACACACCTTACTGGTTGACTGGTTCTCCAATAGAATAAGAAATGATGCATGAAACTTAAGCATCCAAGAGTGTTATCCCAACCATCCTTTCATGTTTCCATGTTGAATTACCTTATGTTACCTAATAGTCTTATATTGCCATCAGGTGCCTAAATGTGAACAAGATGCTGAAAATCTGCTCTTATAGTAGTCTATCGCCACATAGAGAACAAATGACCCTTTCTGTTGTTTCAGTTGTAATCTTAGCTTAACTCTTTACCTTTTTATTGCATTCGGCACTCTGGTTGGAGTTTTCTGGGAATCACTGGCTTATGGTGGTGGGTGATTGGAGGAGGGTTAAGTCTTGGGATCATGTGTGGTGCATGGGAGAAGTTGCGGTAGGCTTATCAAGTTGCTGTTAATTGGAATGCTTCATTTCATCAGTATCTTCACAGCAGCGGTTGCCAGATTTTGTGGGACATGCGTTTCTGAGGGGAGGGCAAGACTGGAAGGTGGATGAATTGGTGTTCATGGAAAGATCATATGGTTTGCAAGGGTTGGGGATGATGAGATGTGGTGGAGGCTTTCCTCGTTTGGAATTTTTCAGGCGAAATCGTCTCACATTTTTTGTTGGTGTATCTCTAGCTTCCCTTGGAAAGCGATTGGAGTACCCATGTGGGCATGCTCCATCGAAGGTGGTGTTCTCGGTATAGTGTGCTGCTCATGAGAAGATCCTTACACTGACAATTTGAGTAGAAGGTGGAGGGTTACTTTTTGATAATTGTTGGTCTATGTTTTGATGGTGGGGTCAGTGAAGCATATTCTCATTCATTGGGAAAAAAACCTAAAAACCTTTTCTTCACCAATATTTTCAACTCATCTTTCATGAGAACATCTGTATGTAGCTCCATTTCGTCTCAACTCGTCATCAGCATGTACTCAATGAGCAATTGCTTCCAATGGAAACAAATTTGTGAAACCAGATAGCCCCTTTGGTTTGTTCACCAGCAACTTTTGTGTCAGAACTTGATGTTCCTGTTTTGCAAGTAATAGGAACTTGAGACTTGTTCTTTGACAATTTGTTTTGCTCTCTATACAGGTTGTGGACACGGAAAGAAAAGGAGATAGCAATTGTTACACATAGTGAATTCTTGGTTCCCGCGCTAAATGCGTTTGGCAATGACTGTCACCCTTTTATTAAGAAAGAAATGTGCATGGGGTAAGTGTTTATGAAGCTACATTCTTTAGCTGAGATTATGATTATTTGTGGGCATGATTCAGTAGTTGCACTGTTTTCTTTGCAAAAGATCAACAAAATTTTCCATCGGGATGGTTAAACCTGATGTTGATGAGTATATGGTAAGAAAAACCTATTTCATTCAAAGTTTGTCCCTGAAATGACTTATTTTAAGTTGGTTTACTTTCTTATGGATCTAAAACTGAGTATTATTATTATTGTTATTTTTATCCAGGGGAGAGAGAAAAAAATGAAACTCTTTTCTTGAAACACAACCTTCGTATTAAGTAACGCAGTCAAGCCTAATTTTCATACTCTCTAAGCCAGTAAGCCAGTGATTATAACTATTAAATGCCATTCTGCATCTGCATATTCTCAATGGTCTCGTTTTGGTAGTTATGGTGGTTTGCATTTTGTATTCTTGATAATGCAGTCACTTTTAGTTTTTGTTCACTCCAACACACAAAAAGTATAAAAAAAAGTAAGTCTTCGAGCATTATTTCTCTTTCTTTTTTCTTTTTTGCTTGGCATTCGCATGAGCTTATGCAAGTGTTTTGCGTAATGAAATACGCGACATGTATATGCAGTTTTGCAAATTGTGAGCTTCGGTCTATGATTATCGTGGACAGAAGGTAAACTTTCAATTTCGTTTACTGCTAAATTATGAAATTCCTTGTGGTAGTTAAGGATCCAGATTTTTTCTTTTTCTTGTTCCTTCCAGCATGTCAGGATCAGATCCCACGATAACTAACTATCCAGGAAAGATTCCTCCTGGGCCCGATGTCCCTAGTGTAGTCGCGGATGAGAAGAATGTCGAGCCTGATTCTGGATCCACATAGATAAAGAGCATCTGAATCATTATCTTCAGCTACATTTAGTTGAATATCCCAAATGTGACGTGACAATATTCGTATATTCGTGCGATCGACACTCCTACTGAAGTTAGTATATGCGACTCAAGATTTTAGAGATTCGACAGGCATTTCACAACGAGGCTTTTGGGATTCAGGATTGCTCTTTCTGGTTATCATAAGGCGGTGGCAATGTGATTCTCTTAAGTCTGGAGAGATGATGATATTACTGTACTCCTGTTTTTAAACTTTTGTTCTTTTCGTTTTTTGTGGTTTCGGAAACAAATTCAATGAGAAATTTGTAAACACCATGGTTTTCATCTCTCTCATTTTATCATGTGATGAGAAAACATTTCCTCAAATTTATTGCGAAACAGGTTGAATTCCCCCTCCCCTCCCCCGACTTGATGTACCATTTGTCAAATTTCTCAAAAAGTTTTGCCTATCAAAAAAATTTATCTCAAAACAACTTTAAATGTGTATCCTAAAACTGGGATGATATCAAAATACTTCCCTAAAAACAGTTTGTCAAACATACTGTATCATTTTCCAACTTTTTCCTTTCTTGATGCAACTCTTTTACAAAGCAATGCGCTAATAACATTTACATGACATCCATTCGCCTGATAGATTAATATAATCATCAATTACTTCTGATGTTAAGATGCGCATCTGTTTTCCACCCATGTTTACGGGGTCAAGTCAAGATTGAAAACAAAATACAACACTAAGAAATTGCGCTTGCGCCAAAGGTGCTGTTTTCTTGAAGTGTGATGAAATATAGAAACAGTTGTGTCCAACTGCAGCAACCAAATGCCTTATTGGAACACGATATTACGGCAACTAGAGCGTGAGCAGGCTCGAATTCAAAAGCTTTTGAAGCAAATAACCAAGATTGCAGTGAACACAAGCACGAACTCCAATTTGTTAGTTCCCCTTTAAAGTGTCGTAAAATTGAAGAGGCTTCTTCTTTGAATCAGCAGAGAGTTCCTGCAAATGCCAAAAAAGCATATTTTTCTGTTAGCACTACATGGTGGTCAGTTATAGATTTGATATACTACTCTCCCCCAGCATAGCAAAATGTGTATACTCATTTTTTTTTGCCATAAAACATGTATACGTATTGTGTATACTTGTTTGTGGAGGGCCAAATAAAACAGTTATGCACCGTAGCCGAAGGAGCAAGCCCACAGCCCCTCCTGTTACCGTGTTTCCAAGATAGGCCGAATGGAAGAAGCCTGCTATGAAATGCTGGGCCATGGGGAATATAGACGGTTGATGGGTCGAACTGTGTGTCATATGCCCAGTCCATTAGGGCTGTTTAGTGGGCTCGGTGCCTCTTGGATACTACAGTGGCATTGCTCCGCCAAGAGCAGAGTGCTGAGCTCGAGGTCGGCTGGCATCATGCATGATGTCTTAAGGGATGACTACGTGACATTTCGGGCTTCCTGACCACAAGGCCGTTAGAGGGGCACTAGCCAGGCATGGGGTGCTTGGGAAGTAAGTCAGTATCTAAATATTATGTACAAAGTACACTATTCCTAAAGAGGTACATAGCGTCTAAGTCTACTGTCTTGAAGGGGCATTGACTAAGTATTGGAGTGCCCTCCAGCCAACTTCCAGGGGGAGGGCACTAATGAGCTTTTCTTTTTGCAATTAGTCCATTCAAGAGGAAGTCCGGACCAGAAGGTTATTGTCCACATAGAAGTACACGGAGAGAGAGAGAGTAATTTTGTGGGTATATAGTTACAGATACCTCTACAGCAGCAGCCAAACGCAAGATTGAAGCTTCTCCCCATGGAGGACCTATTAGTTGTAAACCTATTGGCAGGCCTTGCTTATCATACCCAACCTGGAAATTGGAATGTGCCATAAAAGAATGAGAAACAAACCAGAGCATTGTTCAACAAGGGTACTTCATCCCTATCCTTGAGTCCACGTAACATAACCAAGAAGGAAAAAGGAAAACCAAACTATGCATGTAACTTACAGGGACAGAAATGGCTGGGAGACCAAGAAGATTTGCTGCTGTAATAAATCGCATGAGATTTCCTGAAACAAGACCACTAGCACATAAATATTTTCAAGAAAATAAAGCTGCAAACCAACAAACCCCAACATAACTAGAGACATAAGTATAGCACACAAGTACAAAAGAGCATTCCCGCAAAGATAATTGAGATGATTTTACACTAACGGTTCTGATTTGTTCTCGAAATACAATGGAAAGTTACACCACAGTTCGGAGTGTACAATACAAGAGCTCACATTTGTTGATAGTTGACACTAGTGCTGGATTACAGAGGGAAAAGGAGGCAGAAGTCCCAAGTGAGATAGAAATTCCCTCTTTTGCTTATATTAAATCAAAACTGATTGTAGAAGGCAATTCTAATTCTGATATTGACGTTCAAGCTTGCAAGGTGATAAGGATAATGGACTTACCTGAAACCTGCAAATTTGTCTCCCCAGATTTAAGAGCGCTAAGAGGTATTATAGGCGCGGTCATGCTGGAAAAACATATAACACATCCTCTCACTTATAATTTGCTTTTACAACTTTCAGGCGTGATCATAAAAACAAAAGTTAACAGAGGAAAGAAAAGATGATTGGTCGTAATATTGACATGTATATGCATGTTTCTATACGCACATGAGAATGAAGAACCAAAGTACGATGGTAAACCTAAAACATAGATTACCTATATAAAGTTTCTTTTTTCTTTATCATTACTTACATGATGATTTTTTTTTTCGATCTATACTTATATAAAGCTATAAACCCAAAAGAAACAAACAAAACCTGGAATAAGACAGGTTTAAGTATAGGTCCTATATTAAGCAGGTGAGCTCTCATACCCTGTTGTTGGGGTCACTATGACATCAACCTTCTTGAAGATCTCCATGTGGTGGTACATTATCCTTTGTCTGTGAAAAATTAGAAGAAAAAAATTAAGAACCGAAACAGGCGGAGTACGGAATAAATCATATTGCATTAATCTTCCATGTTTCCATTATTAAGTTTCTAGACAAAATGCCATATTTTCAAATGAATCTTTTAACAGACAATGTTAATATCAAGTAGAGCATATACAGGTGAAACAACCAACAAGAATTGACTATGTAGTAAGCAGCATTTAGTATGAGACCAAAACCTCTAGTTCCTTTTGGAAAAAGGACAAAAGGGTTGAAGATGAATCAACTACAAGACATGACAAAGAGAGATATCACTTCTAGTTTTTATGTTTGGTGCTTCAACCAATACGGTTTAAGACAAGAAACAGTTCAAAAATACAGGACAACATATCCGCAGTATTTAAAATCAAATCAACATTGGAATCCACAAACTGTTCTGACCAGGAAAATTGTCCACTGTGGTGATGGTATGAATGGTTATAGCACATGAATTCTACAGGTAATTGAAACACTTCCACGTCTCATTTTCATCAATTTCTCTTCTCAAGAACTATACGTTAGATCTATGCTGTCAGGTAATAGCAAGATATGAGCTCAAGTATTAAATCCACTGACTTTCCGAGCTCAAATCCTACGTCACTTCGAAAGTCGTACTGTAAACAATCTTTTCTCATGTTTATTTATCTGCACCAACACATATGTGACCACATCTGCTTATACTGGTGAGAAATGATCTATCAATTTGACCATTGTCAGTGAAAGTAGAGAGCGCCAATAATGAAAAGTGTTTTTACAACGTGCGGCTGGACTGGGCGATGTGCAGGTGCGATCGTGTACCCTGAATTTCAAAAAGTCCAGTTATTATGGGAAATGGTTTGAAAATATTTCTGAAATTATAGAGGTAGCCCAGCCCCCAAATTATATCATATTTGTCACAAACTTTTTCATTACATACATATTTATCACATCGAACATTGAAATCTCGAATTCATCCGTGACTATGGCAACCACCAACCCCGAAAGATAAAAAAACATACTTACATTGGCATAAGGAAATCAATATACAGCAAAATACACCGACGACGTCATGCCTTTGAGAGCCCAAAACTTCACCGTAATAATTGACATTTATAAAGTTGGTTTTGATCACGAATATGTTAGCTTTAATTGCTTTACATTTAAAGAAGAAAATGCACAGCTTAGACAACTATTTCTCATAACTAACTGACAAAACAACCAAAACACTGATAAAAGACTATACCCTAGCTTGATATGTTACTTAGACCAAGCAATCGTAATATGCAGGGGATGAAACAAAAAGTGTCTCTCCAAATGAATCTTTAGATATTCCACCTTCCTTACTTTGCCTTTTATTCCAGCAAACAATGCAATTTTTTTTTTTTTATATGGACTCCGCACACTAACATAGACATGGGAATGAAGCGACAGAATAGCAACAAGAAACTTTGCACCAAGAAAAAGCATCAGAAGTTCCAATTTTGCTATCATGACCATTTATACTATCTAGGTAATACTCCATTCGCAAAAAAAAAAAAAAAAAATCCTCACCTGAGACGCTGGGCAGCAACATAGTCTGAAGCTGTGAATGACCGGAAAAGGGCCAGATTAGTGCGAGTGTCGTAAGTAAGTTTCCCGTCTTTCCTATACAAAAAAGGAACAGCAAGCTCCATAATCCAAGTTGATATAATGTTAAAGAACACTACAAAGTTGGCCAAAAATGTTGACAGGCTTTGCACAGTGCTGGAGTCTTACAGAAAAAAGGCTATTCCCCTTTAAGAACGGAGCAAAAAAAGATTGCGGGAAAATCTACCATACAAGCAAATAATGCAACCTCCGAACAAGTAAAGACACTTTACCCATCTTCACAGTGAGGAGTCAACGCGCACAAGGATTCAGAACCAATTGAAATGATATGTGCCACACGCATTTCAGGCAGCTCGGGTATTACAATCTCTATGGTCTTGAGCAGTGGAACATGAAATCAGTTAAATTGAGAGGAGAGTCAACATAGATAAGTTTTAGTCCAAGTACTGATACTGATGCCGTTATTTCCTCTATATCATATGAATTAGGAGCATGGATAAAAATAATGGTAATACAAGCTCATAATAAGGGTTATGGACTTACTTCGCATCCATGCTTTTCCACTAGCATATTAAGAATTTTGCCACAGGTTTCAGAAATATCAGTTGAGAATACATCATTAAACCACTGCAGAAGAAAATCCACATCCATGTAACATGATACCAAAAACTGATAACTTGAGAGAGCTGCAGTAAATGGAAACTCTTTATCACCTCTGTATACTTTCCCAATCTCAGCAATCCCAGAGCATTTGAACTCTCATGCGATGATAAATTTGGCAAACATGGGGGGGCCTACAAAGAATGTGTTAAGTGACATGATATCAAACAAGAAGATGAAGAAGAAGAAGGGTAAAGTGACAAGTTATCCAAAAAAAAAAAGAAAGAACAAAGGCTCCAGACTGACAATCTGCAAATAGAATTAGTTACTTTCCAAAGCCGGACCGGCAGGAGAATTCCGATTGTCACCTTTTAGAATTTCTTTGCAAGATTTATGTCGGAATTCCCCAGCTTGTCACCTTTCAGAATTCCCCAGCTTGTCACCTTACATACACTGGGCAATTCAGATTGTCACCTTTCAGAATTTCTTTGCAAGATTCAACTCGGGATTCCCCACCTTATACATAGAGAATATTCACTAAATTTTGTAATTTTTTTGCAACATCGCTAATGGAGATAATATCATTTCACATTGTCCATCTATAGACCCAGCACCAGCAGGTTCAGCTACTTAGTTGCTGTCCATGACAGAACAGCTAGGTCTTACCAGGGAATATCAAAAAAAATTCATTCAGCCAGAAAGTAATATTGCTGTAGTTACCGGTTTTAAGCTGATCCTATCACAAGGAGAGGAGCCCAGAATTGCCGCATACCTGAGGAATAAAAAGGAACAAATCAAGGGTGTATAAAGCTTCTACAGTTCTACTAGCTGATAGTTATTCCCTTCAACATCAAGAGTTTAGGAGTAGTTTCCACTACACTAAAAGGTGTGGACTACTTTTAGCACATTTTTTTTTTAACGGCAAAAAAATTTCATTAATCTTGAAGTTGTAACTAATAGGAGCAAGGAAACAGCATCATGTTCAAAGAACAATCGTCTGCCCAATCCGAGACAACTTTTTGCACTTAACAAGTAGACAAGTTGTTTCCACTAAACTAAAAGGAGTTTGCACTTAACAAGTAGACAAAATGGAGGGAAGAAAAATATTTAGGGTCAAAAAGTTTAGTGGAAGCAAAACACCTAAAGGCATGAAGTTGTATGTAAAAAATATAAGGGAAACGGGTTTAAATCACCCAAAAAGAGTTTTGAGGAATATTTGAACTTCACAATGAACAAAGAACCAAAGAGAAAGAATCTTGATTTTCAAAAAAGAAAATAAATCTTAACATTAACAGTGTCAAATGTCAAAAAACCAGCAGCCTGTACATGATTCAACCCCATGGAGGCTGCTCAAATAAATTGGATGCCCAACAAAATAAACACCCCTAATATGGAAGCAGGTCCATAGGAAATTCGCTAGGATGCCCTTTGGGCATTGCTTAAAGGTGCCTTATCTTATGCATGCCTGCCAAGAGCAGGAAAAAAGCCCTTCAACACCCTATCTTGTAGGCCAGTATTAAGGATGGGACATATTTTTACCGCTGCCACTTGTGGGAGACACTACTGCAAATCAGTAGACTAGGACTAGGAGGTAACCACTAAGCACTTGAATCAAGAGGCATAAAGGAAATAAGTGATATAACTTTGATAGAAATGGATCCCTAGTAGGCATTCGGTTTCACAAATGCGTAAGGCATCTGAAGAACAGTGATCCTAATGCAATAGCCAAGCATGGAAGATAAAAAATATATACTAATCCAAATAGTGATAGACAAAGACTGAATATCTTACACTAGCAACAAAGATATGAATAAACTCTTAAGACAATCTATCCAACTATGGCCAACGGATTAAGCACATTAATACATAAGAGAGGTAGTTCAAAGGATGAGTAATCAAATATTCTTAAATGTCCAAGAATCACTTACACAAGCATCACATCCTCCACGTTTGATGCAATTGGTCCTATAATTTCCACAGTCCCCGCATCACATAATGACCTGAAGAGTAGACATCTACGGTTAGCAGGGAAAACGGAGCATGACCAGCCTATCAGTTGTAACATCTTCAACATCGAAAATTTCTGCTATAAAGAAATATAAATGTGAATCCATAGGACAAAATCTATTTCTTTAGTTGTAATCATTGAGTCTGTATGACCGTATAACTTATTGTTACATTTTTGATGTGACACATGTCAACTAATTACACTGATTATGTAACTCAGCATATATTCATTATGAAGATATATGTTTCAAAAGGTAGCCAACTCATGCGAAGATAAATTGTGATCAAATGTATCAATAGCCCAGTTAACAAAATCTCAGAACAATGAGGGGTTCTGATTGGCACCTAAATTCAATGGGCACTAAACCAGATATTTGTTTTCTTTCCACTTAATTCTGTTCAAATAGATACCCATATAAATTAATCGTGTGCAAGTAACAAGTTTTGAGCTGGTGAAATGAGGATTTTCAGCTGATATACTTACTTTTTAGGGGCATTTAGATGTTCTCTTCAAAGATAAAGACAAGAAAAGTGCCCACTCCAAGAGCATATGATGCATGCCTTTATCTCCTCTATACTTCTTATTAAAGGGGAAGATGTTCATCTACATTTTGATTCCCAAAATGCGTATGATCACAAATCACAGCGTACCCCTCTCAGTAAGTGTTACCTCTTATTTATAGATTAAGCTGACTTGTTCTCCAAGCTTCCTTCTTTGCCTAGGATTCCTCTCTCGTTAGGAAACCTAGCTCATATGGAATTTCTCTCCATATGGAAACTCTCTCTACCTCTTATTAACTGGGCACCTGCCTATCACAGAGCTTCCCTTCTAGAACATTCCAAAATGATTCCACCACCTTACCGATTAGGGCGGCCTTGCTAGGGTTTGCCCTCTGTTGGGTATAAGCTATGTCTGAACTACCAATTCGGCAAAACCTCAATACATCCTTACGTGGTGCCGCCGAGCAGTCTATATGCTCGGTTATTCCGCTCACCATCACGTGGTATCCCCCCATGGGCCATGTGCGTATCGGGACTAATTCTTCTTGTTCACAATAATCCTTCTTCACTAATACCCTGTCCTGGCAACTTTCATAAAAAATGGATCCAGTATCAGTATTCAGCCATCTTCATGTCTAGCCCTTCATCCAGTTCTCATTGATACAAGAAACCTCTTTGGACTGCCAAAGTTTCAGCTGCCAACACTATTTGCATAGTAAGTTCAACCTCTCCCATCTTCATAGATTGTAAACATCTACCTCAGTGGAAACTTTGGCAACTTATATCTTTGCTTTCTAATGGATATCAACATCTATCTACATCAAGCTGATATCCCTTAAAAAAACCTAAATTGTGGACATAATGCACACAAATTGTTCGATGGAATCACTCCACATTTCTTTTCCCTTGGTTCGAAGTGTGCACAAATTAGACAGTTTAGTTATATTTCTTTTCCCTTGGTTCGAAGCGTGCAATTACGTTGCAGTTGCTTGGGCTACCTTGGAGATTACATATATCTTTGTACTCTCATGTTTTCAATTTGTTGTCCACTAAAGATGAATAGAGATTAGAGAATTGGTTTTTTATGGGATTCACACTTTCACAAACTGATCTCCTTGGAATGACATCCACAATTTTGTTTGTGCTCTAGCAATTTTGAGTAAATTTGTTTATTGGATTTACCGCACATGTCTATGTAGTATACACTGCCCTACCTTTTAACAAAAAATTATTTTGTCTTTTCCTTTTAGTTTCTATTTTTGCAGCTGTCATTGTGATTAAATTAATTGTTACACAAGGCCCCATCCCAATTCAGCAAGTGAATTCACCAGGAAAACAAAATAGAACTACAGAATTGATACAATCTGGGCTCTAAAGCTTCTATCAGAAATAGTGCATAAACCGGTCCAATGCAGACACATCCTCTCCACTGTGTCATCAAAACCTATGCTAACGGTCCAAGTCCTTCCCCCGACTAAACCAATGTGACTCCTCCCACTCCTCGTTCCTTCAAAGCAATAATAATCTCTCATGTAGGCATAAAATTATCAAAAAAGTTGTCCATTCTAATTACCCACAAACATTATTCCATAGCATAGTCAAGCAAAGCCATTCGCAAGGGTTAGTTTTGAAAAGGTAGCAATCCAATAACCACTTATCAAGAGCAATATTCTCTTTATTGGAAGAATTCGACGTGCATAGCAAGGGTAACACTACCAGGAGTAAAAGAGAAGAAAATTTCAACATAAAGATAATTGTATCTGTATGTATAGGCATGTGTAAACATATAAATCAATATAGCTCGTCAAAACACAGAAGATTGGGTGCCAGAGGGAAGGATGTAGACCATACAAACCACGGATTATTGCTGTTCTTATCCATTAACATGAGTAACCTTATACAGAGAACAGCACAGTAAGACTGAAAATGGTAATTTATGAGAATTGAGTTCAAACAAATTCAACATTCAAGAATTTACCCTTTCATGTCGGTCCGCCCGTATGTTGTCTTCAGGCCTACTACACCACAAAGGGAAGAAGGAATACGAACTGAACCTGTCATGTTGCATTAATAAAGCATCATATTTAGGTGTAGTTGAAAATTATAGAGAATGAGTTGAAGCAGGCATGATTGATTGTTCAACCTCCACCGTCTGTTCCTAGAGCAGCTGAACAAAGTCCAGAAGCTACAATTGCTGCTGGGCCTGAGGAAGATCCACCTGTATACCGGTCTAGAGAATGTGGGTTCCGTGTTGTTCTGTGATTGCAAAAAGATTTAAAAGGAAGTCATTCGCATATGATGGAAAAGTGCTGGGGATGGAAAGAATGTAATAAAAGGTGAATGGATAAAATAGCCAGATCCATTAAATTGATGCATGAAGTAAGCAGGAATGAAGACAGTTATTGACTTATCAGTACAAACATTGGACTGAAAAAATGAAAAGTGACCTAAGCCCAATCAGCATTCCGATGAGAGAGATAAGAAAGATCATGCCATTTCGTCTAAATATCAATTAAAAAATATGACTAATGGCTAACGAGGTTGCAATCTATCAGCACATTATAATACAGATTGATTTGGAAGCACTATATTGGTAATCTCCATCGAGTACCATGCTAGCAGAAGGTGGTAGAGAGGTTTATCCACTCAAAATAATGTGATATGTTCGGTGCATGAAGCACCAATGCTATGTCTCTATGAGTACTCCAAAGACTTTTTTTATCAGACAGAATTCTAAAAGCCTAAATAGCAGAGAATAAAGTGCAAGATTAAGTCACATATGAAGTAGCCTTAGTAAATCTAATTGTGCTACCAGGCAGCAGGTCCTAACGCTAGATTTCAAATATATATCAGAGTTTGTGAGGCAAAAGTCAATGTTGAGAGGCATCTACGTAATTAGTTCTCATGCATTGAAATCAGCAAATAATTTCTTTCTTCCTCACGAGACAATAATGGGAGAGATAGAAGAATCAATATACAAAAAGTGGAATGGAAGATTAAACAAAAAGGTGAACAAAAAAAAATCATGCTTTGAAATTGATAAGCAATTACAGCTAAGCAATGTGACAAGTAAGCTCCTATTTCATGTGAGATGCACCAACATCCAGAAACCAGGTGTTGATTCATACGTAATCCATCATCCACAGACAGGTCTACTGGGATTGTTTCTCGATTCATCTATATCAACAATCATCTGGTCATGCATGCATGTGAACGATGATATTATACTCATCTCTTTGTTTACCCGTAGTTAGAATTATTTCCAGTCGTTCCCAGGCCCAGTTCATGCATATTTGCCTTTCCAACTAAAATCACACCACAGCCACGTAACCTTGATACACTAACTGCATCCTTTTTAACAGGGCGCACCTCATGATACCATGTTGTTGCACCTATTTTTCATATAAAACTGAGATAAATTAGTTGATTGATTAAGAAAAATATACAGGAATGGAAGTGCAGAAATATTTTACATCTTCTTATAAACAGGAAAAAAAATTACCCTTTGATGGATGGGGATAGCAGTCTATATCATCCTTGATCGCCACAAAAATTCCATCCAAGATTGACAATGGGTTTCCTGGAAAATCCACAAACATCGGGGAATTGACAACAAAATTTAGGCAAACTTTCACTCTCGTACACAATGGCATCAATCATAAATACAATGCCCATTTAGCAGGTAATGGAACTGCTACCAAGTACCAACAATAAGACGAATACATATTCACAAACTTTGTTTTGTTTGGCTTTTCTTTGCTACATTATAAATTCACGTCCAAAATCAAAGATACCTTCCTCAAACCGTTCTGTGGACGATGCAGCTTGCTTTCTTACCTCCTCAGCATCAAAAGAAATCAATAGTGGTGCTGGAGGCTTCTTACTGCTGAACTCTTCCATGGCTGAGATGAAGCGTTCTGCAACCTAGACGCTGACAGTGGGTCGGTCTTCTTCACAATAGTTGAGAAGTGATAAAGAAAAAATATCAACGGCTACAAAGATACCATTGATGGGGTGGCCAACTTAGACCGGTAAGCATATGCATAATCACGTATCTTCCAGTAGCGGAAAGATGTAGGTGAATCACCCGTCCAATTGGAAGCAGCATCAAAGTGTGGCAGACACTTCAAGGCTAAATCAACTCGATCTTCAGGTTTTCCATCTTCTTCCAAACCAACAACACAAGGCTCTGCATCTAATCACATTTACGCAAACATGGTAAATACCATGTATGGTGACCAGCATCTTATTTTCCACAAGGTTTAATTATTATCTTTCCTCTCTCAATTTTACAATGCATTTGTCAAATATTTCTATGCTATCCATCACTTCTATGCCTTCACATGAAATTGGACCCAAGCTATTGCCAAAGTCTGAAATGGATAAGAGCAGAAAGTACCATTGGCCTAAACCAAAATGCTCTAAAGCTCTTTTAAGGAAGATTCCCTATTTCCCAAATCTTTGAAGTTGAGAATACACTATTATCTCTGCCGAATTAGAAAGAGTTAGACAAACGCGATTGCATTATGTCTGCCTATGCAACCCGTCTTCTCAATCTAATTGCTCACCAGTGATTGGGGATAATTTTTTTGTCAGAGAGTGAGAGAAATGAACCGGACAGGTTAAAAATGACAGTAATTTGCTCACAAGTAATTTTAATGTATGCTAACCAAAGCCCCAACATTCTTCCACTAAGGTGAGTAAACATGGAGCTCTAGTCGTACAAACAACGTTAGCAACACTCAAAACGAGTTTTCCATATAGGTTCAGCTTGGTTGGCAGGAATCTCGAGGAGCCATGAGAACATACAGGAATAGAAAAGTAATTCCTGGTACCTTTCTAATTTCTACCCGCAATCACATTTTCAAACTACGTAGGAATCTAATCCTCATCATACCCGTGGACATCTTAAATTCCAACCTAAATGCCTAAGAAAAGTAGATGTTGAACTCTAGTAAATTTCCTTAAAGTACATTCCCGCCATAAGATTCCCAAATGAACTCAAACATGGGTTTCTCTTCAGCATTAGAATACTACATATTTGATTCCTAGCAATCAGACTCTCATTCCACCGAAGCTTACAAAAAATAAACAGAAAAATAGCAATACTAAGAACAAACCTTGAGGAGGAAACACAGGTTTAAACATCGGTGCTTCTGGTATCACAGTATTCTGCAACATCTGTCAATTACCCAAATTTTTCGCAATTAGTGTCTAATCTCTTTCTTTTACCGCCACAAGTTCACAACTGGTGACACCAAATGAATGATTCACCAGAATAAAGAACGCAAACACCAAGTCAACTCGCAATTTAAACACCTAACTGTACGCACACGTGTGGTAGAAAAAAGTGAAAAAACATTATCAGACCTCAATGATGTTATTCTTCTTCTTCAAGGAAGTTGTGATCATAGAACCGATCAATGGGGCTTCAACTACATTAACAAACACCTTCAGCGAAGTTCCGGTCAAATGTGGAGCTGCAATTCACCACGATTCAACTCAACATAACAGATTACAAATCTAATCATTTTCCTCTTATTTATTTATTTATTGCTAATACAGGGTGTCCCGGGCCAACTTGCACGCTCCTCATATTAATCCCTACAACCCCTCTCATAGCCTTTTCACACGCTTGCCCGTGGGGATGATGTGGCCTCAAGAGTTGCTGGCTAGGGGAATCGAAATTGAGATCTTAGGTGGGAGCAAACCCCTTAAGACTCGGGCCAAGACAAGACCACCCGGCCAACTCCTTGGGCTCATCATTTTCCCCTTTTCTCTTACATGAAAGAAACTAACTTCAAGCATTGGTGCAAAATTCAACGATCTAGTCCTATAAAATTCGCTTATGTCGAGCGATTGGTTTGTTTAAACAGCGATACACGAACCACAAAATGAACGCGAAAACGATAATTAAAACTGAAATTAGAGAATAAACACCTTGGATAGTTTCAGGCTCGTATTTCACGGCAGTCAAGTCGACTTCGTTCGCTGGCACCATAACACGCTTCTTCCCCATCCTTCAGCAAAATTCCAATGTTGATCGGATCGTACACTGCTAGAAATGCATCAGAATTATGTTTTATCAAAGTTAATTCAACTTCCAAATTCACCTTGTAATCAGGGCCTGGTCTAGAAAGTAGTAGAAACATACCTCAGAGAGAGAGAGAGAGAGAGAGAGAGGTTTTTCCCTCCAGGCTGATGACTGATGAGGATGGTTGAATTTATGGCGAGGTCATAATGTATTGTTGGTTTCTCAAGTTACACGAAAGCAGGGGGTGAAGTGAACCACCAAATGCACATGGGAGTTGTTTCGTGAGACTCACACACATATGATTGGAGTTGTTATATTTGATTAAAACATCTTTTTAAGGACCATCATAAAAAAATCAACTCGATCGAGTATAGGTAAAAAGCTTGATTGATTTTACGTCAAATTTGTTACAGGAAATTGAGCAAAGATTCGATCAAGCCCCTTACAGATGTACGACTGATCTGATTTATCTTAGAGAACTCTTAAAAAATATTTAAAAAAAATTGAATGGCTTTGATCATTTGAATAGAATCCCAAAATAAGTCTAACGAAACAAAGTGTACATTTGGTGCATACCAAATGATGTACCATAGCAGGGCTCGGTGAACAACCATAAAGTTGACCTTTTTCGGTGGGAATTCAATGCTAGCCGTACCGACCAATTTCAAACCGAAACCGTACCGACGGCCGCTCCGGGCTGTCTCCGGCCACCGGACGGCCGATCCAAGCCGTTCAAAAATTCTAAAAAAATAAACCGAGTGGCCCTACGCGAGAATAAACGGCATCCGATATGTGTAGGGTGGTTAGATCGAGTACCCTATTTTTCGCGTATACATATATACACGAGTATACACGAAAAATAGGGTACTCGATCTAACCACCCTACACACATCGGATGCCGTTTATTCCCGCGTAGGGCCACTCGGTTTTTTTTTTTAGAATTTTTGAACGGCTCGGATCGGCCGTCCGGTGGCCGGAGACAGCCCGGAGCGGCCGTCGGTACGGTTTCGGTTTGAAATTGGTCGGTACGGCTAGGATTTCTGTTATTTGTGGGCCCACTCAAATTTTTTTAAAATAAATTATTGAACGACTCGGATCATCCAGGTGGGATTTAGAGTGAGCCCCACATTAGAGCTGGGCAACGGACACGAAACACGATAACATGACACGAACCGGACACGAAGTTAGCGGGTTAGAGTTGAACATTTCTGACACGAAACACGAAAAATGACACGACTCGAGAACACGATTTATATATGGGTCGGGTTCGGGTTGAACATGCGAAACACAAAAATTGACACGACCAACACGGTTACTAATTTGTATCACCTATTAACATGAACATATATATAATATATGGTATATCTGTAATTCTATATAGATTTGGACAACAGACACGATAACACGGCATGAACCGGACACAAAGTTAACGGGTTAGGGTTGAGCATTTCTGACATGAAACACGAAAATGACATGACTCGAGAAACAAGAATTTTTAAATGGGTCGGGTTCGGATTGGGTGATTTGTGACACGAACCCGACTAACACGACATGAACATGACCCGACACGACCTGTTACTTAGGTCTACCCCACATGCCTGTCAGTACCCCATCGGTATCCATTTTGTCGGTACGTATAAACGGGTTCTTGTTTGTTTATGGTTATAAATCCTGCTGTGTTTGGTTTGTGTTTTGAAAAGTATTTTGAAAAATAGTAGGGGTAATAAGTGGAGAGAGAAATGTTGAAAGTAGAAAGAATCTAGGGGGAATTTTTTGAAAAATTCTTTTCAAATAGCAAAAAGAACAAGACATGAGAATTGATTTTGGCACTCCAATTTTAATGATGACACCCCAAAATTTATATTTTAGTGTGCCTTGATATGTATAATTTTTACACTAAAAAGTTTTTGAGTGTTATCATAAAAAAATGAAGTGCCAAAATTATTTTTCTAAAAATTTTGAAATTGATTTTGGCTCTCCAATTTTATCCACTAACACTCCACTTTGTGTTGATATGTAAGAAAACAAAACAAAACAAAAGTGGAGTTTTTAAATCATCTTCCAAATTTTATTGGAAAAAACAAGAAAGCCATCACCAAATGAAAACACTTCCGACACAGACTATTTTAACATAGACATTGCACAGATTTTTTTGTGGGCTCACTATGGGGTTCCACAAAATAATCCGAGCTGTTTATTAATTTTAAAATAATTTTTTAAGGGACCTCATAAAAAATCAGCTCAATCGGATACATGTAAGTGCTTAAACTAATTTTACAACTTTTCATCCGAAATTCTAAATGAAAAGTTGTAAGATTGGTTCAAGCACTTACATGTATTTGATTGAGCTAATTTTTTTCAGAAATCCCTTTAAAAAATATTTTAAAATTAATGAACGATTCGGATCATTTTGTAGGATCTCATAATGAGCCCCACAAAAAATTTGTACAATATCTGTGTAAAAATTGTCTGTGTGGGTAGAACGGTTCCACAAATAAAATCAACTCAATCCAATATGTGTGCATTATCGATCCAATCTTTCATTTTTTTTGCATTCAGATTACAAGATTCTGAAATCTAAATGAAAAAATAGAAGATAGGATCAAGCATTTACAGATATCGGATTGATCTTATTTTTTGCGAGACCACTCGGATTTTTTTTAAAAAAAATTTGTTTGAACGGCTCCGATCATCGGCTTGTCCGTCGGTACCCCATCGGTATCTATTTCTTCGGTCCCCTTAGGATTACGCAACAAACAAATACTCTCTCCGTTCCATATTGAGTGAATGAGTGTCCATGTTACTATTTTGAATATTTAAAAAAAAAATTAATATCTTTCAATATGTAATGCTAAAAATATCTAATATGGATCTTATTTAATAAATCTCAATTAATTTTATTATATAAAAAATTTAAAATCATAAAAAATACTATAAATTAAAAGATATAGACAAGATAAAATAAACAAAAAAAATAATGAAAATGGTACCTCAATATGGAACGGAGGGAGTATAATGCGATTGTGCGGGTATGTGTTTTTTTTTGTGATTGTAACAAAGTTCTTTTTTTTTTTTTCAGGTTAAAAATGGTTTGAGGAGACTGGAGAGGGGGATCGTCGCATGCATAGGTCATTCACGAATAAAACTTTACGGTAAAAAATACGAATTTTATCGTCAATTACAATGTATTCGGGGATAAGAAATATTTTATTAAAATTGATACGACGACACCATATGATAAGAAATATTTTATTCAATATTTTTTTTTTGCCAGACGATATATATTAGTGGGAATTAATCAGTGGGGTGTTAGCATGTTAGTCAACGGAGGGCTCAGAGACTATCTATAATCTTGAAACCGCAAATCTGTTCTCTATAAGACTCGAACCTTGATCACCACTGGAGAGAGAGAGTAGAACAAACCAATACTAGCTTGGGAGATAGAGAAATTGTTTTATTTTTAAAATGGGGAATGGCTCACTAAGAACTTGACAGCCTGACAAATCATTCAAATGCCCACAGATCATTTCTTCCCCTGGAGTTGCAACGATCGAGTGTAAGTGTCCTGCCACCGAAAAATTTTTGGGTGCAATTAAGGTACAGCTGAAGTGGTATGTGACGCGCACATTTGAACTGTTCAAAAATGCAACCACTAGTCCGGATTGAAACACACTTTTTCTTCTTCTTTTTGTAAAATCCGTTCAATACCTTCTAATCCGAATCATCGGTTGCATTATTGAACGATCCGGATGTGCGCATCGCATACCACATGGTATCTGATTTGCAACCAAAAATTTCTACTAGCATTGACATTTGACAAGTAGTGTCTACCTATGCATTTACGTGGGCTTACGGTAGTTTTAATAAAAAGGGAACAATTTTTGTACTCCAATTTATTTATTATAAGTACATTCTAAATTTTCTCTTTTTATACACATAAAATAATGACTAAATAGTCTAAATGCCAAATTTTAGGGCTCATTCATAAGAAACAAGGGAGCGGAAATTCGATTTTCTTAAGTATGCGGTTGAAAAAATAGTTGTGGCGCCACATGACAGTATCCTTTTATGGATATTGGAATATGAGCTTGGGGATCAGTTTTTCAATTTCTTTTCGAATAATTGTACACAAAGTGCATTAGTAGGCCGGCGCCTCTCATCTCCATCATTGTCATAAACGATTTAGATTGATCCGGTCAAGGCATTTTTCTAAGAGAAATTGATCGACCGGTCCCGCTTTTCAACTTCTTAGCCGTTGGGGTCCTTTTCAAAAGAATTTCATGGCTCATTAAATCAGACATTTTAATTTGGATATTTTACAAATCAAACCAAACCAAATAATAATGGTTCGGTTTGACCGGCCTATTTCGGTTTTTGATTTGTTACTCATGTCACATTTTATTATAACAAGAAAAACAACTAGAATTCCCTACTTAAATCTATCCATTCCACTGCCTACAAAACTCCTTACAGGTCAATGGCAAGTGATCATTTCTTCCATAAAATCCCGTAAAAAAACTTAAGTGGGAACTTAAAATTTTTAACCTTCTTTTAACTTGATCAAACGTTAAAACTAGACGGAAGTTTTCTCGTAAAATTTAGTATCCTAGGTTTATTTAACTTCTTTTACCGTTATGTATATTCACATAATTCTCTGGAAAAAAAATACAAATAGGTCTATCTATAATTTATAATACAATTCATGATGATGTGAAGACCACGAAAAGACATTTTTAGAGGATGACTATAATAAAATTCATGACGGTGCGGAGAAACATTTTTAGTGGATGATGGCTATAATAAAATTCACGACGGTGCGGAGAAACATTTTTAGTGGATGGCTATAATAAAATGAAACATTTTTAGTGGATATCTGAGGGCCAAAAATAAGTGAGTCAAATCAAGCGCACAACCTTTGGTCAAAGCTCAAAAAGATGAAACTTTTGTCTGATTTTCAAGAAGCTCAAAATGATACTCCATAAAACCTTTTCCTATTTCCAAAGTCAAAGCTCTGTCCCATAAAATTTGCAGAAATGCTACACTTATAACATTTTTCTACAATATATTTACAACATGGTGACGTGGCCAGGGGACTCACTCATTTTTTTTTTGGCTGGGTAAAGTGAGTGGGTCCCCTGGCCACGTCACCGTGTTGTAAACATGTTGTAGAAAAATGTTGTAAGTGTAGCATTTCTCTAAAATTTGGCTGTGTTAACTTTAAGGAAAGTGGTGGCATTCCTATAAAGGCTTTGTTTGGTTGGTAAAATTTAGTTTTGGTAGTGAGTGGAGAGTAAGGCTGTAAATGAATTGAGCCATTCGCGAACTGTTCGAGATTCGGTTCGGTAAGAGCTCGTTTGAGTTCGATTCGTCTGCTAAACGAACTGAACCTGAACCTCAATTCTAGGCTTGTTCCGTAAATGAGCCGAACCTAAGCCTAACGGTATTCGGCTCGGTTAGGTTCGCGAACCTATACTTAAATTTAATTAATAATTCAATAAGGGTCTATTGTGAATGTAAAAAATTTTAAGGTTGTATATATAATTCAATACTTATTTTTCTCCCAAATTCTATACGATCAATGAGAGAGTTTGGGTTCGCTTGAGTTTAATGAGCTGAGCTGAATCAAACCTGAGTCTTGACAAGCTTAATTCGAGCTTAGATTAGGCTAGGCTCGATTCATTTGAGTTTAACGAGCCAAACTTGAGCCAAGATATTCAAGTTCGAATCGAACCCGAGCCAAACCCGAGTCGAGCTCGAGCCAGACTAGTACCTTAACGAATCCAACTGAGCCGAACCCGGGCCTTGAAAAATTTTAATGAGCCGAACTCAAGCCAAGTTGTTCAGGCTTGAATCGAACTCGAGCTGAACTCATACCTTAACGAACCCGAGACAAACTTAACAGAGTTCGGCTCGATTCGGTTCGTTTACAGCCCTAGTGGAGAGAGAAATAGGATAATGATTGAAGAGAGTGGTAATGATTAGAGAGAGATAGAGAGATGAGAAAGTAATAATTGAAAAAATAGGGTAATGATTGGAGAAAGAAGTAGGATAATAATTGAAAAACTTAACTAAAATGGGTACCGAACACACACACAGTACATACCTTCTTTTCTTTTTTGGTGTTCCATTATTTGTTTCATTCTTTTTTGTTAGTTGTTCCATTATTATTATTATTATTATTATTTGTATTTAGACATTGCCTTTTAATTTACAATTCAGTCAGTTTTTTTTTTGATCCTCGTTCAGTCAGTTCAGTAAATAGGATTTGTTGCCCATTTTCTTTTCTTTTTAGGTACATGTTCTCTGCCCATCCATATTTTTTGTTGAAGGAAAGAGGTGGTTTTAAAATTTGACTCTTTGTGTGTGTGTTAGCAGAGTGGGATCGAATCTCTTTTTCATTGGTTTTAACATCCGATGGGATATTGGAATTTCTTATAAGAGAGTGAAATATTGGAATTTCAAAGTGTGGCTTCTATAAATTCATGTAAATGGTTTTTAACTGGTTCATTAGTGGTTATCATTTAACAAAAAAAGAAAAGAAAAGAAAAGGAATTGAGTATGATGTCGTATTTCATTTAGATCTTGAAGTCTTTTATATATATATATATTCCTTGGTAGCCTTAATGGGTAATATATTTTGGTGTGGATCCATTTCAAATAACTTATTAATGTTGTGTTTGGATGAATTTTTAAATTTTTTGTAGAGTTATGAGTGGAGAGAAAAATGAGGGTAATGATTAGAAGTAGGAATAATGATTGGAGAGAGATAGAAAAAGAAATAAAAATAATGATTGGAGATAGATGCGAGTAATGATTGAAAATATGAGTAATGAGTATTTTTTGAGTTGAGATTTTTTTTCAAATCACTGTCCAAACAAGACATAAGACTTTTAATCATGAACAGTTGAAGAGTGATAAGAACAAACTTTTGGAACTATGAAGCTTTTGTTGAAGACGATGTATATGAAACACCCTTTGTATTACATTTGTGTATGAGATTGAATCTTATATTTAGTATTTTTTTCATGTTTTCAATCCATTACATGCATGGTATTGGTCTGTGGAAGGTGTTGGTCTATGGTATTTTTCCATGTTTCAACATGTAGTTTTGGGATTTTTTTTTGTAACTGAGAAACAATCCTGCAGCCAAGCTATTATTAGATCCGACTGCGCAATCCAAACATCGAGGGAGACTAGTACAACAATTCACCGCCATGGCCCCCCACTTAAATCATGATTTGTCTCCAGAGGGAATCGAATCCTGCTATGTTGTAAGCGCAGATTCGCCCTTACCATGTTGACAACTCATAGGTGAGTGTTGTTTTTGGATTTTAATTGTAAGATCTGGGTGTAATGATACGGATTTTTGACCCGATTTTTTTTTCTAAATATAATATTATTAGAGTTATTTTCCTTAATGCAATACTTTTTTTAAATACAATTATGCATGTAATATATACATGCATTTTTTTTAAATTTTTCCTACACATACATGCGTACATGCACACTCCTTCTCCTCCCTCACCTCAAACTCCTTCCATCTCTCCGTCTCTTACTCAGTCTCTACTTCCTCCCTAACCCTAAAATTAAGCCCAATTCGTTCATTCCAAATCCCATGAACCCAACCCCATTAAATTCAAATTGGATGTTTTGGAACAAGATGAATCATTTGAAATTGGATGTTTTGGAACAAGATGAATCATTTGAAATCATGGAGCGAACTGGAGTGATGACAGCGGTGGTGCGGGCTCTCAGAACTCTAGTAAACGCAAATTGGATGTTTTGGAACAAGATGAATCATTTGAAAATTCAGGTAAGAGGGTTTTTCTTGGGGATATCTCTAATATTGGGGTGGATGCGGCCTACCATAAAGGGCCCCCGACATCTCAATGAAGGTTCTGGTGTGGAACTGTCAGGGTGTGGGGAACCCTCTGACAGTTTCCCGATTGAGGGAGTTTTGGAAACTCCATTCCCCTGATGTGGTGTTTTTGATGGAAACTAAAAACGACTCTCGTTATTTGGTTTGGCTTCAAAAGCGCCTGGGTGTACATGGCTGTTTTAGTGTTAACCCTGTGGGTTTGGCAGGTGGTTTGTGTATATTTTGGAGGAAGGGGGTGTCATTTCAATGTATTAGCAGTAGCTCGCATTTTATTGATTGTTATGTTACAGTAGCTCAATGGCGTTTTCGGTTTACGGGGGTGTATGCACCCAATTCATCTCAGGGCCGAAGGATTTTGTGGGAGGAACTGGTTCACATTGCTAGGGGAGATAATGAGGATTGGGTGGTCGGTGGGGATTTTAATGCTATTTTACATGCTGAGGAGAAGATGGGAGGCAACCAACGTCAGGCATGGGAACTTACTGAATTTCAACAGTTTGTCCAGGATAGTAACTTAATTGATCTGGGTTATGTTGGATATCCTTTTACTTGGAATAATAAGAGAACTGGAAGGGACAATGTGCGGGTTCGATTGGATCGGTTTTTCTCTAATTCCAGCTGGAGGATAGCTTTTCCTAATGCAGCGGTTAATCATCTCCATCCGGGAGGTTCTGACCATTGTCCCATTTTGCTTAACAGTATGGTTTCAGTGGAGAAGTTCAAGCATCGCTTTATTTTTGATAAAAGATGGGGCAGTAAGATTGATTGTGATTCTATTATTCGGCAAGCTTGGGGTATGCGTATTTCAGGTTCTAAATGGTTTCAGATTCACCAAAAAATAAAGGAGTGCAGATTCAGGTTGATCCAATGGAGAAAGCAGCATCAACGTAATTCCAGATGTAACACGGTCCACTTGGAATCTAAACTTCAGTTCTTATTTGAGGGTTCAAGTTTTGATCAAGAGGAGTTTTGGCGTACTAAGACTTTGTTGAAAAATGCTCTTATGGATGAAGAGGTTTATTGGAAAAATAAGGCGAGAGTCAATTGGCTTAAGGCTGGTGATAGGAATACTGCCTTTATCCATGCCCAGACTATTCAACGTCGTCAACAGAACAAATTGATGGGGCTTGAAGATAGCTTGGGTAGATGGTGTGAGGGCGAGCATGCAGTAAGAGGAATTGCGCTGGATTATTTTCAGAATATTTTTAGCTCGGAGGGTATTTCAGAGGTTGATTCTGTGCTTCATTGTGTGGATAGTAGAATTTCTGAGAGGATGAACAGGTTCTTGACGAGGCCTATTTCCTTTACCGAAGTTAAAACGGCGGTGTTTCAAATGCCTTCCGATAAGGCGCCGGGGCCCGATGGAATGGGGGCGAGTTTCTTACAAGAATACTGGGAGATTGTGGGCCCAAGTTTGGTGGATGCTGTTCGGAGTTACTGCCATTCAGGTCATCTTCTTCGTAGCATTAATCATACTCATATTGTCCTTGTTCCTAAAGTCAGGTGTCCTATGAATATGGGGCAGCTTCGTCCTATTAGCCTCTGTAATTCTGTTTACAAAGTATTGTCGAAAGTCTTTGTAAATCGTTTGCAACGGTTTTTGCCATCTATTATCAGTGAAAATCAATGTGCTTTCGTGAGTGGGCGATTGATTTCGGACAATACTATTTTGGCTCAAGAGGCGTTGCATTTTTTGAAAAACTGTCGATATGGCAATAATCGATCTGTGGCGTTGAAACTGGATATGAGTAAGGCGTTTGATAGAGTGGAATGGGGTTTTGTGGAGGCTATTATGAGGAAGATGGGGTTTGCTGATTTGTGGATCAAATGGATTATGGGATGCATTTCGACTGTATCTTATTCTTTGTTATTGAATGGGGATCCTACTGGCTACATCGTTCCTTCTCGTGGATTACGATAGGGGGACCCACTTTCACCCTATCTTTTTCTACTTTGCGCAGAAGGGTTGTCAATGATGCTTCGGAAGGCTGAAATGAGGAATGCGATTCATGGGCTCAGAATTTGTAGGGGTTGTCCTCCTATCAGTCACCTACTCTTTGCGGATGATACTTTAGTATTCTGTAAAGCTAAGCGAAGTGAGCTTCAATCTATTGCAACAATTTTGGATGAGTATCGACGTGCATCTGGCCAAGTTATTAATTTTGAAAAATCCTCGATGTTTTTCAGTAAGAACACTGGGGTGGGCTTGAAGCAGGAATTGAGTGCGTTGGTGTCTATTCCAGTTCGTTCAGATTTGGGAAAATGTTTAGGGTTGCCGGCAGAGGTGGGTAAGTCTAAATCAGCCCTGTTCGGTTATATTAAGGACACGGTTCTTCAGAAATTAGCCGGGTGGAAAGAGAAAATTCTCAACCAGGCTGGGAAAGAGGTGTTGCTTAAATCTGTAGCTTTGGCCCTTCCGGTATATGCTATGTCCTGTTTTAAGTTACCGGAAGGGTCGTGTCACCAAATCGAAGCAGCTATGGCTAGATTTTGGTGGGGTCAAAAATGTGATGAACGAAAAATTCACTGGATGAAATGGAGTCGGCTATGCAATCCTAAATTCAAGGGAGGATTGGGGTTTCGAGATCTTACATCTTATAATTTGGCTCTCTTAGCAAAGCAAGGATGGAGGATTATGATGTCTCCAGGATGCTTATTGGCCCGGGTTCTTAAAAGTAGATATTTTAAGGATAGTTCGTTTATGGAAGCTGAGTTGGGTTCTAATTCGTCATGGGTTTGGCGAAGCATTTGGGAAAGCAAGAAGGTTTTAGCCACTGGAGTTCGGTGGTCAGTTGGGAATGGCGAGCAAGTGCGCATTGATACGGATCCTTGGGTGCCAATGGATGGGGCTTTCCATCCGCAAAGGTTGATGGATGATGGGGGTTTTGTGCGAGTTAACCAACTTATTAATCCTTCCTCAGCTACATGGAAGGAAGATATTATTTTTCGGCTTTTCGTTCCGGATCATGCACGGTGCATTCTCAGCATTCCTTTATCATGGACGAACAGGGTTGATAAGTTGGTTTGGCATCAGTCACATGCAGGTACTTATAATGTTAGCTCTGGCTATTTGTCAGCACTAGAATTGAAGAATCAAAGGTCTATGGGAAATGGAGAGGACGGGGGGACCGTTTTGATGGCTGGGAATGAGGCGCTTTGGAAATCTATTTGGGGGCTCAATATCCCCAATAAAATTAAACATTTTTTGTGGAGATGTTGCCATGAAATTCTCCCAACTAGGAAAGCTCTACAGCGGAGGAGGGTTATCAACGATCCTAGCTGTCCGGTTTGTGGTTCTAACCAAGAATCTGTTGTCCATATTCTTTGTAATTGCCCTTTAGCTGTTCAAGCGTGGCGTTTGTCGCCTTTGCATGTAAGTTTGGGGGCAGTACAAATTGCTTCTTTTTCTTCTTTTTGGGGCTCTATGGAACTGTGGTGGCAAGATCAAAGCAATAAGGAATGGCGTATGTCAGTTGCTGCAGTCCTTATGTGGTATATCTGAAAGTGTCGAAATGGGGCTCTGTTTGAACATAAGCTAGCTCTTCCTGGGGTGGTGTGCAAGTGGGCAATGGAATATTTGCAAGAGTTCTTGTCTGCAAACTCTTTGAACCCTCTAAATTTTGTTTCATCCGGGGAGGGTGCTGCAAATTCGTGGATTAGGCCTCCAGATGGGATCTTTAAGATTAACGTGGACGGTTCATGGAAGAAAGACATGGGGAAAGGAGGCTATGGTATTGTGGTTAGAGATTATAGAGGTCTTTTTGTTGCTGCTTCTATGGGTTTTTCACAGTGGTGTGCAAGTTCATTAGTTGCTGAAGCTTTGGCAATTCGACAAGGTGTTCATCTTGGCTTCCAACTTGGTTTGGGGTCTATTTTCGTGGAAAGTGATGCTCAATTGCTGGTGAAGATGCTCAATGGCCAGATCACAACCAATCAAGAGGTGGAAATGATCATTCATGATATTCAAGCCTTAAGCAAAAATTTCCAGTGCTGCAGCTTTTCTTTTGTTCGTAGGACTGGTAATTCGGTTGCTCATGTGTTGGCAAGTAAGGGTTTGAGTGGTTCGGGGTATAGTCTTTGGACTGAATCCCCACCGTTGTGGTTACTTGGTCCCCTTTCGAGGGACGGGTCTCCCGTCTGATGTATCGTTCCTGACGTATAAATAACAACAGTTATCATTGTGGCAAAAAAAAAAAAAAAACCCCATTAAATTCACTCTTATCATCTTCCACCAAAATTCTCCTATAAATACCCCACCCCATTGACCCACGAAAATACAACGATATTTTCCACACTCCACCGACCAAAAAAGAAGAGAAAAACAGAAGAAAGCGAAGCTCCAATCTATGGAGTTTTAGAGAGAGAAAGAAAGAGAGTGAAAAGTGGGTTTTGTACCAAGACCCGACTGAAATCCAATTCGATCATTTCAAACTCTTCCCACAACTCCTAGCATCACCAAACATCGTCCAATTTGGTTCCAAAGTCTCCCGATCAAAGAACCCGAAGTCTTCTTTCTCAAAATTCAAGATTCGTTTTTAAATCAATTCGATCCGATTAAAGTTATTATAATCCATTCCAACCACTTCTCTAAGTATATTAAGTGTTTATATGCTTAACCCTATGTCCCAAACGAAAAAAATATAGTTCAATGCGCATTTTCTGCCGTATTCATCAATTTGATATTATTTTTGAGCCCGACATTTTATTTGTAATTACTTATGAAGAAGATGACCCTTATGGTATTTAGTTTACAATCTTTCTGATATTAATATTATGAAAAACTACTGATTTGATATTATTTTCTTACAATATAATATCATCTTAGTATAAAACGTATTAATTATATCCGTTTAATTTATCTGGTAGATTGAGTTGGTTTTAAATGTTTCGAAACAACTTTGCGACCTTTCAAACCTCATTTTTGACGCCTGAACTATTTTTCCCAGACTTTTAACACCTCAAAGATCATAACTTGTTAAGATCATATTTTTTTTATTTAATTATCTATTTATTGAATTATTTATTAGTTATCTATCAAGTTTACTAACGAAAAATCTTTGCGACCTTCCAAATAACGTTTTAACACCCAAACAAATTTTTTCCAGACTCCTTGCATCTCAAAGATAATATCTTGTTAAATTAATATATATTTTATTTAAATTACTATTTATTGTTATTTCTATAGTGTT
Organism: Rhododendron vialii; assembly: GCF_030253575.1. Classification (NCBI taxonomy): domain Eukaryota; kingdom Viridiplantae; phylum Streptophyta; class Magnoliopsida; order Ericales; family Ericaceae; genus Rhododendron; species Rhododendron vialii. The sequence continues at coordinate 12,429,459 of NC_080561.1, forward strand.
TCCAATCAAAAATTCCTTACGACCTTATAAACCATATTATTAATGCCCGAGTAATTTTATTTAGACTCCTTACATCCTGAAGATGAAAATTTGTTAATCTCAACATATTTTATTTATTAGATTATTTATCATCTAATTACTTCACTTTCGGCCACTTTATTTAACGTCTTTATTTAAATTAATTTCGCGACTCTTCGAACCCAACTTTTGACACTCTACTGGTTGCATAAGACCTTTAGGACTCTTATTAAGGTCATGTTAATTATTCTAATATTTTACCTAATTAATGCATTTAATGAGTTTTTAATGAATCTAATTACTTGAAAATAATTAACAGGAGCTTAGAAAAATATTTCTTTTTTTTTTTTTAAAGTTCTTACTTATTATCATCTGGTTATGCGATATTAAGGGCAACGGCCCATTCATAAAAAGTTGCGTGATTGCATTGCTTATTAATTGTTTTAATTATCATTGATTAATTGTATATTGCACCGATACTTGATTTGAATGCTAGATTGAACCCTAGAGATATAGGGTGGTATTGCGAAATAGAATTCATCTAGACGATGCTAGATAATGGATAAATTGAAAAGTTTTTATTTTTAGATTGCCTGCAGGCGTGATTTTGAGAAGTAAATGAGATGATTTAAAACTGGCAAAGTAAGCCTAGTGTTGATTGATGAATTGAAACTGGTGGGTCTCCAGTGATGTATTGAAACTGGCAAAGTAAGCCCAGTGATGAATTGAATCTGGCGGGAGTCCAATGATGAATGGAAACTGGCAAAGTAAGCCCAGTGATGATTGTGATGTGGTGTATAAGATAGGCGAATCTTAGTTATGATTCGGGCATGATAAGCTTTCTTTTGTTGTAATGAGAGGGATATACGTTAGGTACATAACTGAGGTGCAATCCACGACAACAAAAGAAAGTGATCTCATGGGACAGTGCATGGCTAGCGGTTGGGGAGGAAAGATCTCGCGGAGGGATCTTAGATCACACAAAGAGATAATGGATAGTAATAAATCAATTTATGTGAAAAAATCTCTGTTTTACTTCTTCATACCATATTTATCCTGCTGCTTGCTAACTGTAAGGTAAGAGGGGTAGTTGGGTTGGATTATTCTACTGGGCAATTTATCACTCACGGATACGTCTATATCCTGGTAAATCGATTGCCTCGGCGATCAATTTGCCAGAAAGCGCAGGATTCAATGGAGGAGCAGTCGGACACAGGAGGAATATCAGGGACAGAGACCGAGTTTGCTCGGGATTCATGTCAAGCTTAGAGTCAACTCTGAAGTTAATGTATTTTGAATCAGTAAATTTATCTTGTGATTGTAATAGATAAACCTTTATCTTGGAAAATTATATTTATTTAGCAAAGTTTTCTTAAGAAATTATTATTTTTTGCTTCCGAAAAGTCGGGGCGTTACACTGGGCATATAGGCCAATAGGTGTAATGAACTATGTCCCAGTAGGTGTGTTTTGTTCAATTTGGATATACTTTCGAACCAAGGTTGGAATCCCCATTCCCTCCATAAAATGTTACTTTTACCAATTAAAAAAAAAACATGCATGGTATTGGTTTGAATTATATAGTTTGGATAATAATTCAATTTGTATCTTATCAATGCAACTTGGTACTTATAGATAACCCATGCTATGGCACTACCTAAAAAATTACATGTACAAATTGGAAATAGTTGTAAGGGCTCAAAAAATAAAAACTTTTTGTCACGAAGTGCCGTAAGCATAGAATAATTAGCTAGACAAACCATTTTGCATTGAAACATATTTGGCAACAAGACTAGGGGGTGTTCTGGTTTTGTTAAAAAATGCTTTTTGAAAAAAGAAGGAAATTTCAAATTCAAATATAATAAAAATAAAAAATAATTTTTCAAATTTGTTTGCACCGTTTAAAAAGATCCTAATGAGATCTATCAAATAAGATCCATATTAATAGGAAAATTATTTACGTAAACACATGATTTTTGAGCTTGAAATTACATTTTTTTCAAAAGTGGAACACCCCCTAAAATATTATTCAAATAATTTTTTTTCATCGAAACAAGTGAATCCGCAGTGTAGCATATGAATTAAGCGTGATCAGAGTGCCGCAGGCAAATTTTTTTTTGTTTGTTGAATATGTCACTTATATTTAAAACTCAGCATAAGTCAGAGTACATGATAGAATGTAATTCAGGCGGAATACAACTCGTATGAAAAATAAAAATTTTCTATCTATGCACTGCGGCGCAATCTAGTGAGCAGCCTTGTTTGAGGCACAACTATGCCAGCTAAACGACTATGCCACAGGCAAGTTCAATGTTCAAATTTAGAATTTTTGGAAAGAATTTGTCACAGTCTAAAAAATAGTACCACTACTTTTGTAGGTAGTGCTGTTGACACAGGTCATCACTAGTACACAACACATATGTATACATCTATGTATATGTATACTTGGTCCGATTTTATTTCAAATTGGATGGTAACGAATCGAACTGAACGAAACCTATTATCAGGCCACAACCAAATTAAACTTGGGCACAAATGCAAAACCAACGAAGACCTAGGGCTGATAAATGAATCAAATTGTTCGGGTTCGTGTTTGTTTTCCAAAACCTCTTTCAAAATCGCTTTATTACGTAACAAATCAATCGTGAATATATTTTCGAAGGTTTTTAATCTTTGAAACCAAACTCAAAAAAGTTACCATTCGGCTCGTTCGACACATGCTTTTCAACATTCAAACTACTCGAGATTGGCTCGAATAAAACTCGTTTAAAATTGCCTTTGTTTCATAAATAAGCCAAACTTGAACAACTTTTTTAACGGAGTTTAGGAGCCACGTGAATATTCTTGGAAATTCTGGAAAAATCTCATACGAACAATGAGCCCGTTGGAATAACCGTCAATCCTAATTACTCCACATTGACTATTTGACTTCTCCTTGTCCTTTCGTTTTCAAATCTACTCCACAACCCCTCTCTCGCTCGCTCTCTCTCTCTCTCTCTGTTTTCCCCGTTACTCCGTGTCTCCGTCTGTTGCTTCTCTCCCTCCCAAAAATATTTCCTCTCTCTCTCTCTCTCTCTCTCTCTCTCTATTTTACAGTTCAATCTAAGCCCTTCGCGTACGAACCAGTAAGAGTTCAGGTGTGTTGCATTGGCGACGAGGGGAAGCCATCGACAAATAATCGCAGTCGCCGGCTAAAAATCAAACGCGGAGGCGGACAACAAGTTTCGCAGTTTGGTTTTGAAGTTTCAAGCGTACCCAAACCGCTAAAACCGTCCGCGTTCGACCGATCAAACCCAGACCCGACACAGATGTACGTTGGATCTAATCACTAGGGATCAAACCACGGCGATTTGCATGGGCAATCAAAATGTTGTTTCCTTCAGTTTATTTATTTATTTATGCATTTAGACTAAATTCCGCTAAGGACTTTTTGGGTTTTTAGGGCTTTTCGTTGTCTTGTCCTCATTCAATTTTTTTTAGCATACCCTTTTTTGTTTTATCTTGAATATTTTTCAAAAAAATTTGGATAAAAACCATAATTTTTTTATTTTTTCAATTCGTGTTTTGAGGGACGAAAAAATAATCTACAAAAATTAGGCACAAAAATAACAAATGCGATTTTTTTAATAAGGACAAAATAAGAAAAAAATCCAAAAATCTTAGCAGAACTTACCCTATTAATGGGGTTCATCTCTTTATTTTCACACACTATGTCCAGGTCAATCGTTTTCATTGGTTATTTGTTGTCTTTAGTACCTAACTATGAAAAAGGTTAAGAATATTTCGACCTTCGTAAGTAGTGACTGCATGGATACTGTATCTGCATGTGACTATGTGAGATGATTTACAACTTGTTTGGTTGTCAAAACAAAAACAATTTTTTTTTTGGTACAAGTTTGTATTTGGCTACTTTTCTATTTGTTTCCCATAGGCTCTGTTTGGAACTTATGGAAAGGAAAGGAAAAGAAAAGAAAATTAAAAAAATTTCCCTTCTATTGTTTGGTTGGAAGAAAAAGAGAGAAGAAAATAAAAATTGAAGTTCAATGAATAGTAAATTTTTCCTCATATTTTCCTCTCATTTTCCTCCCTTCTTCTTTTCCTTTCCTTTCTTTTCTTTTCTATAGGTTCCTTTCTTTGCTGTGGAGAAAATTTGGTTTGTCCTAGTGGTCATGGATAAGGACACTCTGCTTTCTGGGTACACTATTTTGCATGTCTAGTCAAAGAGCTCCTTTTTGCCTTGAGGTCAATACAGTTCACAGAATCATTGGTTATGGGTGAATTTTGACGACAATGGTGCATGAGTAACCGATGATATAACTCGGAACATAATTTCTTTGACATCAATGGCCGAATTTTTTTCTTAATAGTGTGGCCGTGCAGCGAAATTAAAGAGCAACAAGTTCTTGCACAGTTTTTGTTTCTATTCATTCTAAAGAAAAGATAGTGATCCACCTAGTTAGTGTATTGCCCTAGTTTGGCATTATAAGCAAAATGGTTTTTTATTTTTATTTTTTATCCTTATTCAAATTGTTTTTGCATTTGTTAGTTTTTCGTCGATTTTTGAGTATTATTGCTTCGTGATGATGAAGGGTAGGTAGGAGATGCTCTCTCTCTCTCTCTAAAAAGTAAAATTGTTTTTGTATTTGTTAGTTTTTTGTCGATTTTTGGAGTATTATTGCTTCCTAAAAGGTAAAAAAATTATGATCAAAATCAAATTTTTATGGACAAAAAAAAGAGAGCCATTTGGCTTATAATGCCAAACTAGGAAAGTTTATAGTTTTCTTCCCTTCCCATGTGAAAATGCAGACAAAGTGCGTTTTCTAAAAAAAGAAGAAGCCAAAGTATGTACTTTGAATTTGGTCTCTCTTATGGAGGTTTTATTGTTTTCTTGATGTAAATGGAATAGCGAGTTTGGTGCCAAAAGATCTGATGTGGAGTCCATATTGTACAAGCTCCTTATGATAAAGATCTAAGTCTATGGCCCTTCCACCACCACTACCACCCACCCACCCACACACACACACACAAAAGATTCTGATGGCATGGATTTCGCCTTGATACTGTTGCGAGTTCAACAATTCTGTACAATGTTTATAGCATCTATGAATTCTGCCTTGTGTACTGAGTAGCATTTCTGCTGTTAGAATAAAACCAAACCAAACCGAGCCTTATGTCCCAATCACTTGGGGTCGGCTGCTGTTAGAATAAAAGATCTATGTATTTTTTGCTTCAAGCGATGAAAATCTAGCTTATGTCTGGATGCGAGTGACTCTTTCCAATGCTCATAGTCGAAAGTGCATGGATGAATCTTGACTGTAAATGAAGTAGGATGCTATTTGATGACTGGGCAGCTAGGCATTTTCTAAGTTCATTATAGTCGGTAGATGATGGTTGGCGGACTTTTGGAGCATTTAGTTGCTATAGCCAATAAAATGATTTTATATCTATTTCTGTAAAAGAGAGATCCTTTTAACCCATAATAGTCTTTTGTAGATGGAGACATGTTACTTTAGTTTAGTAAACAAAATGGCAGGTTTACTTGAATGGATATCTACCTCAGTTATTTCTGGTTCAAGAAAAAATGAATCAGTCCATATTCTGGTTGTTGATCACTTTTCATCCTTGACGTCCAAATCTTTGCTCTTTTAACTCCATATACAACATCCTTTCACGATGTCGTATTGTTTATGTGTAGCCTCTATTCTTTTTCTCTTATTTGCTTGTTAGCCACTTTAGGTTCATGTAATGAACCCTTTCTAGTGCTGTCTTTGCATTCTTCTAAAAAACCATTGCATGAAAAACAGAAAAAGCGTCTCTCTTAGTACTTGTATTTTCTTTGACAATCCTTATCATGCTAATTGCATGTTCAAAATTGGTCGTGAATGAGGTGAGTTTCACACTCGTCTCCTGCCTTGTCACCTTTCAAATTTCATCTTTAACATTTCCTTTCAACGAAGCTTTTGCAGAATTTTGTTCTTACTTCTTGTCATGGCATTTTGTACTCGGGTTGCTGACTACAATGTGGCAGCTGCCCAGCAAGGCATCGTTAGTGGCTGGAAGTATGTTGGGGCCAAGCAGAACAAATCCCTCCAACCCCCCACCACACACCCCCCCCCCCCCCCAGTTTTAATTTGGCTTTGTTCGGTTGGCTTCTTAGAAATTTTTTTCTAACTCTAAAAACACTCATTGTCCCTACTTTCAATCATTACTCTCATTTCTCTCTCCACTCATTACCCCAAAAACCAAACCCAAAAATTTCACAAAAGCCAACCGAACGAGGGAAAAAATTCTCTAATATATGATTTTGAGTATTACTGATATTATTAGTATAATGTTTACTTAAAAAGTTAATAATTTTTTGTTTGATTTAATAAAAAATGGGTTATATTACATTCTCGTTACTCAATTTCTTTCATAAATAAAAAAATAAGCATATGACTCTTGTAGTAGTCTAAGGAAAACCAACTGGGGCTAGCTCGCTCAGTTGACCAAGACTATTGCATTTCACTAGGAGGTCAGGTGTTCGAATCTCCCCACCTGCGAGTGCATGTTCTCCCCTTAGACGGGCTTTTCCTTTTTTTTTCCTTTGTTTCTTCCCTATGATGAGCTTATTTTTGGTATTGGTTGTGTTTTTGGGTTTGGTTATTTCGTGGACTCTCACAACTGATATAGTGTCACAGGCTTGTATTTTGTACATCATGATGTAAATGATCTCTTCTATCAATCGAAAAAAAAAGGCCTAAAATAACAAAATGATTCATATACTTTTGCAATCAAAAAAAAGCTCTATGATATAATATGTTCTGATACAAATATGCCTACTAAACCGGCCCCCCTCGGGCCAAAATCCTAGTTCCGCCACTAGGCATCGTGTATATTGATGAAGTTGACAATATCACAAAAAAGGTTTCTCTAAAACTACTTCACGGTTGAGAGCCTTAATATAATAAGCTGAGATGAATCGGGTGAGGGTGTCCAGCAAGCATTACTAAAAGTGCTGGAACGAATGGTAAATGCATCTTCTATTTGGTTCGCTCTGAGTTTAGTTAAATGAGGGCTTGTCAGCAGATCTTGGGGAAACTGATCTTGGGGCAGCCTTATGACCAATCTGTTGGAACTTGTGCCATTTTAGTTTATAGAGATGGACTGAATTTTTCATATCGGCAGTGATTGCTGAATGAAGTATAGCAGTGACCCTTAATCCCATGTTTGTAACAACTATATTAGATGATATTTTACTCGGATTTATTGTCCTATCTTAACTTCTGAGTAGAGCTCACTTGCTAGTGAATCACCATCTTCTACAATGTTTGTTGGTCTTATTCTGCAAGCATAAAACCAAGACTAAAGACGGAAGCAAAAATCTGCAAAAAATTCTGAGTTTTGCCCCTATATAACTATTATTTTCACACTTCTTTTAGCTATTGCATTGGCATTGGAGATTCTCTTGACTCAGCTTTTCTTCGAGTTTGAAATTGGTGGGAACTGGATAGGAACCTTGTTTTGCACTTGAGAGTTGCTATAATGATGTGGGTAGTTAATGTGTTTGTGTTCTGATTTGTGGGGCTCTCTATCCAGGTAGTCAATGTCCCAGAGATAGGAGCTCGAAAGCATGCTAGAGGCGACAATATTCAGGTACACTCATACCAGTTTAGGTAAATATGGAAAAGGATGATGTTCTGAAGAACGTGCTTGCAGAGTAGCAATGTTGGAATTAGAACCCATCTAAACTTGAAAGCTGTTGGAGAAACTCTAAAATTTGAAAAGCAGCAATGAATTACATCTGTCCAAAAAACAGTAAAGAAACCTCTGTTATTTTTCTTTAGCCATATCATTCACAGGATTTTTAGCTCAATGAACTGAGACAGCCACAAATCTATAACATGATATGGGGATCTACTTAGGAGAATTTACAACTTTCCATTGAGAGTTCCTCAGAACTAACGATGCAGTTTGTTACTTTGTTGTTGATTTTGTGTGTTGTTTCATGTTGAATTTTCTCAGGAGACACTTAGAATTAGGAATGCTACCTTCTTTTCAGTTTTTAATTGTGTATCAGTTGTTTTGTTTGAGTATGCCATCTTTCTTGATTTATGACGCCTCTCATTCCATCTTTCTTGAACATACGGGCAGCAATGTTTTCTGTTGGTAATTTCATTTTGCTAATAGAAGTTGGTTTAGTTCTCATCTTCAGCAATACATCTATAATTTGTCTCTTTGAAACCTGATTAAGGGTACACCACGTTATAAGAATAAGTTCTAATTTGTTTGCTTTGCTTTGATTGATACTCTCTCTCTTTGTGTTCGAGCTCCTAAATCAGTTTAGCTGTTGATGCTGTGTATGTTTTTTCATAGATCGACACTAAATGTAATCTCTTCATATGTGGAGGTGCTTTTATCGACTTGGAGAAAACTATCTGAGAAAGGTAATTCCCATAAGAAAAATAGCTACGTTTTCTCCTCTTGGCAGAAGCAAAATGTCATTGTCTTCTTAGGTCTATATATCTCTTGGCCAATATTGGACCATGGAAAACAATGAAGTGTTCTGTAGATAAATGCTTGTAAGCCTCCTTGTCTCTGTTCATTTGAACTTCTCCCGACCCTTTTTTTATTTTTTATTTTTTATTCTGTTTATTTTTGCCAAATTAGTGGGTTGTAATTTTTTTTGACCGTATCGAGAACTGTTAAAACTTCATTTGGCGTGGTATGGTTGAGAGGGGGCTTGAAGAGTTTTGGACATGGATGCTTAAGTTAATTTTTTTTTTTTTTAACACGGGAAATGGATGCTTAAGTTCTTTTTGAAAGGGGATGCTTAAGTTCAAGGATGCTGTTTTTGGCATTTTGTGGGAGGTACATATGACTATATGACTTTGCTCGTCTCTCTATACGTTCAATGGCTGCCTAGAGAGTTGAGCTTCTGTATATCTCTACTATCATATATATGTTGAAACGGCCTCAAATTCTCATGGTGCATATTTGCCCCACAAGTACTTTGTTGAAGTTCTGGAGGGACTAAATGCCTGAACTTTCTCCAGTAGGGTGGGAGGGATGAAGAACGATGTGAGAGTGGATCAATGATTCATTATCTATCTTTTGGCATAGGGAGGCATTTTAGAAGGATATCTGCTAAAAATATGAGAAGCTTGCAAATGACAAACATGTACGAGGTCACTGTCTATAGTTTGTTTGTTTAAATTTTTTTGCTTTGACCATGGGAAGCAGTTGTTCCATGGTCTAGATTACTATTGAAATGTTTTGATGGCTGGGAGGAGTGGGAACTGATTTCAGGGCTGAGATCATTTTAGTTCTGCTGTTGTACGGTATGGATTGGGGTCTGAGAAATCAAAATTTGAATCCTTTGAGAAAGGCAGTAAACCCACACTGATCGGAGAAGATAATTAACCCACCGCCATGAACACATTCAGGACTTCATGACTCAAGACAATTGGGATTTTGGACGCAATACACAGTTAGGTCTATCTGGTTTATTTCCTTATCTCTGTTTCATTTGTGCCATGAACTCTATCCATCTGGTGTAGAGTTGCGGATTTTGAGAGGCGATGGATCTTCGGACTCGTCAATAATCTTGAAATACAGAGATCTCTTATTCTCCCCCTTTATTTGCTTTAAGCATCTTGAGATCTCATTTTCCTCCTCATTTGCTTTAAGCATCTTGAAATCGATCACATCTGTTATTATGTGATTCTATTAGGGCTTTGGTGTCAGGACCTTGCAAGAAGAAGGGCTCTATGATCTAAAGGTAATTGATTTGACTTATTTAGTTTCATTCATTTTAGTTCAGTTGTTAGAGAGTTTTTTTTTTATAATTAAATTCTAAAACTCTGTATCGACATTGTTTGCAGTTTTTTTTGTTCTTTCCCCAATGCTAGGATAGGAAGACGTTTTGAGAGGTTTTGACCAATGCCACCACTATGCTATGTTTGCTTATATCTCACAAGTCACACTGGGAGTTGGTATGATATCATCTTCTTGGTTTTGTTATTTTCTTTAATTTGAGGAGTTAAGCATTTCTTATGACCCATAAATTTTTGAAACAGAAAAAAAACAAAAAAAAAACTGTGCACAGGCATACAAGTCTATTTGCATCTTTGATTTGTTTGCGTAATATTAACACCCCACATAGCGGTTCACCAATTTACAGAAGTACATTGACTAACGCTAACATTGAAATTGACTACATATCCAAAACCAAGCATGACTAACAGCCTATGAAATCGAGCTTGGGGACTCTGGTATTTTTCCCGAGTGTTGGGTTTAATAGATTGGAGGTGCTTTGCACATAACAAAGTATTATCATGAGCATCAAAATCATTATAAGTAGGGGATCGGATCGAGTATTCCTAGTTGGAGTGGGTTATGTGGGTAGTACCCAAATCCCCCTAATGAACGGACTATCATCTCATGGGGTAAAAAATCCCACCGAAATTTTGGAAAACAAAAATAGGCTGGGGCCCATGGGATAATCAAACAGAAATCCATGGGTTCTGCGAGTTAACAAACAGGGCCTAAGAGTTATGACTTCGCCATACTGATTTTCTGTAGCTTTCCTTTACTTCTTTTCCCCTAATAGGCTAATATTAACAGGAAGAAGGTTTGAGTTCTTTGCGTGAGAGCACCAACAACCACCATGCAATTTTGTTGTAATCAGAGGTTGGGGATTGATCACAGATCCTTTTGAAGCTTGATTCTCTATTTGAACCAAAATTCCTTGAACACGAAAAAAACACTACAGTCTACTAATTTCGTGTTCGTTCTCTTTCCAAGATGACACGGTGATTGTATGGAGGTCTGGTAGAAATCTCTTTGATGCCATGATTCCATTTCCTTCGGTGTTTTTTCTTCTTCATCTCCCCCCCCCACCTTGAGGATTTACTTGCATTTTATCATCTGATTGAGCTGCAACGTTTAGAAGCAAAAGAAGTAAACGAAATGATTAGCTAGCTATTACAATCGCGGTACCCATACTATGTACATGAGCAAGAAAATACTTCTGTGACGTTTAATGATAATTATCCCTTAATTATTCATGATTTTTCACATTAAGTTTGAGAATTGTATTAAATAGTTTGGAACATTTTTTTTAAATGGATTGTCTACTAGAGGCATCACAATTGAATGTCCTTGGATGTGTCTTTTCTTTGTTAAGAGTAGGGGTGTGCACGGGTCGGTTTTGACCCGAAACCCGAAACCGACTCGACCATGTCGGGTAGAACATTTTAGGACCCGCAAACTGAACCGCACAGGTGGTAGAACCGTTCGCAAGCTCGATTCTTTATTTCGGGTCGGGTCGGGTCGGTTGGGTTTAGCCTTTGGGCTGGTCGGGTCGGGTCTGACCCCACAGGTAAGGAATGCACCAATCCAAACCCCGAACTGAAATCTGATTTTTAACAGAAATTAAACCTGCACCCGTCCGGACCACATGTTCAACCCTGCCTGATACCCTTCGGGTCGAGTCGGGTCTACGGGTTTTTTGCACACCCATAGTTATTTGTATGTTTTAAATTTGTTCTTTCATTAATTTCTCTTAGGTCCAAATTTGGGATATCATTAGTCTGGAATGAGTACTAACACAGTGAGTGACTCCGCGCTGTATTGCATCGACTATGGTGGTTGTTTAGTACTTCTTGTCGCAAGTTTAGGATTGGGAAATGTGAGAGATGCTAAGATCCCAAACCTCTCCCTCTCTTTGCCCTATTAACTCTGGGTGTATCTCGTGCTTCTACCCAATTAACATGACAGTTGAATGCTTAGTAGCATGAAGTGGGTGCGGGTGCGGTAGCGGAAGCGGGAGCGGGAGTGGGTGCGGGGGAGCGGAGGCACCTATAAGCTCCTAATTAAGGTTGGGAGCGCCCAAGGAGCGTATATAGATTACATAAAAATATGTATATAAAATATTTTTAAATACTTAACCATTAAAGAAAAAGTGATACTAAAAAATTTCTCGATCTTAAAGTGTAATTATTGGAAGTTATTTATTCTCAATTCGCAAAACTTCTTGACTAGTATGATTCTCATATGCCTATCAAGAAAACATATGATTCTCATATTCTTATTTCCACAATGGCATTACTCCCTTAAAAGTTCAAGAATAACTGCCTTGACGGCCGATAAGCTCCCATCTTAGTTAGGAGCGAGCTCCTGTCTTGAGGGGAGCAAGCTCCCGTCAAGGTCCCATCTTGGGAGTGCCAATTCTAGCTCCTGTCTAGGGAGCGCACCCATTTTAGAAGGATCTGCTACTAAGGTTGAATGTGTCTTTGTATTGCATCAACTATGTTTCTCCACCAACAATGTGGTTGGGTTTTATACTAAAGGTATGTTCTGAGCATATGAGGTTGTCCATAAGGAGGATTGTTATTATTGACAAGTAGCGTTACATATTGGATTTGGTTGACTGCTTCATTTATTAACTTAGGCGGTCTTATATTTTTTGATTGCACTCCTAACTAGGTGCTTGGTTTTTGAATGATTTTGATAAATCTTGCTTCGTTTTATCTCTCACCTCTTACAATAAGATCAATTGAATGTTATAGTATGCTTAGTTCTATCCCCTCTCCCTTTATTTTAGGAAACACATGTTTGAAGTGTGATCCATGTAGCTTTAGTTTTGAATCTCAACAAGTGGTCTAATTGACAGGACCACTGTGCTAATTCATAAGTAGCTTCTTTATTCCTATTTTTTAATAGCAACAAGAGTGCGTAAATTGTGCGGCAATGTTGATGGTTTCACCAGGGAATGACAATGATTTGTAACACCTTATAACCGGCCGAACTGGTAACAAAAAGGATGACCAAATTTATCCCCATCCCCACCAATTTGATCCTTTGTCTTTGTTGGTTAAATATTGAAAGGATTTTCTACGGCTATGTAGCACTAATGTATGATACGACTCTGATTTGTCCGTAACTGATTCATGTGGTAAATATGATTGCTCTTTGTTTGTGGTATTTGAAAGTGCCAATTAGAACCTTAAACAAGATAGTCGAATATTTACAGTGCGATTGAATGTTAGATAAAGGCATTAGTTAACTATGGGTAAGCGAGAAACCTTTCCTAGTAAAGTTGGTTGTCTCACCCTCCCTCCACAGTGGAGGCGGAGGTTCGAGCTCCACGGGAGGCAAATTTGGGGTTCAGGGCTATGGACAGCCTCTGGAACCCCCTATTGACCAACATATTTACACCCCGCTCACCTTTGCTGATGTATACAATATTGGCAAAAAAAAAAAATTGCTATGGGTAAGCAGTTAGGTGACGTAATTGGAACCAAAACGGATACGGGACATGATACCAACTGCTGACACAAGGTTCGAGCCCCACGGAAGGCGAATTTGGGGTTCACGGCTGTCCGGAACCCTTGTTGACTAACATACTTACACCCCGCTCACTCCCGTTGATGTATACAATATTGGCAACAAAAAAACACTATGGGTAAGTAGTTAGGTGACGTAATTGGAACCAAAACGGATACGGGGACATGATACCGACTGCCGACGTGACATCAATACTCCCAAGGGTAAATATGACAATATATATGCGTTGAAGCATATTTGATTGTTTTTCCAGAGATACAAGTGAATCTGAGTTTCTATCTACAAGGAGAAATTAAAGTATTTCTCTCTTCGCAGTTTAGGAATTTTTTCTTTTTGCATTGTAGTGTAAGAGAATTTATTAGGTCAATACTTGCATAGAAAACCTCCGTTGATGCTTGATCTAGAACTAGAGAAGGAGCAATATATTGTGTTAATTTTTATCCTAGTGAAAACCTACAAGAAAGCTCATGAATGCTAATTTTTCAATTTAATGCTTCCGTAAGTCTTTTTTTTTTTTTTGCATTTAGCAATCTAAGTGCTTGTTAGCCTCAATCTCAGATGCACATTGCAGCCTTTATTATTCTTGTGAAGATTATTCTTGCAAAGCAAACGCTCTCGGATGTTATTGGTGAAAGCTATCAAATTCAAGCCTTGATCGTTGTGCTGGAATTTAGGTACCTTTTTTGTTCTTCTGCATTTTTCCCGTTGATGCTTGATCTAGAACTAGAACTAGAGGAGCAATATATGGTGCTACTTTTCTCTTTTTTTTTTTTTTGGTAGTAATTTAAGATTTCTTTAACCAAATAGAGGAGCTGCCCCTGAACAAGGTACACAAACAAGGAAATTAGAAGGATAGGAACAGGCTCCCAATCCTAAGCACAACAAAAGGAAAGGCTCTAAGCTACTAGAGCAGCCTTAAGACATGAGCAAAACTAAAAAATTTGAGAAGATACAAAAAGAAATCTACCACAGGCTCCCAATCCTAAATCAAATCTACCACAGGCTCCCAATCCTAAGCACAACAAAAGGAAAGGCTCTAAACTAGTAGAGCAGCCTCAAGACATGAGCAAAACCAAAAAAATTGAGCAAATACGAAAAGAAATCTACCACTTAAGACCCCTCAAAATTTTTAGCCAAGATATTCCAAGCCAAGCAGATTTGGGAGTTAATGTTAGATCTTCTGATACCTCTCCATGAGCTAATACATGCTTTGAATGTCAGAAACAGTCCTTTGAACCCCTTCATCCACATTTCCCACTCTTCGTTTGAAAATTCTAGCATTTCTTTCCCACCAAATGTGGTAAATAGAGGCAGCTAGGGATAGCTTGCACACTGAATCATGCCTTTCCCTTTTCTATGAGAAGCAATCCAATGAAGCTCCTGTACCAGATTCTCGGGTTGCTTAGCAATGCCATTTTAGTGCAACAAAGAAGACCACACTTGAGAAGCAAAAGGGCAAGCAAAAAAAAGGTGAACATGGCTTTCCTCATGCCCATTACACAAGACACACTTAGAATTCTCAATGATACCCCAATTCAGCATTTTGTCCTTGGTAGCAAGGCGACTCAAAATGGCTAACCACTGTGTAATAGACATTAGACCATATAGGGACAACCAGAACCACACCACACTATGCCAAAATACTTCAGGAGAAGGATTTCTGACTATTTTTCTCCTTGTGTAAACCAACTCCTGAATGCTAATTTTTAGATCTAATGCCTCCGTAAGTCATTTTATTTACATCTAGCAATCTAAGTGCTTGGTAGCCTCAATCTCAGATGCACATGGCAGCCTTTGTTATTCTTGCAAAGCAAGGTGCTCTCAGATGTTATTGTTGTGCTTGGATTAGGTACCTTTTTTGTTCTTTTGCACTTTTTCCGTTGATGCTTGATCTAGAACTAGAGAATGAGCATTTTATTGTGCTATTTCAAGGGCCTTTCGGTCTTTTTCCTGAGCATTACCGACGGGTTCTATTTCCTGGGGTATCGAAGGCCAAACGGCCAAGAATTGCCCGGTACAGTCTTGCTCTGCCCGATAAATTAGTAGCTTGTTTGTGATTGTTTGTAAAATAAATCTAGGTAGCCATAACAGAAGGGTAAAATAAGACGTGGTCTTTAGACAATAAATATGTGGTCCGTTAACATATATAATGTAGTGTTTGGGAATATGAACTTGGTTTTGGTCTTCAAAGAACCACCACCTAGCTTCTTTTGGCAATAAAGACTTGGTCTTGAAAGATGCCATATAATAATACGTGGTCTTTAGACGATAAACATGTGATCCTTACATATATATAATGTAGTATTTTGGAATTATGGACTTGGTCTTGGTCTTGAAAGAACCACCACCTAACTTTTCACCCTTTTCACTTAGTCTACAAATATGGACTTGGTCTCCGGTAAAAAAAAATTTCATCGTTAAAGATAAAAAGTGTAGTCTTGACAAACCATAGAAAGTCTTTTGTATCTTTTTAGTTGGCCTTTTTGACCCAAATAAATTAGTACGTACTGGGAAAGGTGACAATGTGGAGGGCCGTCATTGTCACCCCCGTCAATCTGTCTTCGTAGTCGGGAACGAGAGTTGTTTGTCATATCAGTTTCGGTTGTTAGGGGTTGTGGTGCTGGCAATCGGGTAGGTGATAACTGTATGGGTCATTCCACAACAACCCTCATCTGTTGTGAGAACTCTCTCCACTCTTCTCTGAAGTTGGGCATCATCCAAGCATGTGGAAGACCAACGATGGATTTGGGGTCTTCTGTGGTGGCGGCCCTATACGACAACTCTCTCCAATTTCAAGTCTTCTTCCAAATGGGAAGTTCGGATCCATGTTTTTTGTACATATCCCACCTCTATTTGGACTAATTATTTATATTGCTTCGTTAATCATTGAACCGGCCATAAAAATGTTTGTTCATAATAGTAAAAAATTATGACGTGCTCCATTTGAAATTATAATATGGTATTGCAGTTGAAATAAAGTATGTGTTTAGCATTCCAATTTATTATTCAAATGTAAAGAGTTCGAATGATTAGACAGTGTCCTCTGAAGTGTTCCAAAAGATAGGAAAATATATAAGAGTGTCAAAGTGTCCTCCAATATATAAGAGTGTCAAAGTGTCCTCCAAGTACTGAAAGTGATGTCGTAGAAGAACTTCAAGTAACTTTTCCAACTAATCCATTTACCACTTTTAAGATGTGAATACCACTTGTACAATCTCAGGACAAGTAATTTACATGAACGCCATAAAAAGTTTCCACAACTTTGAGCTTCAACTGAACTTGCAAGAACAAGCTCCTTTGGCAACAGAAAACAACAAAAACCCTACATTAGCACTTCTCTGACAACACAGGAAACAAAACCCAATCATGCAGATAAAAACCTTTTCCCTGGTGGCAAGTATTCCAACAAACCGTGAATGGTTTCACATGTTGCAAAAAACTTGTTATGCAGACTGTACCAAATGGATAGCAGAATCCAAAAAATAATGACCAAAAAACTGATAGAACTAGACAAGTACCTTCTCCCCATCACCAAGTCCCCGTTACAAATGGCTTGCATTTACTAGACTGCATACAGTCGGAACATAATCTAGGTAGCCATAACATGAGCAGTCAAAGCAATATCCAAGACATAATACCAATGGCAGAACATCAATAGCCGTAAGAAACCATTTCCACAGCAGCTACAGAGCACTAACAGGTAGCATCAGTATCAGTAACAACAACTACAGACATGCCCCCCCTCACAAAAGCTTAAACATTCCAAGGAACAACCCTCCAAGTATAAGTCAATACAAAATTGATACCTACTATAAACGGAATACCAATGTAAGGTAGCTACAAAGAAACCAATTACACAACATGCAACCCAATGGTGCTCAGCAATCAAAGCAAAACAGGTCATAAATGGAGATGAGTAGATGATAAGTAACAGCAAAAGAACCAGAAGGGCTAATCCTTTATCTGGTAACTACCCTTTTTCATAAAGTTGTTTATGATGGAGGTTGGACTGATTTAGACCACCCACAATAGTGCACCAACACCAGAAATGAAATACTCCACCCATGCACTAACCAACCCCACAACCACCCACATTTCCTTACTACTGTCATTATCTGTCTCCCTTCTATCTGACTACTCTGTAACCTACCTTCCTGTAACCTATCTTCAACACCACTTCACTGTACCCACAAACCAGCACCTACTATCATCTGGACAAAACAATCACTAACTGTCTTACTATTGTTCAAATTCAAACACCAACTTACTGGACAAAACACATTATAAATAGTTAACAAAAATCAGTGCATACGAAATCCTTTCATCTGCTCATGCAGTGCCATTTTACAACCACTTCTGCTTCCGTTGTACCCGGTAATTTTTATCTGCACTTCTGCAGTACATCATCTCGCCTCTTGTTGTGCGGGGATAATATAAACCGTACGAGTAGCCTCATTCGCATATCAATACCCATGTTAGCCTGTATAGTACAACATTTGTAAATATCTAACTCTGGGATTTTCAGGTGCATATGGTTGATGAATAAGTGTTCGGGTAGTATTTACCTCTAGTTCACGTGTATTCATCCTTCCCCCAGTCTAGTGCTCTATAAACCTTAAGGTATAAAACCCACAATCGAATCTGCACCCACATAAGTGTGTCCCATTCATTATCATGCAAACATTGTATGGAAAATGGAGATGTTACATTGTAATGTAGGCACTCACATGTTCTTTTGCTGTGGGACATTTGGGTGGTGGATAATCCAATTCTTCCATGGATATTCCATTGGCCTTGTCCGCTTCAAAACAGAAAAGAGCGCCGATACCTGACCCAAACAAAAATATAACTCTATTACAAAGTCACAAATAAGGTAAAATGTCTCCGCAAAGGATAAAACCATTGCACAACAAACAAACACAAAAGATGTGCTTACCACATCTGCAATAGCTAAGGTCTTTTCATCAGTTTTTACGTTCATTGAATCAAGGACATCAATTCGCTTTTCGACCAGGTTTATAACAACACAAAACCAATGGTCACATGTGGCCAGCAAAATCGGCAAACACAACTGCATCCACAATTATTTTTCATTCAGTAATGGGCCCAACCATAGAAAATAACATTACAAATTTATGAACGTAAAGAAATAAAATGTAAGACTTGCCAAATTGCACATCGCGACATCATATCCAAGAATGTCGGTCAAGACATTCTGCTTCTTTAAATTTGTTATATTTCGCAAATTTCCCTACAATGGATGGAAACGTTGTATAAATTCCCACAAAATTAAGTAAATGAAGAAGTTCACAACTTTGATCTAAGGTATCCATTTGAAAATACCACAAATGTGCTTGAGAACATGTGCCGTGTGGGAATGGGGACTCCGTATTTTTTGGGAGACTTCTTTATTTCCTCTTTCATCAACCACACAATCATGCTATCCATGACCTGATAAACAATGGGAGCAAATCGAAAATTGGACATGAATACATGTAATGAAGAGTAAATGTGTACAAAAATCACAGGTTTCGGTTGCTGAGCAGGAAATGGCCAACTTATCAATTTATCCGGTAAACAAGTAAGGGCTCATGTAGCCCATGCCGGATTAATTGTATTTTGGGCTGGAGCGATGAACCTATTTGAAGTGGCTCATTTTCTACCGAAGAAGCCTATGTATGAATAAGGCTTAATTTTACTTCCGCACCTACCTACTCACAAGTGGGGGGTACGTCCTGATGGAAAAGTTATAGACACCTTTCCATTTGAAGTACACAAATTTACAAGTACTATATTAATTACCAAATTCGACATCAGACCCCTTTCTTTGAACACATTCTGTAAATCTGTCCGAGATGGGCTGAACGTCATGCCATCCATAGAAACAAGACCCGCTCTGCAAGTATCATACTACACCTCATTAGTTACTTATACCTTGATGACCGAATAGAAAAACACGGAACACTACTTTTACGAAGTACAAGTTAGTAGTCATACATATCTTCCTTTTTCCGAGCTGGTTTCATAACATATTCAATGAATTTACTTTCTTCTTTTGTGAACTTTGAATCTTTGACCTCCGGTTCAGCCACATATGGCGTCCTTGTAGCTTTACTTGCTTTGACTGTCCTATTACCCCGTTTCTTTGATGGTCGAGTCAAAGCATGTTCTTCTACAACTCCATCCACATGTACTTGAACTTCAACTTGTTCACCTTCTCCGTCAACTTTGCCTTGGTTTTCCACGACTTGTTCTTGCACTTGTACTTCTTCTTCCATGTTCAGTTTCTGTTGGTCAATTGCCATCCCCGTCTGACTTCCACATTTGTCCATAATGGAGGTGTGTACAACATCATCGAACCTGTGCTCAGGGGTGTACAATGGCATGTCACGGTCATTTTGAACATTTTCAAAACCGGATATCCTATCCTCATCCATTTCATCTGCGGCAACCCTTTTCCCTGCCATTTTAGGAGTAGATGTGGAACTTGACGGAATTTCGTGACAAGCATCATCATCCAAAGGACTGTCCATCTCCCTGACATCGGTTTCTTTTGAGGGAATTTTTTCGGTTGTTGTTTCAAAAACATGACCCATCAAGGCAGCGTCCATGATGATGATGCATTGCATTTGTTCAAGAAATGATTTCTGCAGAGTATGATAAGCCTTTTTCGCCTCCTATTAACATAAGGTCAATGTTACAAATTGACATGACATAAATGGCTCATTGGACATAAGAAGATAAGGTTTTCTCACCGGATGCAGTAAACGAGGCTGAGGAAATTGGCCGGAAATGGGATCTACTTACTCCAAATTCTCCTCCTTGGCAATTCGTTCCATTATAAGATTCGTCGTCCAAGACTGAATCAACGGAACACCAACATTACCAACATTCATTCCCATCTCCTCTTTGTCAAAGTATATAAGCTGCAAAGGAAAAAGTACATTTTTATAAAAACTGATTTTAGAAAGGTAAAAAAAAATTATGTTCAAGAAGAATATGACATGTACATTACCATTAAGAGCAACACACAACCAGAAACGCCAGGGGCATCCTTTCTATTATCAACCTCCTTCACATCTCTCTTCTTAAACATCGTTATTTCCTTGACCAACCAATCCAACACAAACTGTGGCCATGCATATGACGAAATATTGGTTAAATCATACACTGCCGGATAGAACTTGGTGGAGGCCACATCCTTTGTCGTTGGACACAATAAAGAAGACAAGACAAACAGGACATACGAAGTCTGGAACTTCGCATCTGCTACCCCCGACTTAAAAACTTCCTTCATCATTTCAAAGGTTACCCCTCTCTTCAATTGTTCATCCCCTGCAGCAAACATGGCCCGAATATGTTCAAAGTGGAAATTTTCACAAGTAGTCGGAACTGGTACGGTTCTTAGGGGTAGCCCTAATGCCTTTCCAACATCAGCTGGCGTGATTGAATAGACTTTCATCCTCCCAAATTCTAAGGTCTTGTTCATCGGGTTGAAGTGGTGAACCAATTTTGATATGAATTCACGTTTCAGAATTTCACATTGTAGAGTTAGCATCGATCCGAAACCAACTATTTCAACAGCAGTTCTTTGATCTTTGTTTAACGATGCATTTAGTTTAACCAATGCCTTTGGTGAACACCTACTCCGAAACACTGGCTGCACATGCAAATAATAAATCCATACATAAAGGGTTGGATAAGGTCGTAAGGGTTGGATATTTAATAAGCCCATGATTCGGACAGAATAATATTTTCAACATTATAATGAACTATATAAACAACCATAAGTGCAAAGCCATACCAACGCATGCGTCTTCTTCTTTATGGGGGCATTCTTGTTTGTGCGGGCCTTTCTTTGGTTGGCTAAGTCCAAGAATGGTTTTTTGTCAGCATCAGACATATTGTTCCATGCTTCTGCAGCTAATGAGGTAACCTACATAGTTCAGAAGAAGATTGAGACCCAAAACATGAGATACGTAGTCAAAATTTCATCAATATCTATCACTGAAGTTTAAAAATTATAAAGTTTACGAGTTAGAACTGCAATAACTCTAACCTCTCTTACAAAAAACCTCGGACCGGTCTTTTTCGTTCTTGCTTTTTTTATATAGTCGTCACTGCATTTCAATGCGTACAAAATTTTGTTAAGCTAAATATAAGGTGGAATTGAACACATTATCCAGTTAACTACATCGGTGGTAAACATACGTATAGGAATAATAGATAAGGATTGCTATTGGTACTTTCCATAGGTGCTTCCGTCCCACTAGTACTCCCTTTTTCAATTCGCGGTCGCTTCTGTCCTCTTTTCATCCTTCATTTACAAAAAATAACAGCAACTTTCAGCAATTAAGAACCAATAGTGGCAATAATTTCGAAAGTGTACTATACAAACCAGCCTTAACACGCTGCTTTGAATAGCCCAAAGATGAGCAACTCCTTATTGCACATGAAAGAGACTGTCATAGCACCAAATGCCATGTAGAAAAGGATAGGCCACTTAAGATAATGAGTTGGGTAGTATCATTGGAGGGAATATGAACAGGGGGATATAAAATACAATAAAGAAGCAACAGCATATCAATGTAAGGTGTAATCTGGTATGAGCAATAAAGAAGCGGGCATATAAAATTTTTAAGTACCCACACATGAAGGTTTAGTAGGGCAAAGCTGACAATAATCTATTGCTGCAAGAATGAGTGAGGAACTATCAAATAGATTCAGGGTCTGCAAGGTGTGCAATGAAGATAGATTTAAATCAAGCTTACGATTTTGTGGATTGGGACTTCATATTTGATGTTATGATGGGCTTACAGTTTCCTGCTCAGTTTATCTTTTGGGTTAAGCAATGCATTACTTCTGCTATGTATTTAGTCGTATTAAATGGTGAGTTGGTAGGGTTCTTTAAAGGAGAAAAGGGGCTTAGACAAGGTGACCCAATCCCCCCATATCTCTTCCTCATGGTAATGGAAGGGCTTTATTAAATTATTCAGAGAAGAATTGCTCAAACCCAGTTCACCTACCATCGTAGATGTGGCAATGTCTCCATTTCTTACCTTGCGCTCATGATTTGTATAGATTTAGCTGGAGCAGATTATCCTTCACTAAGGGTTCTTAAAGAGGCTTTGGATGAATTTTACCCATTGTACTATTCTTCTGGATGAAAGCCTAATTTATAGAAGAGCCAAGTCCTCTTTTCTGGTGTCAATGCTGCAACTGAAACTGCAATTCTTTAGATGGTACGTATTCCATAAGGGTCTCACCATGTGAGATACATAGGAGTGCGTCTCATTTCAACTGAACAAAAATATGAGGACTGTGAGCAGTTGAGGGAACGAACACAATAAAGAATTAATAGTTGGTCTAATAGAATGTTTTATTTTGGTGGTACGGCTCTCCTCATTCAATCAATCTTATTCAGCATGCAAACTTTTTGGTGTTCCTTGTTTATTTTACCAAAGAAGATTTTGAGAGAGATTCAGGCTATCCTTAAGAATTTTTTGTGGTCTGGTCTTCATATTAAAAGACCAGGAGCCAAAGTCAAATAGTTGGCAGTGTGCAGACCAAAAGCTTAAGGTGGACTGGGGTTAAAGTCTCTTCCTATTTGGAATAATGCTACTATGATGAGGCTGTTGTGGGCCTTATGTAAAAAAGAAGACACCTTATGGGTGAAAAAGGTCCATACCTTTGTCATTAGGGATCAGAACTTTTGGTATATGAGGACCCCATATGACTATTCATGGACCATCACAAAACGCATGTGCATTTGAGAGTCTTGGCCCATGACTTTGTGAAACACATCATTGGGGATGGACAAGCTACTTTCCTTGGACTAGACAATTGGCACCCTAGTGGTCCCCTTTACAAACTATTCGATGCAAGACTTATTTCTGCCCTTGGAAGATCTATTTCCGCTACTTTTACTACTGTAATTTAGAATGGGGAATGGCACTGGCCCAGACCGACAAATTATGTGATTTATCAGATACGACACTCCATTCCTAGCGCTTTGTTTTGAACTGTAATCTGATAAAGCTCATGAAGTTGTATTGACTGTTTCCCGTACAAGGCGGTATACTACGAAGCACACATGGGAGGCTATAAGAAATAGAGGAGCATAAACTCAATGGGCTACTGTTTGGTTTTAAAAAAATGTCTTTAAATGGTCCTTCATCCTATGGCTGGTTTGTATGAAGAGGCTGTCTACTGAGGACCGTCTTCTGCGATGGGAAATAGAGGTAGATGCTGTTTGTGTGCTATGTTCCCAGAGTGCCAAATCTATTCAACACCTGCTCTTTGACTATTTTTTTCCAAGGTGTATTTGGGGGTCTATCAAACTCAGATTTCAGATCCAAAGAAGGGCATATACATGAGATTTAGAACTGAATGATACTTGTGGTGTTTGTAGAAGTAAGACATTCAGCTGTTTGATGTTTAATTTGGCATTAGCTGTTGGGGTATATTTCATTTGGCTTGAGCGTAATTCCTGAATCTTTGAAGGGAGGCCAAGGAATTCAAGTGCAATCTTAGCGTGTATTGATGACAATATAAGAATAAGAATTTGTACTTTGAATCAGTTCCCCAACTCTTTGGAAAACGAAAGACTCAATGCTCATTGGAACATCTCTACTAGAGTTCTTGGATCTGCCAATATCTAACGAGGACTACGTATATTTGTTTGGTAGATTGTAGTACGATGCTTTTCTTTAGTGAAAACCAATCTATATAGTGGGTTTTGCACCCCTGTGTTTTTTCAGTGTGGTTGGTTATAAAATGACACATTTAAAAAAAATATAACATCTCTAACATTCAAACATATAACGAGAAAACGAAGATGATTATCTGAAAATCTTGAAAGCGTAGCTCGCTTGGAGCTCTTAGCTTACTGCCCTAAGTTTGTATTTTTCTTGGTGTAAGAGCCACATATACAGATCAACCATTTTAATAGAATTTCAAGAGGCTCTCCAACAAGCCGACTCCAAGCTTGATCCTAAACCAGTAAAAGGAAAATACCCATTACATGTTTTGAATCGTCATAAGTTGCAACAAATAACAATAACAAATTATCCTACTTAGGTTCTGTTCTAATTGCAAAGACTAAATGTAATTTTTAAAAAAACCCAAAGTCTATTAAAATGAGAAAACATCTCAAATCACGTCCATAAAACTACTAGTTGGCATTGCATACAGATATGCATTTGCTTCAAAGTCCTATGTAACGTGTTGCGTTTGAATTTGGCATAAATATGCTGAATATGCTACAAATATAATGTAGCAAAGCGTGCCATCATATTATTTGTTTACTTTGTATTTTTTATGGTAGTTACGTAAATATGGAAGCCTACAAGCCATGATCAGGACGGTTTGTTTTGGACTACCGGTTGTCCAAAAGGGAAAAGAAAAGGATGAGGCAAATTTCACAAAAGAAAGTCAAGAGGATCAATTATTTTATTCTTGCATGGCTGCTAATCATGAATCACAGCATATATGGTACTTGGACAGCTGTTGCAGCAACCATATGATAGGAAATCGGGATTTCTTCGTTGAGCTGGACAACAAATTCCATTCGCAAGTGAAGCTTGGTGATGGAAAAATGCAAAGTGCTGAAGGAAAGGGAGTCATTGCTATTCATACCAAGGCCACTCCAAGAGGATGCTGTTTTTCAGATATGGGCATTTGAATAGCAAGGGTGTGCAGCTTTTACAAGAAAAGAAAATGGTGATTGGACTTCCTTATATAGAGGCGCAGGAAAGAATTTGTGAGGGCTGCATCTATGGTAAAATGCATAGATTTCCTTTTCCCAAAACATCTTGGCGAGCTAAAGCCCCTTTAGAATTGGTGCATGCTGATATATGTGCTCCTACTAGGACTCCTTCTCTTAACAACAAAAGATATTTCATTCTTTTTGTTGATGACTTCTCTAGAATGATGTGGCTGTATTTTTTGAGTGAAAAGTCAGAAGCTTTCCCGACCTTCCTCCAATTCAAATCCCTGGTGGAGAAGCAAAGCGGATGCCAAATACAAACCCTTTGCACAGATCGTGGGGGAGAATTTATCTACACTCCATTCATGAATTATTGCAAAGAAAATGGCATTCAAAGGCAGCTAACTGTTCTGCGTACTCCTCAACAAAATGGAGTCACTGAAAGGAAAAATCGCACCATTGTGGAGATGGCCAGGAGCATGCTGAAAGGCAAAGGTTTGCCGAAAAAATTATGGACTGAAGCAGTTCATACTGTAGTTCATACTGCAGTCTATATTCTGAATCGATCTCCTACAAAGGCAGTGCTCAATAAAACTCCGCTTGAAGCATGGAGCAAGAGGAAGCCATTAGTTGATCACTTCAAGGTATTTGGCGCCATTGCTTATGCTTTAAATCAAGCTCAAAATAGGGATAAATTTGATGAGGAAGGGCAGAAGTATGTCTTTCTTGGCTATAGCGATGAATCGAAAGGTTATCGTCTTCTCAATCCTTCAAGCAATCAGCTTGTGATCTCAAGAGATGTTATTTTTGATGAGATGGCAGCATGGCAATGGAGTCTTGAGACAACTCAACCACCTGCTACCTATGATTTTATCGAGCCATTGACAACTCGAAATGAAGTTCCTCATAAGCATTCTCAAAAGGCTAGTACGAGTGCGGGATCACCAAGTTCAAGCTATCTAAATCTCGACGCTTATGATTCAGATTCTTCACCTAGAAAGGTACGCTCGTTAAGAGATATTTATGAATCATGTGATGTTGCATTTTTTGCATCCGAACCTCAGAATTTTGAGGAGGCAGCTAAACAAAAGGCGTGGATACAAGCAATGAATGAAGAGATTGCGATGATAAAGCAGAACAACACGTGGGAGCTTACAGATTTACCAAAAGGCAAACAAATGATTGGTTTGATGTGGATATACAAAACCAAGTACTAGGAAGACGGTTCTATCCACAAGCATAAGGCTCGATTGGTCGCAAAAGGCTATTCACAACAGCCCAGTGTCGACTACAATGAAACATTTGCTCCTGTGGCGCGGATGGAGACGATACGGACTGTTCTTGCTTTGGCGACTCAACTTGAACTGAATGTATTCCAACTAGACGTTAAATCTGCATTCTTAAATGGAGAATTAGAAGAAGAGGTATACGTCGAGCAACCCCAAGGATATGCAGTAAAAGGCCCGCACAAACAAGAATGCCCCCATAAAGAAGAAGACGCATGCGTTGGTATGGCTTTGCACTTATGGTTGTTTATATAGTTCATTATAATGTTGAAAATATTATTTCTGTCCGAATCATGGGCTTATTAAATATCCAACCTTTACAACCATATCCAACCCTTTATGTATGGATTTATTATTTGCATGTGCAGCCAGTATTTCGGAGTAGGTGTTCACCAAAAGCATTGGTTAAACTAAATGCATCGTTAAACAAAGATCAAAGAACTGCTGTTGAAATAGTTGGTTTCGGATCGATGCTGACTCTACAATGTGAAATTCTGAAACGTGAATTCATATCAAAATTGGTTCACCACTTCAACCAGATGAACAAGACCTTAGAATTTGGGAGGATGAAAGTTTATTCAATCATGCCAGCTGATGTTGGAAAGGCATTAGGGCTACCCCTAGGAACCGTACCAGTTCCGACTACTTGTGAAAATTTCCACTTTGAACACATTCGGGCCATGTTTGCTGCAGGGGATGAACAATTGAAGAGAGGGGTAACCTTTGGAATGATGAAGGAAGTTTTTAAGTCGGGGGTAGCAGATGCGAAGTTCCAGACGTCGTATGTCCTGTTTGTCTTGTCTTCTTTATTGTGTCCAACGACAAAGGATGTGGCCTCCACCAAGTTCTATCTGACAGTGTATGATTTAACCAATATTTCGTCATATGTATGGCCACAGTTTGTGTTGGATTGGTTGGTCAAGGAAATAACGATGTTTAAGAAGAGAGATGTGAAGGAGGTTGATAATAGAAAGGATGCCCCTGGCGTTTCTGGTTGTGTGTTGCTCTTAATGGTAATGTACATGTCATATTCTTCTTGAACATAATTTTTTTTTACCTTTCTAAAATCAGTTTTTATAAAAATGTACTTTTTCCTTTGCAGCTTATATACTTTGACAAAGAGGAGATGGGAATGAATGTTGGTAATGTTGGTGTTCTGTTGATTCAGTCTTGGACGACGAATCTTATAATGGAACGAATTGCCAAGGAGGAGAATTTGGAGTTGGTAGATCTCATTTCCGGCCAATTGCCTCAGCCTCGTTTATTGCATCCGGTAAGAAAATCTCATCTTCTTATGTCCAATGAGCCATTTATGTCATGTCAATTTGTAACATTGTCCTTATGTTAATAGGAGGCGAAAAAGGCTTATCACACTCTGCAGAAATCATTTCTTGAACAAATGCAATGCATCATCATCATGGACGCTGCCTTGATGGGTCATGTTTCTGAAACAACAACCGAAAAAATTCCCTCAAAAGAAACCGATGTCAGGGAGATGGACAGTCCTTTGGATGATGATGCTTGTCACGAAATTCCGTCAAGTTTCACATCTACTCCTAAAATGGCAGGGAAAGGGGTTGCCGCATATGAAATGGATGAGGATAGGATATCCGATTTTGAAAATGTTTAAAATGACCGTGACATGCCATTGTACACCCCTGAGCACAGGTTCGATGGTGTTGTACACACCTTCATTATGGACAAATGTGGAAGTCAGACGGGGGTGGCAATTGACCAACAGAAACTGAACATGGAGGAAGAAGTACAAGTGCAAGAACAAGTCGTGGAAAACCAAGGCAAAGTTGACGGAGAAGGTGAACAAGTTGAAGTTCAAGTACATGTGGATGGAGTTGTAGAAGAACGTGCTTTGACTCGACCATCAAAGAAACGGGGTAATAGGACAGTCAAAGCAAGTAAAGCTTCAAGGACGCCATATGTGGCTGAACCGGAGGTCAAAGATTCAAAGTTCACAAAAGAAGAAAGTAAATTCATTGAATATGTTATGAAACCAGCTTGGAAAAAGGAAGATATGTATGACTACTAACTTGTACTTTGTAAAAGCAGTGTTCCATGTTTTTCTATTCGGTCATCAGGGTATAAGTAACTAATGAGGTGTAGTATGATACTTGCAGGGCGGGTCTTGTTTCTATGGATGGCATGACGTTCAGCCCATCTCGGACAGATTTACAGAATGTGTTCAAAGAAAGGGGTCTGTCGAATTTGGTGTACAGAATGTGTTCAAAGAATGTGTTCAATTAATAGAGTACTTGTAAATTTGTGTACTTCAAATGGAAAGGTGTCTATAACTTTTCCACCAGGACGTATCCCCCACTTGTGAGTAGGTAGATACGGAAGTAAATATAAGCCTTGTTCATACATAGGCTTCTTCGGTAGAAAATGAGCCACTTCAAATAGGTTCATCGCTCCAGCCCAAAATACAATTAATCCGGCATGGGCTACATGAGCCCCTACTTGTTTACCGGATAAATTGATAAGTTAGCCATTTCCTGCTCAGCAACCGAAACCTGTGATTTTTGTACACATTTACTCTTCATTACATGTATTCATGTCCAATTTTCGATTTGTTCCCATTGTTTATCAGGTCATGGATAGCATGATTGTGTGGTTGATGAAAGAGGAAATAGAGAAGTCTCCCAAAAAATACGGAGTCCCCATTCCCATACGGCACATGTTCTCAAGCACATTTGTGGTATTTTCAAATGGATACCTTAGATCAAAGTTGTGAACTTCTTCATTTACTTAATTTTGTGGAAATTTATACAATGTTTCCATCCATTGTAGGGAAATTTGCGAAATATAACAAATTTAAAGAAGCAGAATGTCTTGACCGAAAGAGTTGATCCAAACATTCTTGGATATGATGTCGCGATGTGCAATTTGGCAAGTCTTACATTTTATTTCTTTACGTTCATAAATTTGTAATGTTATTTTCTATGGTTGGGCCCATTACTGAATGAAAAATAATTGTGGATGCAGTTGTTTTTGCCGATTTTGCTGGCCACATGCGACCATTGGTTTTGTGTTGTTATAAACTTGGTCGAAAAGCGAATTGATGTCCTTGATTCAATGAATGTAAAAACTGATGAAAAGACCTTAGCTATTGCGGATGTGGTAAGCACATCTTTTGTGTTTGTTTGTTGTGCAATGGTTTTATCCTTTGCGGAGACATTTTACCTTATTTGTGACTTTGTAATGGAGTTATATTTTTGTTTGGGTCAGGTATCGGCGCTCTTTTTTGTTTTGAAGCGGACAAGGCCAATGGAATATCCATGGAAGAATTGGATTATCCACCACCCAAATGTCCCACAGCAAAAGAATATGTGAGTGCCTACATTACAATGTAACATCTCCATTTTCCATACAATGTTTGCATGATAATGAATGGGACACACTTATGTGGGTGCAGATTCGATTGTGGATTTTATACCTTAAGGTTTATAGAGCACTGGACTGGGGGAAGGATGAATACACGTGAACTAGAGGTAAATACTACCCGAACACTTATTCATCAACCATATGCACCTGAAAATTCCAGAGTTAGATATTTACAAATGTTGTACTATACAGGCTAACATGGGTATTGATATGCGAATGAGGCTACTCGTACGGTTTATATTATCCCCGCACAACAAGAGGCGAGATGATGTACTGCAGAAGTGCAGATAAAAATTACCGGGTACAACGGAAGCAGAAGTGGTTGTAAAATGGCACTGCATGAGCAGATGAAAGGATTTCGTATGCACTGATTTTTGTTAACTATTTATAATGTGTTTTGTCCAGTAAGTTGGTGTTTGAATTTGAACAATAGTAAGACAGTTAGTGATTGTTTTGTCCAGATGATAGTAGGTGCTGGTTTGTGGGTACAGTGAAGTGGTGTTAAAGATAGGTTACAGGAAGGTAGGTTACAGAGTAGTCAGATAGAAGGGAGACAGATAATGACAGTAGTGAGGAAATGTGGGTGGTTGTGGGGTTGGTAGTGCATGGGTGGAGTATTTCATTTCTGGTGTTGGTGCACTATTGTGGGTGGTCTAAATCAGTCCAACCTCTATCATAAACAACTTTATGAAAAAGGGTAGTTACCAAATAAAGGATTAGCCCTTCTGGTTCTTTTGCTGTTACTTATCATCTACTCATCTCCATTTATGACCTGTTTTGCTTTGATTGCTGAGCACCATTGGGTTGCATGTTGTGTAATTGGTTTCTTTGTAGCTGCCTTACATTGGTATTCCGTTTATAGTAGGTATCAATTTTGTATTGACTTATACTTGGAGGGTTGTTCCTTGGAATGTTTAAGCTTTTGAGGGGAGGGGGGGGGGGGGGGCATGTCCGTAGTTGTTGTTACTGGTACTGATGCTACCTGTTAGTGCTCTGTAGCTGCTGTGGAAATGGTTTCTTACAGCTATTGATGTTCTGCCATTGGTATTATGTCTTGGATATTGCTTTGACTGCTCATGTTATGGCTACCTAGATTATGTTCCGACTGTATGCAGTCTAGTAAATGCAAGCCATTTGTAGCAGGGACTTGGTGATGGGGAGAAGGTACTTGTCTAGTTCTGTCAGTTTTTTGGTCATTATTTTTTGGATTCTGCTATCCATTTGGTACAGTCTGCATAACAAGTTTTTTGCAACATGTGAAACCATTCACGGTTTGTTGGAATACTTGCCACCAGGGAAAAGGTTTTTATCTGCATGATTGGGTTTTGTTTCCTGTGTTGTCAGAGAAGTGCTAATGTAGGGTTTTTGTTGTTTTTTGTTGCCAAAGGAGCTTGTTCTTGCAAGTTCAGTTGAAGCTCAAAGTTGTGGAAACTTTTTATGGCGTTCATGTAAATTACTTGTCCTGAGATTGTACAGGTGGTATTCACATCTTAAAAGTGGTAAATGGATTAGTTGGAAAAGTTACTTGAAGTTCTTCTACGACATCACTTTCAGTACTTGGAGGACACTTTGACACTCTTATATATTTTCCTATCTTTTGGAACACTTCAGAGGACACTGTCTAATCATTCGAACTCTTTACATTTGAATAATATATTGGAATGCTAAACACATACTTTCTTTTAACTGCAATACCATATTATAATTTCAAATGGAGCACGTCATAATTTTTTACTATTATGAACAAACATTTTTATGGCCGGTTCAATGATTAACGAAGCAATATAAATAATTAGTCCAAATAGATGTGGGATATGTACAAAAAACATGGATCCGAACTTCCCATTTGGAAGAAGACTTGAAATTGGAGAGAGTTGTCGTATAGGGCCGCCACCACAGAAGACCCCAAATCCATCGTTGGTCTTCCACATGCTTGGATGATGCCCAACTTCAGAGAAAAGTGGAGAGAGTTCTCACAACAGATGGGGGTTGTTGTGGAACGACCCATACAGTTATCACCTGCCCGATTGCCAGCACCACAACCCCTAACAACCGAAATTGATATGACAAACAACTCTCGTTCCCGACTACGAAGACAGATTGATGGGGGTGATAATTACGGCCCTCCACATTGTCACCTTTCCTAGTATGTACTAATTTATTTGGGTTTAAAAGGCCAACTAAAAAGATACAAAAGACTTTCTATGGTTTGTCAAGACTACACTTTTTATCTTTAACGATGAAAATTTTTTTTTTACTGGAGACCAAGTCCATATTTGTAGACTAAGTGAAAAGGGTGAAAAGTTAGGTGGTGGTTCTTTCAAGACCAAGACAAAGTCCATAATTCCAAAATACTACATTATATATATGTAAGGACCACATGTTTATTGTCTAAAGACCACGTCTTATTGTATGGCATCTTTCAAGACCAAGTCTTTATTGCCAAAAGAAGCTAGGTGGTGGTTCTTTGAAGACCAAGACCAAGTACATATTCCCAAACACTACATTATATATGTTAACGGACCACATATTAATTGTCTAAAGACCACGTCTTATTTTACCCTTCTGTTATGGCTACCTAGATTTATTTTACAAACAATCACAAACAAGCTACTAATTTATCGGGCAGAGCAAGACTGTATCGGGCAATTCTTGGCTGTTTGGCCTTCGATACCCCAGGAAATAGAACCCGTCGGTAATGCTCAGGAAAAAGACCGAAAGGCCCTTGAAATGGCATGCTACGATAACCGGGTTTGGCAAGGCGGAACTAGATTTTCTTCGCCGATTGGGCTAGGCTATGCCAATCGTTATCGTCCACCGCCTAGCGAATGCCATAATGCCATAGTGCCAAAGACCACGTCTTATTTTGTGGCATCTGGCTTTATTGCCAAAAGAAGTTACCAGGTGGTTCTTTGAATACCAAGACCAAGTCTATATTCCCAAGGACTACAATATATATGTTTAAACATCACATGTTTAGTATCTAAAGACCACGTCTTATTTTGTGGCATCTGTCTATTGCCAAAAGAAGTTAGGCGGTGGTTCTTTGAAGACCAAGACCAAGTTCATATTTTTAAAGACTACATTATATATGTTTACAAACCACATTTTTAGTATCTAAAGACCACGTCTTATTTTGTGGCATCTGGCTTTATTGCCAAAAGAAGTTACCAGGTGGTTCTTTGAATACCAAAACCAAGTCTATATTCCCAAGGACTACAATATATATGTTTAAACACCACATGTTTAGTATCTAAAGACCACGTCTTATTTTGTGGCATCTGTCTTTATTGCCAAAAGAAGTTAGGTGGTGGTTCTTGGTTCTTTGAAGACCAAGACCAAGTTCATATTCTTAAAGACTACATTATATATGTTTACAAACCACATTTTTAGTATCATAAGACTTGTGGCATCTGGCTTTATTGCCAAAAGAAGTTACCAAGTGGTCTTTGAATACCAAGACCAAGTCTATATTCCCAAGGACTACAACATATATGTTTAAACACCACATGTTTAGTATCTAAAGACCACGTCTTATTTTGTGGCATCTGTCTATTGCCAAAAGAATTTTGGTGGTGGTTCTTTGAATACCAAGACTAAGTTCATATTTCCAAATACTACATTATATATGTTTAAGGACCACATTGTTAGTATCTATGGACCACGTCTGATTTTGTGGCATCTGTCTTTATTGCCAAAATAAGTTAGGTGGTGGTTCTTTGAATACCAAGACCAAGTCCATATTTCTGAAGACTACATTATATATAATCAAAGACCACATGTTTATTGTCTAAAGACCTCGTCTTATTGTATGGCAAGTGAATCACAAACATGTGGGGGTCGTGGGTTCTTTGAAGACGAAGACCAAGTCCATATTGCCAAAAGACTACACTCTATGTATCTGTGGGCCACATGTTTATTGTATTCATTGATTTCATATCTAACCCAGTACCTACTAAAGTGGCTATCTACTAATTGATTTCTTCTTTGGTATGGCCGGTCTTGGGAACAAATCACTAAAGTCGCCATGTACAGTATTATATTCACTTGTCATGTCGATCCCCAGCAGCTTGATTGTTTGTTTGTGCAACGGAAGTCGTATGCATAATTGTTACGACCACCTGTCCTGCAACATCTAGAGGAGGATGTGGTTGGTTTTCGGAGCCAATGACGCTGCCAGTGGTCGAAGGAAAAGATGGCGAAGTCGGCACGGAGTTGAGTTCCAGCCCCTAGCTGGTCAAAGGGGGATATTTGTAGGTTCATTCAAGGTAGTGCCTCTGCCTCCTTTGACTTTCGCGACCGAGTGTTAGGGGCCTTAGCTATGTTCAGTTCCTCGCCCGTTGTCTTTACTTTCACATTCCACCAATGCGAATAATTTTGCTCTTTAATCAGCGCCTTTGCTGGTAGTTTTCCATAAAATTGATGACTTTGTAGGTTCACTGCATGCGTGACTGCCTGTCGGCTTACGTGATTTTGTGTCGTGCTCAAAGAACCACCTTTCATATATGCAAATGAAAATTTCCTTAAACATCTGTTACATACAATAGTGTCTTTCTCGGGGTGTCCGTGATTAGATTTTAGGATTGACTGGTAATTTGTGGTAGTCATATCCATGTTTCTAACTGGTTCATCTAGTTGTTATTTTTAACATAGAGGAAAATATAAAATACAGCAATTTTTTATAGACCACTAATACAAACCAATATGTTCACTGACATTCAAGTATGCCAGTAAAATCCCTTATTTTTCAAAATTTGACTGACCAATGTTGAAGGCCAAAAACTGTTGTCTGCATTTATTTTGCTAGTCCTCAATTGGTCACCAAAAAATATTCAACTGACAACCGCACAGATTTGGAATACCGTGCATTGGTTCTAAACTTCTATGATAGCATCAGACCACAATGAGTTCATCAAATGAAGACAGTCCAGACAACATAAAATCATCTACTTTGCAATATTGAGCGTCACAACATTCCATTTCAAGTCCTCTTGATCGGTAATGTTTAACACCATTGAGTCAACAAGTTAATTTCGCTTATCAACTAGGTTAACAACAACGCAATACCTATGTTCAATATCAGTCAACAAAACCAGTAGAAACAGCTGCATGCACAATTAATGATTTCGAAATAACTATTATGAAAAGTTAGTTGGTGGTTCTTTGCAGACGAAGACCAAGTCCATATTGGCAATGACTACACTTTTTGTATCTGAATACCACATGTTTATTTTATAAAGACCACGTCGTATAAATGGTCGGTCCAATGGACATTTTCCTATCCCTAGTCCTATAAATGGTCGATCCAATGGGACAACATAATGAATGCATTGCAGACAGGACATCCCATATTAATGACATTCCAACCATATTCATGCTAGATTGGTAGAATGGTCGAGATTATGTTTCACCCAACATCAACCCTAATAAAGGATAAGTCAGAAAACGAAGCAGACTAATATTTTCCCCCTACCACATACATTATATGGTCTACAGAGATGTTTGATGTAGTTGTCTTAAATGACGATCTTCGTTATTTTCGAAATTTCAATAAATTTGGTTGAGGTTCACCCTTGTCCTGTCCAAACCAATCGTACATACTTCACAGTGAAAATAAAGTAGTTTGAATGGTAATTGTTTCCAAGCCTAAATAACGTCTCCGAAAACCATTCACTTTCATTTCACTTGAGCAATCTCGTAACCGAACATGCTTTCCAGTCAATGCGACCTCATATCCAAGTTCATCATAACCGGAATACATAGCCACATTCTCTAAAAGTGAAGATCGTATTGCAATTTTCAAAAACTTATCCTGCTCAAAGACATCCACGCAAGCATCCTGACCACCAAAAGAACACTACACAGACTACTGTGGGTGGTATATGTACAATTAGTCCACCCTCCATCATATTCAAGTTTATGAAAAAAAGTAGTTACCAGATAAAGTTATTGTAAGACATCAGTTTCTGTCCTTCGAGGATACTTTGACACTCTTATGTATTTTCCTATCTTTTGGAAGACTTCAGAGGACTGTGTAATCATTCTAACTCTTTACATTTGATTACTAAATTGGAATGCTAAATTTTGTCGATGTTAAATAACCAAAAAAAACTTACATTCTAGTGGTTAGTGTTCAACAACTAGAGGCAAGAATTCGATCAGACCATTCGATTGATAATGAGAGTAGTGACAGAGAATGGATACTTATAGTGAGACAAATTGAGGAAAATGAATTAGGTTGAAGTTAGATGGTGGTTTTTTGAATACCAATACCAAGTTTATATTGCCAAAGGACTACACTCTATGTATTTATGGACCACATCTTTATTGTATAAAGACCACATCGTACTTGCTCATAATAAATCGGAGAATGGTAGTTGAGGTGCTCAACTCCATAGTACTGTTAGTACTTTCCCTGTGGAACTATGTACGAATAATGTCATAATATTTGTGAAGATTTATTGGTAGGGTCCAGTTCTTTGAATATTCAATGGCCTTCCCCTTTTTAAATGGGCAGCTGGAATAGGGGATGCCTCACAATTAATATTCCATACCCCACAGTTATGTAAAAAACAAATTGGTCATTGTCATTCAAAGTTGTAGTCTGTGCAAAAAAACAATGTAGTGTGTGAGTAATATTTAGTTGGTCTTACTATGTCAGAGAATGGTAGTTGAGGTGCTCGACTCCATAGTACATTTACTACTTTCACTGCGAAACTATGTATAAATAATGTCATTGTGTTAGTCAAAATGTCATAATGTCAGTGCTGACTCCTTAATTTTTATTAATTTTTTTGGGGTGTACACCAAAGAAATAAAGTAGACTAATTGATTGCATATCTAACCTAGTACGTACATGGTATAAATGTGTAATTTATAGTAGTAAATGATGTCTATAAACCCACAAACATTAACTAAAATCCAAACTTAACTTTCCTAACTTCTTTGTCTTACCGAAATTCTACTTGCTGCGCGTCAACAAGATGTAGTCCGCTTCGGTTCACAAACCCTTAAACGAGCAAGTAAATCCAAACTTCATAAATGGTCTTCCTTCACAATCTATTGTTATATATTGTTGGGTTATTCTTCTTCGGTAAGGGCGGTGTTGGTAAAAAACCACTAAAGTGGCTATCTACATTATTATATTAACTTGTCGTCTCGATCCCTTGCATCTTCATGGAAGTTGCAGTCATGTATAAAGATTATTGTATAAAGACGACGTACAGTGAACCGCTTGGTTTTGGTTTTGGCCTCTTCAGGGGAGGGAATATTGTTCCTTGTATTTTGTGTGTTCCTTGGTTTTTTGTGAGTAGTGTGTCCTGGTTGGATCGCAGGGTGGTGTTGGTTTTGGTTTTGGTTTGGGTTGGTCCTGGATATGTCCCTTCCTTGTTGTCATTGTAGTATTATGGGATTGGAGTCACATCTGTACAATGCTGATACATGGACTTGATGATGTTTGTGAAGAATATACACTACTACATTTTCACGTTCTGCTACTGAAAATGAAGGAGCCAAATGTGGTGAATGTTTTCTGAACATGAAGGTGTGTTAATGTAGGATACACTCTTGTCTATATGTTGTCTGGAACTAAACAATTTTTTGCCCAATATTTGATTTTTAAGTGGGATTTCAGCTTTGGAGTTGGACATTGGGATTATTTTGACTCAGCACTGTGTATAGAATGAAAATTACCACCGCTTTGGGTGGATTGTTTAATTGGTTTATGGGTTTTTGAGTTTGATTTTGGTGTGTGTGGGCTACCACAGCCCCGGGTGGATCGGGGCGGCCTGAAAAATAAAGTGTTTTGATTTCAAAATCGGATAAATTGGAAGTTTAAGTTCGACCAACTTCACCCCCCTAACTATCAAATTCCAGCAACTTGACCCCCTCGCCCATTTTCCGTCCAATTTTGTTACGGCCCCTTTGGAACGAGTGATTTCGAGCGAGAAGAAAGGAGAGGGTGAGGAATCCGACTCTCACCCACGTTTGGGAGAGCCATCAGGTGAGAAAGGGGTGGGGAAGGAGAGAAACCGTTTCCTCACAGGACCCCATTCCTGAATCGCGCCGGATGTGGCGCGATTCCGTGAGAAAAGAAAAGAAGGCGCGCGTGCAGGCCACGCCGGAGTTGCTCGCTCGTCGCCGGAGTTGCTAGCTCGTCGCCGGTGTTGCGAGATCGTCGCCGGAGTTTACAGATCTTGGTCACCGGAGAGAGTTTCTCGCCGGAGAGGGTTTGATTTCTCCCGGTTGTTTGGATTGCACAGTGAGAAATCACTCCCCTCTCTTCTCCTTTCTCGCCATTAATGGAGAAGACTCCCCTTTCTTCCCTTTCTTCTCCTTTCTCACCCCTCCCTCCAAAGGGGCCGTTAGGGATTTGGATGGAAAATTGAAAAAGTGGATGGAAAAATACGTTAACATACCAAATTACCCTTATACTCCTTTCAAAAACCCCATCCTCTCTCTCTGTCTGTCTCTCTCCTCCTCCACACCAGCCCTCTGCTCTACACCAGGTACACGATCTCTCTGTCTCTCTCTCTCTCTCTCTCCTCCCTTTACAATACACAGTCTACCTCTTCCTCTCTCTACCCCGCAACAGAAAACCACCCTAAACCTTTCACCTCCTCCACGGTTTTTGTCCTCCCTCTACCCCACCAGAAAACCTTAAACCTATTTTTCACGGTTCACCACCTCCGCTCACGCCCTCCACGGTTATCTCCACCTCTACCTCTTCCTCCCCACCAGTACACCACCTGTTTACCTCCATTTTCCTCCTATCTGTCCTCCATTTACTCTACACAAACCGGATAGTTACCCAAAAACAAAAACCCAACCAGATTATCCCCTTTTTAAAAGCCCCTTTTAAATTCCCAACCCAAAAAATGAGTAGTACCTCTAGTTACACCAACAACTACATGCAGCAGTACAATGGAGATGAAAGATGCGATTGTGGATGAAAAGCAGTGATGAGACCCTCATTAACTGTGAAAAATTCAAGTAGAAGGTTCCTTGGTTGTGTAATCTATAAGGTAATTTAGTTGAATGTTTTGTTGTCTATATAATTTTGTGTTTCCTAAATGCTATTGTTTTGTATGTTTACTAACAAGTTCGAATTTT
The DNA here is from genome assembly GCF_030253575.1 of Rhododendron vialii. NCBI lineage: Eukaryota > Viridiplantae > Streptophyta > Magnoliopsida > Ericales > Ericaceae > Rhododendron > Rhododendron vialii. The sequence goes on from NC_080561.1 coordinate 12,468,304, forward strand.
TCAGCAAAAGAATGGCTGCAAGTTCTTCGTATGGGTGGATCTACCAACATGCGAAAGAGGGTTGGAATATGCTAAGATCATGCAAGCAAAAAAGGAAGAACTCGAGAGACAAATTGAAGACTTGAAGATGATGAATAATGAGTTGGGAAGAGGAATACAAAAATTGAAAAAAGAAAATGATGCATTGTTCGTGAAGTAAGCAGAGTTGACTGAGATTAATGTCAACCTACTAGGACAGACTGGGCCAAGGAGGACAACAAATAGGCTAACAAATTTGACAACGCTTGTTGTAGTAGTCATCGTTGTGTTTGTGGTTTGTGTGCTACTGTCAACCCCAAAGCACACCCATGGTAAAAAACTGTTGTATTTGGTGTGAAGCTATGTTATGACATGCAGTTGAGTACTAGTAGTTTTTGTGTGCTATGTTATGAAGATTTGTTTGTGGTTCTTGTGCTAGTGTGAAGCTATGTTATAACCGTTTATAATAGCAGTTTTGGATCTAAAAGATGGCAGTTTTGAACCAGAATACCCTGCAGTTTTGAAGCTCCAAACACTACACTTACTATAGTCCCACAACTTGCATCTGGTAAACCACAAAACTGCAGTTTTGTGGGTAAATGACTTGTTCAAATTTGCAGTTTTTAAACTCATTAAAACAAAAAAGGTTGACATAGTTAATCAAAAAACCTTTCCCCTGTGTTCATGTCACATGAACTGGAAAAGCATTTACCATGCAAATTGTAATGAAATCCATACCAGGCAAAGTATAAATTTTCATGGTTCTCAAATAGCACTCTATAATCCAGTTAACAAACGAGATTCGACTACTAACAAGGAGAACACCTTCTTACTTTATGTCACGGTAAAGATCACCGCTATAGTAAACCTTTTCTCTTTTTCTTTTGTACCCATCAGTTCCCTTTTTATAGGGATGGTTATGGAACACTTCTGTCACATACCTAATATAATTATATACATGCAGTTGACATTTATAATTGTATATTAATGGTTTAAGAAAAAGATAAGAGAAAGACTGAATGACCCAAAAAATGAAATGTTCACTTGGTTTTCATGTGATTCTGCATGATTGTATATAGACTCATAAAAAGAGTAGGTCTGTAAGTGTAAGAAAATGTTACCAAGCTTAACCCATTTTGCAGGCCATTAATTGCAGCTTGTGAATGGTGCCAAGGTATCCATATCATGACCCAATTGTGTACCATATCATTGTATGTGCCTCTTTTCTATGGTTGAAGTCCAGTGATCAAAAGAATCCATCCTTCAATGGCTGGAAAAGTTCACTGAAATTCACAGACAGTGCAAAAGAACGAGTCCCCTTAACGATGGAAAAACCAAATTCAATAGATTGGCCGGAAGAGAGCGAGAGAGAGAGAGAGAGAGAGAGAGAGAGAGAGAGAGAGAGAGAGAGAGAGAGAGAGATAGATGGGAATGAGAAATGTCGTTTTGTTTTTCAGATGGAGATGAGATGGGAACTTGGGTTTGGAGAATTGATTCAACCTATTTCCCATGCTTGTCTGCCCAGCAGTTTTCCTCGTCCCCATCGTGTTTCCACTCTCTCTCTCTCTGTCTCTACTCCCCGCAGAACCCATTCGTCGGCGCTTACAAAAAACAAAAAAGCGTGGCAAGTTAGTTGGTGGCTATTTGAAGACTAAGACCAAGTCCATATTACCAAAAGACTACACTAGATTTATCTGAAGACCACACCAGCATTGTAGAAAGACCACGTCCAATTTTTTGACAAGTTGTAAAGCGTGGAAATTTAGTTGGTGGGTCATTGAAGACTATGACCAAGTCCATATTGCCCAAAGACGATACTAAATTTATCTGAAGACCACACGATCATTGTATAAAGACCACGCCCAATTTTTCGACAAGTGGTAAAGCGTGGAAAGTTAGTTCGTGGGTCATTGAAGACTAAGACCAAGTTCATATTGCCCAATGACTACACTAGATTTATCTGAAGACCACACGATCATTGTATAAAGACCACGTCCAATTTTTCGACAAGTGGTAAAGCGTGGAAAGTTAGTTGGTGGGTCATTGAAGACTAAGACCAAGTCCATATTGCCCAAAGACTACACTATATTTATCTGAAGACCACACGATCATTGTATAAAGACCACGTCCAATTTTTCGACAAGTGGTAAAGCGTGAAAAGTTAGTTGGTGGGTCATTGAAGACTAAGACCAAGTCCATATTGCCCAATGACTACACTAGATTTATCTGAAGATCACACGATCATTGTATAAAGACCACGTCCAATTTCTAAAAAGACTCATGCGTGGAAAGTTAGTTGATATTCAATGAGAATAAGTGTTTTTTGTCCTTTTAATAGACTATGTCATATAACGTGTCACTTTGAAAATGTTGGAAGAAAGGTAGTTCGCCCTATGACTTTGAAAGGTGGGCTTCTGGACATTTTCCTATCCCTTGTCCTATAGTAATGGTCAGTCCAATGGGACAACATAATGAATGCATTGCAGACAGGACATCCCATATTAATGATATTACAACCATATTCATTGTAGATTGGTGGAACGGTCCATTGCTTTCAACCAACATCAACCCTAATAAAGGATGAGTCAGAAAACCAAGCAGACTAATATTTTCCCGATTTTCCCCCTGTTTTCTTCACCTATAAATTCATCACACCTAACTCATAACTCATCAAATAAAGCAATGCCTAGACAAGGAAATCCCCGAATCACCCACCATGACATTGCTACAAGTGCGCCGTTACAGTTTGACCTAATTCCAGACTTCAATGATGCGCACCTGATAACCTTGAATTACACTTTCAAGAAGCTCTACATGGAGCTACAATTTGCACCGGAATGGAACGGAGGAAGGTGGCATAGGATGCAAATAGAGACCCGAAAATCAAAGGAGCAAGCCGATGCTGATGTCCGGTCAATGCTCCAGTGGGGCAATGATGCCAACTTGCCTGACTTTCCAGACAATCCTAGTATGCAAATAATGGTATGGGAATGTTGTGGACACACAGAAAAGGAAATCATTCGCACGGTGAGTGCATTTGTATGTGTTCACGACCCAGACATTGTTGTGCTTGTAGGGGCGCCCAACATTGAACAGCGCCACAAGAAGTTTGGTCCTTCAGGTGACGTGCGATTTACCAACGTTCACTCCATGGGTGGTGGAAGCCATGGAGATGTTTTGATCGCATACAAGAGCTACAGCTTTGAAATGGAGCCTCATTGGCATGATGGCAATGGGTTCGATGCTGTTATCAGTCACACAGCGTACAACTGGTTCATCACCCAAGTGCTATCTTTAGGTTGAAAATAACTGAACTTCTTTGCAAAGACTCATGTCTAGTTAGGTGGAGGTTATGTTAAATTGTTGTTGGTTGTTGTACCCCTTAACCGTCATGCTTTTCAATTGAATATTACTCATGTTTAGTCCTATGTTTAATAGTTAATATTAGTCATGTTTAGTCCTTACCAGTTCCAAATCTTACCATTTGTCAATTTCATATTATTTTTTGGCTAAACCACCTTCAAATAGGAAAAAAGCCTAACCGAAAGGTATGCCTTAGGAGAGAAAACAAAAAATAATACAAACAAATAATGACACTAAATAATTCATCGTTCTTTTCTGGACTTCCAGGAATTGCCACTTGGCTTTGACACTGTTTTTCCTGCCCCCCATTGTTCATTGTTAGTCCCCTAATCCTGGCCACCACTGCCGTCATTGTTCTGACTGGACTTCCACGAATTGGCTGGTGAATCTTCCTACCGCACCATCTGCGACTTTGGTTCAATATTACTCGGGCTCTCTTCATTGGAACTACCACTAACCCCCTAAGTGGACCACCCATTTGATTTTGTCACCGTTGTAGGATCCCCCGAACTCAGTTTTTTGTCAATAGCCCAGCCCTTGGCCTCAGTGGACTTGCTTTTTTGACTGGAACCGCAGATATTACTAGGCGACTCATGCTGATATCCGGTTTGAGATTGTACTTCATCTTTCTTCTCTTCAGTATGTAAAGAACCCCAAGCAACGAAAGTTTTTGGCTGAGCAACCTGTTCCAAATCTTGCTGCCCACTACAGAGAATATCTTTTGTCTGGACTGCATCCGGCCCCCAAGAGGACCAACCATTTGGTTTGGATCCCAATGGCTCTGAATCCCAATTATTTCCTTTACCCACATGTCATTCAAAGTTGCTGGGGTCCCAACTAGAGTCGCCAGGCCTGCCAACATCAACCATCTGATTCTCCAAGTCATCCTGGAATTCATAACTATCTTGAAAGATGGGCTTATCAGAACTTCGCTCTGGCGACATAGCCCATTCCGCAATTTCATTTTCAAGTTCCAGGTAATCAATTTCTGGACCAAGACAAACACTGGTTGTTTCCTCTTGTTTTGAACTGCTCCTCACCATATGAAGAAAGTTATACACATCAATAGCATCCAGCACATTCATTCCAACCTATCAGCAAAAATTCAATTGTTATACTACTGCACAAGGCATGGTAGAATAAAGCAGACCATTAATTGAGGTTGAATATCACGTGTAAACTTCAAAAGAGCTCACAGGTCAAATAGGAAGAAAAATGGGACTCGGTAAAAGCAAGGTGACGTCTCTTGTGTCCCAGAGAACATCAAATCGTGAACCTGTGCCAACAGAGACTTGTTTTCCCCAAGAACAGGAGGCGACTATGCTGGACAGGGAATGAAGGTGACATTTCTCAGCAGGCCTTTCTCTGCATTTTTTTGGGGGCTGGAGATCAAAATCAAAATATTAAAAAAGAAATTACAGCAACAGCATGCAACCCATAACATATATACAACAAATCTTCAAGTAAAAATACCACAAATGAAATACCAAAGAAATAATGTCGCCTCTGTAAAGGGTACTTGAACATTTAGCGATCAGGACAAAGGCTTTATACCACCAGAATTAAAGCCAACCATACTCCCAGCACACGTCATACTATTGGCCAAGAGAATCATAAACTCCAAACTTGAATCCATAAATGTTGTTTGCATGCACCTCTAAATATTCAGCTGTTCAAAAAACTCTTCACAAGTTTTCCTCAAAAAATAACCATATACTTAAATTGTGTGACAAGGCCCACAACTACTCTCCATGCCACGGTATATCGTTTTTTGTGTGACAAGATTTCTTCCGCAATATTCCATAAACTTAACAAATCGTAGTGAATCTGGTCACAAACTATTATATTCAATTATTCCAGCTTATACATTCAAATCACAATTGTCCATAAAAGGAACTGGACAAGTTATATGCCAAATACAACTGCATGGAACATACAGGTCGTAGGGAAAAAATTCTTACAAGCTTGTTGCCGTGTTAGACTAAATACATGTAGACTAAAGAAGAGAAAGTTGTCAGTTGAGTATTTCTAATGACATACAATCACCAATTGCAACCATCCGCAATTCCCATGTACAGGTGCTAGGGTGGGTGGATGGCAGATGCCAACATATGCCCAACATCCCTACTGCAATATAATGAGATGTTTACTTTCTTTTATAAGCCAAAATCTAGATTTTTAGTTCTTTTGGCTGTTTGGTTCTTTCATCTCATTTTAAGCTTCTGGCAAAAAATAATCTCCGCAATTTTTAGCATAAGTCCTCGACAGCCACCAAGGCTTACACTAACTCCCTACCTGCAGTTAGTAAAATAACTCAACAATGTAAACCGGCAGTACTTAAGGGTGAAAAAGAATCAGAAGATGAAGAAGTGACTCGCAAGCTGAACATTTTAAGTGTAGGTACTAGGTAGGTACTTAGAAAACTTAGCACGAAGGCAAGACGAGTCACAAATAGTCCACAAGTGGACATTTGTTGATAAACAATAACAGAAGCTCTACGAAACCTTAAAGGGGGGAGAGGGTGCACGATAATGTTGCTCGAAAAAGGTGGGGCAAAAACACCGAAGACACTTCAAGCAAATAGATTGGCACAAGGATTATCCATTCAAATTAGTGGGCCTTTCAAACGAACAAAGGCTTTTAGTAAAATTTACACTACAAACATGGAAACCAATTTTCCTAAAAGAAAAGCTAGACTTGATCCTTATGATGGTATAAAGCGATAAAATGACAAAGAACACGATAACAGGAATATTGGACGCATAACACTTCTGCCGCAAGTAAATTGCCAGTACAAAACACTATATGATCTTCAATTACAGTTGCAAACTTGCAATGAGAAACCAAAGACTGTAATTTCTGAAACTTTGAAAATTGAAGGTACACAGATTGTCTAATCGTGAAAATATGGATATTAGGACCTAAGACACGAGATAATGAAAATAGGGAAAAATTGGGCAGCTGTATAACATCGTGACAGAACCTGAAACTATCTAACAAAAATTAATCACATATTAGTTCACAACACAAATCACAAAGGACAACTCATCGCAGTGATGCATACGTGGCCTCCGGTAACTTGTAAATCAAAATGCATACCATTTATGATCTGCAACCAAATGGCGCGTGGCTAGCAGGAATTATATTTACAGAAACACTCTAAAAACTAAATGATCTTGATGAGATGACCAACACTATACAAACAAGAAATGTAAAGCGTATGAGAGAATAACCTGGCAGACAAACTTACTCTCTTGCAGAGATGGCCAACTATTTTTTTCTTCCGCAGTGAATCGACAGTCCCTTCGCATTTCTCACAAATCTCTTGCATACTTATGTTTAGGTCTAGGAACAATTCCTATTATAGCATTTCAAGTCCCAAGACACTCAACTTAGTAGGCAAGAAATAGAAATTGTAAATACAGGAGATATTGGTTCCTTATTTGAAAAAATTGTTACGACCACCTTTTTGAGATGAACATGACAAAGAAGATTAGGATCACATTCAGAACTTGCATGTAATGTTTGCTGCGCATTATATCTGTAAAGGGGAAGCCAACAAAAATTAACTAATACATCGACAGCAATTATATATTACCAACTTCCATTGAAAAACAACATGAAGGCATTCAAGGAAAAAGAAAAAGCAAAAAAGAGTTCAATCAGGTTAAACACGTACTCAATCAAGAACTCGCCAGCAATATCCTTAAAACTGACTTTTTTCAACTGATTCTTCACCACATATGCAGCATTTTCTCGGCAATATTTTCTCCCACATTCACAATCGTTCAAGTACAATAGTACACGCCGATCGAAAAGGCTGTTCTTGAAATTCGCTGAGCAAAGTAGTATCTCCTGAACAGACAGAACAATGACATATTATGCCGCAATTAAACCAAGTATGAATAAACAGCTATATGGTACAATATCTAGTAAAACGTTACCTTCATCATCTCCCATGAGGAATTACTACTGGGAGAAGAGTCAAGAACAACCTTATATGCAGGATTAGACATGGAAGTTGCAGCCAACACACCAATTGGCTCACCAGCAGCAAACATACTCTTAGTCCCATACTCAAATTGTATGATTGAGTTACTGCAGACATTCCTCACCGTGCCGTCACAGCAGATAACAACATCCCGAAGAATCGCCATTAAGTTCTTGAATAAAGTACCCGGTTCTGTCAACCCTCTGGATGAACGGACAATAACTTCTCTCGCAGATATAGAATGAGCCATCTCTTGATAGGGGTCCGGTCCATGAAACAGGCAGCTTCTGACGGGTAGGTAGCATGTATAGGATACTTGTTATGGAAGAGAGAAGCCATGTCCTCAACTAAGTCCTTTGTGTAAAATTTCCCCCTACTCCAAAGTTGAAGGCCTAAGAACCCAATTTGCTAAACAACATTTGTAATTGAGGAGTCACTCTTGGAGTCAATAATATATCCAATTGCTGATGACCTCATAATGAAATTAGCAACAGGTAATTTCAGAAGCCGTAAGTGCTTCTCTACTTGCAGCTCAATTAACTCATTGTAGGTCAAATGCAAGCTACGAAGCAAGGGGCAATTTTCTTTGGGGCATAATGTCCTCTAAGACAGCTCTCTGAATGAAAAAATCTTCCAACCCCACACTGAATCCTTGACAAAACAAATGTTCCATGAGGAAAGGCTGTACAACATTAAAAAACTTAAAGACCTCATCTGGGCCCTTCTCTGAGAAAATAGAACTGACAATGTCACTAACTATTGACTACATAACATCCCTATTAAAATCAATTGTCAAAAGTTCACTCTTCCTAGGCAAAAATCTATCACCAGAACAGTCATAACGAAGTGGTAGAGCTGTCTGTAATAATTGCACCGCAGTCCACTGAGGGCCTGATCTCTTTGCCTTAAATAAGGCCGGATGCGGCAAGGAATTGGAGACAAACATTGCCAGCTGCTGGGCAGCTGGTATTGTCAATAAATAGTTCTTAAGCATAATCTTCAGGGATAACAATGCATCAGCGGCCAGCTACAAGTTAAGGTTACCATTATGAGAACTAAGCAACTGCTTCTCTACAGAGAACAGTTCCAAAACCTCTGCTTTTGCAGCAAGAGATTGAGGATAAAATAAATGGGTAGCTGCCAAGTCCATATTGCAAAAAGACTACACTCTATGTCTTTGTGGACCCTATTGTGGTCTTGCATAAAGACCACGTCGTATTTTATGGCAAGTGAAAAGGGTGAAAAGTTAGGTGTTGGTTCTTCGAAGATCTAGACCATGTCCATGTTACCAAAAGACTACATTATAGATATCTACGGACCACATGTTTATTGTATAAAGACCACGTCGTATTGCATGGCAAATGAAAAAGGTGAAGTTAGGTGGTAAGTCGTTGAAGACGAAGACCAAGTCGATATAGACTTCAAAGACTACACTATATATATTTAGGGACCACATGTCTATTGTAAAAATACCACATCATAGCTGACAGAGAAACACATGCCACCAAGATGTTTATACAACAGCAGCATCTACCTGCTGCCCTTACAGCAGCAAGTAGCAGAAGAACCAACAGCAAGTACCAGCAGTAGCAGCAAATAGCATTACCAGCCATGGCAGGCAGACAGCAGGTAATACAACTGAACTATACAAGCCACTGGTACATGGAACTTGAACAACTAATACAATTGAACTATAAACATTGGTTTAGCTTCACAGTACAACAACAAAAGAATAGCAGAATAGAAGTCAGACTGCACAAAACATACTGCACTCAATGGTAAACTGTAGCACCTGAACTGTATGAGGGCATAAGCAAATTGGACAAACTTCACAGAAGTCAGACTACACAAAACATACTGCACTCAATGGCAAACTGTAGCACCTGAACTGTATGAGGGCATAAGTTTGTCCAATATTGCCAAATTGGACAAACTTCACACTTGTCCTGTCCAAACCAATCCTACATACTTGACAGTGAAAATAAAGTACTTTGAATGCTAATTGTTTCTAAGCCTAAACAACGTCACCGAAAACCATTCACTTTCAGTTCACTTAAGCAATCTCGTAACCGAACATGCTTTCCAGTCAATGCGACCTCATATCCAAGTTCATCATAACCAGAATATATAGCCACATTCTCTGAAAGTGAAGAGAGTATAGCAATTTTCAAAAACTTATCCTGCTCAAAAAACATCCACGCAAGCATCATGACCACCAAAAGAACAATACACAGCTACTAATCCGACCACAAAACAGCCCACTTTGGTTCTCAAATAAACAATTCCAACACTACGAAAGTAAGTGAACCGTCAACCATATTATATGTTCCCATTACAATGTCCAAGTCATTTGGCCTGTCCCTCCCTTAAAGTTGTCACACATAGACCATGGGAACATTACAATCACAGATGCATTACATTTCATTATAATAAGAACCTAATAAGAATAAGTCTCTTACATTCAACAAAACCCAATGTCAGACAACAGCAGTTCAATACATCGCATTAAAATAAAAATTACCAACTTCGCATGCATGCCACGAAAAAATCAAAGGCTTGAATGAAAGTAGCATAGATCAATAAAACATAATAATAATAATAATAATAATAATAGTTTGAATAAGCTATCGCTCCAACGATCATTCCAGCAAAGGAGACTTGCACGTGGTTCGATTGTGTCCAGGCTCGTGGCAAAGTCCACAAAAAATTGTTTGCTTGTTTTGAAATTGGGACTCAATCCTCTTTTTCTTCGGGCGGCCGGCTGGTCGCTTTGCAACGGGGGGCAGCAATGCTGGCATGGGTGTCGAAGACGATGTAGCTATATCAAGTAGATCGCAACCAAATTGAATCTCGTTAACATGTGGAACCAAATCAGTAGAAGAGGGCATGTCATGGAGAGGAACATGAGACATTACAGTCGTGTATATAATGAGTTGTGCCTCCACCCTAAACAAAGGGTCCACTAGGTTATATATATTGTATGGGGTACCCTGTATCGCGCGCACCACGTGCTTGCAAGGGATTCCTTTCATCTGCCATAACAAGCAACTGCAAGTTCGAGAGTGGAGGTTCACCGCATGAGATTTCCAGTCACCATTGTACACAAGGAACTCCGTAGGAGAAGTTTGCCGGCAAGTAAAACCCTGAGATTTTAACTGAATTTCCTGAATCTTTGTGTCAATATTATGACCAACCAGCAAGGGATGCCATTTTGTGACCTCCATCTTCCTCCTAAATAACATGTCAGAAGTTATGTTCACGTGCCCCTTCATGAATTGAATGATGTCTAAGTCTCTTAGTTTTAATATCCAATTGTTGAAGCTTTCGGCAATATTCGTATACAATTTGTTCCACCTCCGGTGCGAAAAAAAGCATTTGACCAGTGTTGTGGACCATTGTCTTCAACCCACTTTGCCAACTCAGGTGACACACCAAATAATTTGGTCATCTACACCCCATAGAGTCGATGATCTTTTGCATACGCAATTTTTGTGAAGAGGTCCAATGCGGAACTCTTTGGGCTCCCCCTCAATCCTTTCCCGGTGGCAAACTTACTAAAATTCTCCGTCACGTGGCGAACACACCATGCGTTAAATTCCTCGCCAAACACCTCCTTCACTGCCCTTAACAACGAAATATTGCGGTCGGTGACTAACACAATTGCTTAATCGCCAACAGTTTGTTTCAAATTCTGCATGAACCATAGCCAATCCTCATAATTCTCAGATGATACAACATATGCAACGGGAAACAACTGATCATTCGCATCATACGCGACTGCAGACAAGCAACTACCTCGATAAGGACCAGTCAAGAAACAGGCATCAATAAACAACATGGGTTGACATCCCGACAAGAAGCCCGTAATGCTACAACCATAAGCGACAAAAAGTTGGCTGAACTTGCCATCGACATTCGAAGTCCAAACTGCCCTTGTATTTGGAATCAATTGTATAAGTCGTTCACACATCCACGACACTAAGTGATATGTCATCGAAATTGGGCCACTTATCAATTTACGGGCGCGTTCTTTAGTCCTCCATCCCTGTGAGTAAGTTAGGGGACTATGGAACGCTAACTCAAAGTCCTTGCATATGCTCCTCGGGAGGAGCTCGGGCTGCACAAGTAGTTTGTCCTTGAAAATCATACCCATCTCTTTTGCCCGAATCCTTGGTTTGAAAGAAGCTGTGTCGTGTGCAGTGTGCAAATGTTCGTTGTTCAGCTTGATCACTCTAATAAGTTCAGACTTGCCTTGCGATCTAGCCATTAGCTTCCATGGACAACCATCAATGACGCAAACCAACCTATAATATGAACGACTATTGTCCAAATACTTGAATGTGAACTTGTTCAACGCAGAAAATAAAATAACAGCCTTCTTAAAGAGGCTGGGGTTGTCAAACAATTGGCCGTCCCCAGTTAGGATGTCTTCACCTCGTTGTTGGGAGTATGGCACCAAACCCATTTCGTGGCAAACAGCCAGGCTACCTTCACTACGAGAATAAGTTCCTCCACCACCAGTAGAGGGGCTACAACTTAACAAGTTCGACTCCCTACAGAAGGAAAGCAAACAAAACACGTCAATGAAAGACAAAAACATACATGTGAAAATCTGACTATATATCTCTATATACTTATGAAATATGGACCATACATACCTGCTGCTTAAGTTGCAAGGCAAATGGTTAACAGTATCTTCTTGTACATAAATGTCAACCTCATCATCATTTAAATGGAACAACATAGCAACACCATCTTCATCCCTAATACGCAAATGCTTTGACTTGTCCCTATAAGTACTATAAAATAAAGTCTTCCCCTCCTGGCTAATATCCATACGGGAGCAAACTTTTGTAACTAACTCGTCAAATGATATGCCCTCTTTGATGATTGTGGCTTCAGAAACACCACCCGAATATTTCCCTAACACACCATCTCCATTCACCATGCGCTCACCACCGGAATAACAATAGCACATCAACTTCTTTTGAGGTGTCGTCGACATGGCTGCACAACCATATTCCGGTTTCATTATATAACTACTACACAATTGATAAGGTTATTTATGGATGGAATGTTAATTTGATAAAAATTGGGTACTTAATAGATAAATTCAGTATTAGGTGGTGGTTCTTTGAGCATAAAGACCAGGTCCATATTGCTAAAAGACAACACTCTATGTCTGTGTGGACCACATGTATATTGTAAAACGAGCCCGTCAACTGTAGCAAATCCGGTAGGGTTTGACTCAGTTGAATTACAACAAATGAAACCAATAAGTTAGCCTTGTGTTGGTAATAGATGTTCACATAGATGAACATCAAACATAAACCATGTAAGAAGTGAGCAATTGATTACTCCTAGTTCCTAGTCTTAATACTATATAGCCCACAGACAAACAAATTATGTTTACAGTTAAGACAACAAAATGAGGCTGTCTATTTCCCCACATGTAAAAAATGCAGAAATTTGTAGCACAACTTATTGAAGTAATTGAACTTGATGGCATCAAAGATTCTTTAGTTGGAATTCCAGGGCAAAGTGGTCTTTCAACTGAGCAGCGCAAGAGATTAACAAATGCAGCGGAGGTTGTTTTCAATCCCTCCATAATTTTCATGGATGAGGCTACATTAGGTTTACATGCTAAAGCATCGGCAATAGTCATGGGCACCGTGACGAATATAGTTGCTACAGAAAGGACAATGGTTTGCACTATCCATCAACCAAGCATTGATATTTTTTAGGCCTTTGGTGAGCTAAGATACGGATCCAACAAAAGCAAATTTAAGGCTACGTAGCTTCCAAAATCGGGAACCTATGATTAACATATTACAGTTCACAAACATTCCCTCCCATAAACTAAACACTGTGTCTTGTTATAGAACAGGGCAAAATGCATCCAAGTGCCTATAGTCATTGACAAAGAACCATGAGGATTCAACCATGGTAATACGTATGCCAACCACGATTAGTAAACCCAAGTCAACAATATACTGAACATGTATAAATCATGTGGTTTTTCCCTACGCAATATGATTACAATTTTCTTGTTGAAGTCATGGTACAACTTCGTCGAGATTTTTCAACAACAAAAAAACCTAATCATTTTCTGGTTTGGTTACAGAAGAGCCACAACACTATTCGAGTATCTACAAATGAAAAATTTGTTACAACACTACTTATAAGATACTTTCTCAATACATTAACCAACATTTAGCAGACCCAAAGGGTTGGGACGTAATGCTTCATTTGATTTGGTAATTAACTAACATTCTAATACTATTGAGACTAGGCTTCTTGAATGATCAAACTAAATCAAGTTTCTTTCATTTCACCAGCTCGTACTTAAAAATGTAGATCATGGTGACCAACTAGTGTGTGTCCTCATATCTGTTAGTTTCCAGAACACTACAATAGCATGTAGTCTTTGTCTAGACAATACATGTAGATCCCACTTTATGAAAAAGAGGACCAACCACTTTATAAACCCTTTTGACATAAATGTTTGTTTCAGTACCCTCTGGTGCTCAGCTAAGCTACATTAGTGTAAAAGTTACCATTTGTGAGCTCTACTTGACAAATATTATGACTTGTACCATGACTTGGATGGTAGAAGATACAACGTTTTATCTAAGCAATATATTGAATGCAAAGTGCAAAAGATTCTAATGAAAAGGGGAGGACAAATATAAATGCCAACAAAAACATATATATATATATATATATATATATATATAAAATACAGAAATTCATTACTTAATATTTTCTTCACATATTACATATAAGAACCATCTTAATTGTCTCCACAATCAGCTTTCATAACATGTTCTTCTTTACAAAAAGGAACCACCTAGTAGTCCCACTTTCCAAACTTCAAAGACCAAAGCATACGACCCTTCATTCAATGAGGCCTTCCCAAAAACTTTTTCGAGAACCCACGTCAAGTTGAGATAATAGCAAAAATGATGACAACCAAAATGGAACATGTAACCCACGCTCCCCACATCATTCCAGTGGTTTTCCACACCTTTGCCTCCAAATCATTAATCTTTTTCTCAATTTCTTTCATCTTTCTCTCATACTCCTACCTGGATTTTTATCAGTCCAGGATGTGTGCACTACCGCTTCTTTGCCATGGTCGCAAAGTCATATCCTCAAAGGACTTAGAGTACCACTATTTGAACTAGACGCCATGACTCCCCTACCATTAAAAAAATGACTACGCGTGAGAATAATTAAATTTTTGGAGTTCCAAACAATATTCCAATTCATCTTCAATATTATTATAAGAGTTCAACTATGCAAGTAAAGTCAATAAACATGGCTTCTTCCTTTAGTATAGTACTAGTGAAAACTAAAAATCTACCTAATAAAACACGAGGGTATGGACCCAATACAAACACATTTTTTTTATAATGGCTTAGATTCATTTGATCCAAGGTTTGAGAAGCTTGGTCCTCTTTTCATTAAAGTGCCCATAGTTTTAAACTTAATTACAAAACTGACATTAAATCCAAGGCCCCAAATTTGGCCCCCAACTCCTCCGAACAACACCTCTCTATCACAAACAATGTACTCTCCCTTCCGATATCACTCACTGTACAGTGACATAACACCACTGTTCCCCCATTCAAAAGTCTAGTTTTTTTGGGTTTGGAGGGTTGGATACGAATTTTGTGTTTGGATTGCAACTTACCCAAAAAAGATTCAGTGATGATGTGAGTGAAGATGTGAATGTAGGTTAGCAAAAGAGGAAATAAGGTTTGGTTAATTTTTATTTCGATGCAGCTTAGCAAGAGGCATTGTGAGGGAAGAGGGGAAGTGCTCTTGGGATCTCCGCCCACCAACTTGTCAGTCCATCCTCCTCTATCACCACCACCACCAGTTCGTCAGCCCTCACCGCAACTTATTTACGACTGACATATGCCCCTTTTGGCCCTCTTCCCTCTCTGCTTATGCTCACAGTTCATACCTAGGTAAGAAGGCATGCTTTTGCATACACCGTATTTGTGAAAATGCATGTTCAAGAGATTCAAACAAAGGGGAGGGAAATTAGATATTTCCAGACTCTATACTCAATTTAATCCCTATTTGTTCCAATGTGCATCCTAATTTTTTCAATTGCACGCCAATTTCTAAATGTTTGCATGGTAGTTTAGGTTGGGATTCATAAAAGTACATTCCAATAGAAGAGTAAGACCAAACTTAGTCATCAATCAAAACCAAAAATCTGTTCCAGGTCAATACAACACATGACAAGTCAAAGAATGTCACTAAAGGTGAATAAAACTACCATGATTTAAGCTTCGGCATGAATTTTTTTCCCCAACTCGACAACAAGAATTTTAATAATGGGATCACGGTCAACATGCCCTAATTTCTTCTAAGCTAGATATTGCAGTGTCCTTTTGCCAAACTTAATCAAATACCTACCAAGTTTTTTGGTTGCAGGTGAAATGTGAATATGGACCACATACATGTTCTGTAAAGACAAAATCACCCAATCATAAAGATCAAAACTCTATACCAACCATGGAAACCATAAACTCTGTTCAGATTAGGAGCTTTTTTTGTTGCAAGTGAAATGTGAATATGGACCACATACATGTTCCGTAAGGACACAATCACCTAATCATAAAGATCAAAACTCTTTACCGACCATGGAAACCATAAACTCTATTCAGATCAGGTGGTTACACGATATTTTTAAACAAACCCACATGCCAAACAACAACATGAACTAAACAGAGAGTAAAAAATAACAAAATCAAACACAGTGACCTAAATATGGACATAATACAACAACAAACTCACCAACTCGACCAAAGTAGCTTCTGTCAAAATCTGCAATCAGGGTTCACACAACAATGTGGGCCAAAATCTGCATAAAACAACCAAAAATTTGTCTCAATGTCTGGATACTACGAGTCTGTGCGTGTGAGACAGAGGGGGGGTTTGGAGTGAGGTTTTGTTCGATTTTCACAGAAGACACACACACGCACCTACGAGAGAGAGAGAGAGAGAGAGAGAGAGAGAGAGAGAGAGAGAGAGAGAGAGAGCTACCTGGAGAGAGAGGCTCGAAAGCTGCTGAGCAGCAGATGAGAGGCTTTGAAATCAAATAGCGATGAATTTGGGAGGGACTGAGTTTAGGGCATTTTACAGATAATATATGGGAGGGTATATTTGTCAATTCAACCAGGCCTACCATGTTTTGGTAAATATTTCCCCAAATTTCATGAGAGTGGTGATTTTGAGAAATGAGACCATGGATTGGTGATTATTTCCGGTCAACACCGCCTGTTGGTAATTTTCCCCTTTTTATTATTTTTTTTTTTCTTTTGAAGCATGATGTGGCCTTGCTACAAATCACCCCTTTTTACCATTAACTTTAGGTTTCCTTCAGAAAAATGATAGAAAAGGAAAAGGGACAAAATGAGTTAAAACTTGTGCTAGAAGAACTTAATTAGAAGTGTCTAGGAATTTCTTCCACATCATCACCATGCCAGGTATCCTTTCCACATGCATCTAATGGATTTTTCTTAGCCAATTAAACTTATACTCCCCCAGGGTATGCACAACCAAGTATATTTTGAGTGACCAAATTAACTTAACATCACAACAACAACGAGAGAGAGAGAGAGAGAGAGAGAGAGAGAGAGTATTTTCCACATGCATCTAATGGATTTTTCTTAGCCAATTAAACTTATACTCCCCTAGGGTATGCACAATCAAGTATATTTTGAGTGACCTAATAAACTTAACATCACAACAACGAGAGAGAGAGAGAGAGAGAGAGAGAGTGCTTCCTGTAGTAGGGTTTCAATTTGAATAACAGATCTGATTCAAGTGAGTGTAATTTTGATCGGTGGCAATTCTGTAATTAGAAGAGCCTGGACAATTTAATAAAAGGGAAATCTCACCTCAACCATTGGATCAAATCAATCTCAACCCTTGTTACAACTTGTGTTTATGTGGAGGCCCACACCCCTTGTGTTTTATTTGGTAGACTTGTGTTTTATTAGGTAGATTAGGGAGTGAACTCATCTTTCAAGAAAAAAAAGTACAAATTGTGTAAACATGGTGCCTTGCTAACTAGACCCGCCTCCAAGCCTCCAAGAGATTTCTCTGAATTACCAAGTGCGTACTGCATAGCTATTAACTGTGATAGAGTTAGATTGAATCTTACGATTAAATTAAAGGCATGAAAGTTTCACATTCAGAGCTACATGAGTGCTACAAAAGATTGTTTTTTGGTCAACTATTCTAATCATTTTTTGGTGGTGAACAAATGCTAGGAAACACTTGCTATTATTATTGTGTGTTGTTGGGTTTGATTGCTTTGAATAGGAGATTAGTTTATTTTTTGCCCCAATACATAAACTCTGGGTTTGCCATAGGTATTTGATTTGATCAATCGAATGAACTCTCAAAAATAGTTTAGAAAAAAAATTGGCTTTGTGGATGAGGAGAGTGCCAGGGATTTTGCAGCTTGAACTTGCTTATGAGAGGTATTTTTTGTTGCCCACTATGTGTTTGTTAAAATGCATGTGACAAAATTCGTACTTCTCTTCTATTTTTCATTCTAATTGACTTTGTAGAGACTTTGTAGAGACTTTGTGGTCTATATTTATGGGTTTTCTTATTATCGATTGAAAAACATATAGTGTAGTAAAGGGTTTCTGCAGATTTTTCTCCCTTTTTGAACGAGATATATGACTGGAACTTGAGTTGCTAATTCCTCTACTACACTGTTTGGCCAAACCTGTTTGGAGCGTATTCACTTAATTCTTGGAATCTTGAACAGAATGTCTGATGAGCACCCAATATTGTAGATATTTGGTGCGACTAGTCCCGTTTTATGTTGTTTTAACTTGCGTTTATTTAGCTTTTATAGCAAACGTAAGGTGTGTTTTTAATATTTTTAGGTAAAACGTGCAAATAAGGCGCATTTCAACGCCATGCATGGTCCAAGTGCTTCCAAGTACTCGAAGACCCTGTCAGCCCCTTAAAATCTAAGTATGAAAAAATAACTTTATGGAAAAGTATCGATTTTCGAGATAAAAAATGATGGTAATTGATCTTTGAATTTTTCTAAGAGTAACTACAAAGTTGCAAGGTTTTATTTGAAGAGCAAGGTCATGTTTGAGCCATTTTCTCTTGAGAAAAATGTGCAGTTCTCCATTTTACACTAAAAGTGGGGGGGGAATCTTGAAATTCTGGTAATGCCATTGTTTCCAAATGGGAGGTGCTTTCTTATTTTCATTAAATAAATTAAAGTAAAGAAAAGGTAAAATAAAGGTTTAAAATGTAGTTTTTACTTAAATTTCGAAAATCCAATACGTACCGACCGAAACGTAGGGAAATCGCCGAGCCGTCTCCGGCCACCGGACGGCCGATCCGAGCATTTCAAAAATTCTAAAAAAAAAAAAACGAAGGGCCCAACGGGGAAATCAACGGCATCCGATGTGTGTAAGGTGCTTGATCTAAACACTCTTTTTTCGTGTATTCCAGTGGCCGGAGACGGCCCGGCGCGTCCGTCGGTACGATTTCCCTACGTTTCGATCGGTACGTATAGCAGCACTCCTTAAGTTTAGAGAATAAAAATAAGATGCTGAGGAGCTGTGAAGTTGCTGGGAGCTGCTTGCTGAATCTGAAGCCTCAACCTGGAATCTGCAGTTTTGCAGATTGTTATCGATAACATGAACGAAGGTATCGATTCCGTTTGCTCCATCTTGGTCCAGAAGCTGTCCAGACCTGAGGGTATCGATAACGTTTGGTGTAGGTATCGATACCAGTCTTCTCCGGGGGAATATTTGAGTAATGTTATCGATACCCTTTTCATAGGTATCGATAACATTGGTCTCCTGCAGATATTTTTACTGTTTTTTGGACTTTCCATTTATGGAATACTTGTCACTTTTGGCAAGTTCAAGGATATTTTGTGGAGAGAAAAGGCTGAGTTGTATAAATACCACTCTCTCTCCCCCTTAGTGTAGCTAGCACATTATATCACTTTAAGTCTTTTACTTTTTAGAGCTCCATTAATGATTTTCAAGCTTTCCTAGCAATTTTCTTCAAGAACACTTCAAGGTATTAGTTGTTTGTTAATATCCCAAGTATTAATGTTGTAGCTACAAGTTGGATCTTCATATAAATCTAGTTTATTTTCGTTTTTATCGGTTAATCATGTTTATCATTTCTAGCATGCTTTCTAGTCTCTTAGCTATGTGTGAGTAGTTGTTCGGTTAAGTCTCGGGCTACTCTTTCCTAATGACTTAAGTGGTTATTTGGTTCTCAAACCCTCGAGCTTAAAATCTTGGTTTTCGGAATTGAATTAACCTAGCCATTTTGGTCTAAGCGAGGGGTGTTAACTCTTTGATTTTTCATTTAGTCAGACGGTCTTGGCAAACGGCATACTAAGGGCTTGTGGCCTCCTACGTGTTAGATACATTAGCGAAAATAGGATGGTTTAGTTCCGTTCAATCACATCTTTTGATAAACGTAGTTGTTAAAGCTAAATCTTCCGGGCGTGACCACGTGGTCGTGACTCTCGCTTGAGTTATAATTGAGAACCGGTAACGGCCTTTGTCAAGGGAACGACAATCCCTAGACTTGTCTCTTTTAAGTTCATTAAGAACATTTCTAGTCTTTTTATTTAGCTTAGCTTTTCCACCGTTAAAAGCAAAATTAAGCTGGCCGTCTTAAACGCCGAAATCCACCATATAAAACCTACAATCTGATTAAGCTATCTTTGATTCCCTGTGGTACGATCCTGGTCTTACCGGTTTATTATGCTACCTACGATCTAGCTCTACGCTTGAGGTTTTCTCAACCTTAAATTTAAAGGCGAGGTTTGACGGAGCTAAGCAATGCCCATTAGAGCATACGTGTAAACACCCCAATCTGGGCCTACAAGGTTCTTTAAATGCTCCGATGATGAAATAAAGCAAACAATACCTTTAAGAGCTTGAATGTGGACTCCCACAACCCAAAAGCCCAACAAAACCTAAAAGCCCAACGAAACCCAAAAGCCCTGAAAAGCCTAAAATCCCCCAAAGCCCGGCGAAGCCCAAAAACCCAGAAAAGGCCTAAAAGCCAAGGAGCGAACCTGTAATGCCGCACGGGACACCTCTACACTGCACAGTATAATAAAATTTGTTACACTGCACGAGGTCATGAGGTACACCACACATCATTTCTAGGAAAAGTTCTGACTGGCTCAGAAGGCTGTCAGTCACGCTCACTTGAACCACAGCTCAAAGTCGGCTTGACATGGAATACACTTCTAACCGGCCTAGAAGTTATCTCCCCTGTTTGCATTGATAATCATGTCTCTTGCCTATAAATATACTCCTCCACTCAAGTTGAAAGGGCCTTACATCCATTATCTCTAAGTCCTGAGAAAGTTATTCTAATATTCTCTTGACATTCTTTCTCTTTCTAAAAACATTCCATTTCCCCCCTCACTTCCAAAGCTTAGTACACTACTAGCTTTGAAACTCCACCACTCCCAAAACTCGACCACTCCAAACTCCAAGCTCTGAAACCATCTACACTTATCCATCCTCGTTCAAACTCAAAACCAAAGGTAAAAGCAAGTTTCATTGGGCCAAGGTTAGCCTTGGCCCTGAGGGGACTTTCTACAGTCACACTTGACCTGTTTTGTTAAATGTCGACGTACTGGAAACATTACACTGTGCGGTGTTATGATACACTGCACGATGTAGTGTACTCAAACATACGGTGTTATAATGTCAACTTTTTATCTGTTTTGTCTGGTCTAATCACATTCACCTACTGTTGGTCACATAGATATTGCTCAAAGATCGCTACTAATACGTTCCAGAATGTGGTTTTATCCAAAAACCATGCCTTGGCTTGTTGAAATGGGTTTTTATGGTCATCCATGATGATCAAGTGCATAAAAAAGGAATTTTTTTTTTACAAACCATTTTTCAATAAAAACAGTAAGAAAGATGCTTGGGTTCATGGTTTGCTTCAATCTGCTAATACAAAGGCATTCTGAAATGAGTAGCTAGCTATACCGTACGATTTTTTAAAGAACAACGTACATTATAGTCAATACACCGTGATTATAGTCAATACACCGTGCGAGCATCTGAGCAATAACAATGAACTGACAGCAGTGCAATATACCGCGTGGTGTATCAGAAGACCGTGCGAAGTAATCAGTTACACCGTGCGGTATTGTTTATGATCAAGGCAATCCATTAATAATGTATTATTTCATTTCTGCACATCATCTATTATCATTCACTGTACAGTAAGCACCATAAGCACGTCAACGTGGTACATTTAATTCCATGTCTCTTTCCCTTATTTGCTTATTAAGGAGTTTAATCTTCCAAAAGACGTTTAAAGTTTTTTTCCCCTTTAAAATGTTAAGTAGAGACCGGTCTCGACCGGGCGAATGGGGTGCTTTTCAACAAAATCTTCCCCATTCGTAACGTGGCCCCCGAACCCAAAATCTCAACATTGTTGCTAGGCCAAAAGCGTTCTTTTCAAATCAAACCCTCGGTTTCTCGGATCATTCATCTCAAAAATTCGGGTGGTGACTCTCGCGGGCGCACCGATCGGGGAGCCCACAATATGGTTTCTGACATCGAAACCTGTTTCCCTTTATTCACTTTAAACCCATCATCAAATGAATTGTAGTGTCCTTTTGCTTTGAAAGCTTAACCGATTTCCTCAGTTTTGGATTTTGGAGAATTGATTATCTAGATCCATTTTTAGGCAATTTATCTCCAGGTACAATTTATCTTGGAGAATTGGTTTGTAAAATGATACTCTTTGTTTGTTTTGGGCCCAAACTTTGTATTATGAAGTTGTAAAGCCTAATTTTTAATGTTTCCATGCAAATATTCTTTGTGCTACTGTATTAAATTTGCTTCGAGGTGTTTGTTCTTTTTTTGATAGAAATTGACAGTAGTTATGCAAGACATCATCATTTTTCAATTTGTCTATCAGCTAGAAAAAGCAAAAAAGAAGGAAGTTGCATTCATTGTAACGTTTGCAAAACGGGAACCGGAGAAAACAAAACTGAAGATGAGAACTCAAGCTGGACATTTTTGTGTGTTGTGTTGTGAATGAAAGAATTTACTGGTTAATGCATTTTCCTAATATGATTGATTGATTGATGGTTGCAACTAATTTATTAGGGAAAACACACACAGAGAGAGAGAGAGAGGAGAAGAAAAGAAAACTGAGAGAGTGAGGTTTTTGGCTTTTTGTCTTCTTTCCACACCCCCCCCCCCCCGCTCTTGAGTCCTCAGGATGCTGTGAATATTGATCAATGTTGTACATTTCTACTCTATGTTGAGTGTATCTCTATTGCTAATTTGCTTCTATGTGATATGATGGTGTCTCTACCCATATATGATGGAATCCCATCTCTCTATTGGAAATAGAGAAAGTCTATAATACACATCTTTTAAAAGAGTGTATCATATGCATATATTTTATGGTTCATTCATAACATTTTAGTGTGTTTCGAAACTTTTGTTCTAGAATTCATAACTTTTTAGCAATACGATTCGTAACATTTTGGTGTATTCCGTAACCTTTATACTATTCGTAACTTTTTAGCAATACGATTCATAACATTTTCTCTATAATTCATAACATTTTGGGGGGTGCATACGATATACACCCAAATAAGAGGTGTATATTGTAGTTTTTTCCTTGGAAATATGCTTATGTTTGTTGCTACTTTGAATGTGGGGCGACTATTCGCAGCCCCGTATTTTCTCCTTTAGCTCGTTAAAAATTTTCAGTTATACTCGACAGTTAGTTACAGAAATTGAGATACATTTTCAGCATACAATTACCGAAATATAATATTTTTTTCAACAGCTATTTACCGAAAATGTATGTTCGGCAGTTATTTACCGAAGGTTGAACATATTTTCGACATGTAGTTACCGAAATATAATCATGTTTTCAACAGCTATTTACCGAAATGTTATGTATGATTTTCAACAACTATTTATCGAAATGTAGTGGGCTAAGGAAAAAAATACGGGGTTGTAAATAGTCGCCCCTTGGATGTGCTGCTACTTGGTTTAAACTTTTTATGTGGTATTTACTTGGATTACATAAGCAAAGTGATAGTTCTTTATAACTAGCTTAAAAGTTTAGTTGTGGGAGTGTCGTAGGCACGGGTTTCTCTTTCGTATCACTAAGAAGAGGATCACATACTACACACTAATGAAGCCACTAGCTAGCAAGTGCTGTAAGCATGGACAATTTCAATCGGGGTGCGTAGTGCTGTAGGCCACAAGCACTAGTCAATATATAACATGAGATCAGCCTCAATGGTAGATTGTCATGTTACGGAATCCTAAAAGTATATAATCAAAGTCAAACCTAGAAAATAAAATAATCTTAATTAGGTGCTCAAAAAGACGTTATGTTGTTTAATTAATTAAGGAGACTTGGATGATCTTGTGCGTCAATCTTAAGCTAGATGAGGTGTTAAGCATTTATTACGTGGAACAAAGATTTATATAACTTCTAGAAAGTCTGCGCCGATTGTTTAATTTTTACCGTTCTCTCTATCACTCTTAATTTTACCATCCAAAAGTCTTTTGGACGGTCCGAATTTCAAAAAAACTCTTTTAGTGAAGGTTTTTTTTTAAAATCCGAACCATTGATTGCCGAGATAGATGGTAAAACATTGAATGGAGAATGTTGAGCGGTGAAGCAGAGCGGTAGGCGTAGCACCGCTACACCCTTCCACCCATAGAATGGAGAGCTAGGATGTGAATCCTGTAAATGACCGACAATTTATAACTAGGACACTCGCTGCAAAAAATTTCAGTGCCGGTTGAGTACCACGTGGTATCCGCTCGGCGCATCCGAGCCATCTATTGCGTATTTGGACGGTTCGGATTTGGAGAGAGAAAAATGAGAGGAGAAAGAGAGTCTCAATTCGACCCGTCCAAAAGTATCACGTGGAATATACCCCACCCGGCACTGAAAAATTTCTCGCACTCAAGACACCAATTTGTTGCAGCACAAGGCCGTTCCACTTTCTAAAAATAAGAACTTCAAGAAAAAGAAGATAATTTCAAGGTCAAAAATCATGTATTTACGGAAATAATTTTTTTTGTCAATATAGATCTTGTTTGATAGATTTCATTGAGATCTTTTAAACGGTGAAAAAAAAATTAAAAAATTATTTTTCATATTCTTTATGTATAAGTTTAAAATTACCTTGTTTTTGAAAAAGAAGATTTTGGGAGAAAACGGAACGGGATATTGCGTTACCGAAAAGGAAAATGAAAGGAAAGAAAATTACCAATACATAACCGATTTTTTATCAATAATTCTATGGGTAATGAATGACCTACAGCCTACTTTTGGGGCCCCACAAAAAAATTCGTTAATTTTACAATATCTTTTTGAGTGACTTTGTGAAAAATCAGCTCAATTGGATAATTATAAATAATCAAAAAATTACTTTAGAATAAATGAACGGCTCGGATCATTTGTGACCTGAAAGTACCGATCTATGCACCATTGGTGCAACCCCATTAGTACCCATAGACGGGTTGAACTTTTATTGCTAACGATATGACGATGAGAAGTGCTAGGTACAAAGAAAATCTATTCGGAAATTATCCCGAATGGGCAAATCAACGGTACAAATACAATTCAAAGTGAATCTGTACCATTGATTTGATCTTTCGGAGAAATTTCCGGGTAAATTTTCTTTGCTCTTAGAATTTCTCATAAAGGAATTCCATATCTATCAGGTCATTTTCCTTGTCCACTAGAAATTGGCTACATAAATCCATCAGATGTAAAGTCAGAAAGCGTTTTAGAAAATAAAAAAAGGTTTCCAACAAGTCAACAAGTCTCCGGGCTTAGGCAACCCCCGTCAAGGGACAACCCAAAATAAAACCATCAAGTATGTAATAAATATTTAAGTTAGCGTTTATAAACTTATAGTTAGATTCTTTCGTCCAGTGGAAAGGTTGATCCATTCCATAGAACCCGTGAGGGTTTAAAGTCGCAGCGGAAATGTGGTATATATTATTTTTCCCATATCATTTTTTATCTGCGCAAGCCCAAGGGGGAGCCCCCCCATTCCTCTTCATAGAACATTTTTTTAAAACTTTATTTGCTTAAGCTTCTACAATTACTTCTTTTCGTTTTATTTTTTTAACGTGACCTCTACTATTAAAATTTTTATTTGGTAAATAAACTTTGTTGTAATATATCATTTTTGTTTTGGTCAAACCATTTTACTTTCATGTTATAGACATTAAAAAGTCTTTATTAAATATTAGTACTCACTTAATCTTAATTTATATAGTAGGCTTTTTTTGCTAAAAAGGATTTGTAAAAATAGTTGCTTCGGTGGAGATTAGTTTTTCATAGTTGAAGTCGCATAAAAATTTATCTTTGGATTATGATCTTAATTGAAAATGAGTACATGGATAAGCTAAAGTACAATAACTTAATTGAAGATTCTACTTCAAGAAATGTAAAGAAAAATTATTTTTTTGAATCGGATCATGGTAACCATAAAGCAATATAACCAGAGTTACATTTTGATTTTTTGATGTAATTCAAGCTAAAAGCACAATGTAAAATATACTATCTAGCTCCGCATTAGTATGTACTGGTACTGGAGTACATCTCGGAACTATTCTGGATTGACTGTAACATATACTGTTTTATATAGTAGTAATATATGTACAAAAACAAAACAAAAAACTCAAAGTAGAGGTATAAAAATAAATTCTAACACTTTGATATACCTTAAAATTAGTCCTAATAACAAATTAAGATGATTAACATATTATAGACTCCATATTTTGTAAAATTATCTTAGAATTCAAGTAAAAAAAAATACACAATTTTTTTTTCGTGTCGACTCAGATTCCGGTACAAGCCCGGTATCGTCCGAATAGGTCGGTATGCCTGGTACAAGCTGATATTTGGGATGGTACGGAACACCTACTTATGAACTTATCTATACCGTTTTATGTCCAGTAGGAAACGGAATGGACAACATTGGGCATATGAGTGTTCTTATCGGTTTTTTGTTGGTTTTGTTTTCCTGAAAAATCAGCACTTGCATATGGATAAACCTGGCATATGGACAATACCCACTTCTGCTTTGATACAAAAAATATCAAGGGAAACAAACGAATCGCAATTTGGCCTAATTATTGGTTGGTGGAGGCATAAGAGTGTTCGATCTTATCGATTTTGTGGTTTTGTTTTTTTGAATAATAACCACTTGCATATGAATAAATACGTTGCATATGGACAAAACCCACTTCTGCTTTGATACATAAAATACCAAGGGATAATTTTAAACCTTTTGTAAGTCATTCGAAATATGCTAGAATTTATTGTGTTCCCTAACAACGCAAGGCAATTTAAAAAAGGAAACTCCGGACGAATAGTTGAATTTTGTCCCACATTGGTAAATTACGAGACGATAAGTATGTTTATTATAGTTTGTAGTTTATAATCATAATGCCGAGCTTAGTAATGTAGGCTTATAACCAAATGGGGCATTAAAGTAGTTGAATATTTATGTAATTCCTCAGTATTGCCCGGGTTTGTTCTAATTGGTGTGGCCCTCAACTCAACATGGGTTGGTAGCAAATTCATTGTCAAAGATAAAGCAATGGGATTCACTCTTAGGCAACCTTGCGCATACTAGAAATTGTCATCAAGAAACAATTACTTTTTAATCGCATATAATGTTCATCAAGAAATATGTGATGAAATCTTAAAAGCAACAGTTTCGCTAAATGTCTTGGCATCATATTCTTTTTCAATGGCTTTATCGTAATTTTACCATCTTTTTATCTTCTTTTTCACGCGATTAAAAAGAAAAAAAGCCATTCATTCATATTTTGTAATCCTATTAATCTTTTTTGTGTAAGAAGTGGAGCACTCTTGACTATTAAGTGATCAAGTGCATTATTTCTGGCCTGATGTTTTCAGCCTTTTTGTCTCCTCTCTTCCAATTCTCCATTGGAAGTCTTTTTTCTTTTCTCTATTCCGTGTATCAATATCATGGTTTAGGTTTTTCTTCTTTCTTGATGTACCCATATCAAGTTTCTTATAATAGTATAATCTTTTCGCCGATCAAAAAAAAAAAACATGAGGACGGTGTTGTGAGCAAACACACAACAATGATGCTACAAGTTAAGATTGGCCTAATTTGAGGTTCATTTTGCAAATCTGAACTGTATTTATTTTGGAGTTCGCTAATTTGAGGTATATGATCGGTTTAGTGCTGATAATAATAGCTACGCAACCGGACTACGTTAAAAATTTCAGAGCAATTTCTCACACTGTTACGAAGCATCATAAAATAGAAGCTCTCTCTTTTGAATAGTAGCAAATTAAAACACATTAGCAACCTCGAAAGAAAAAAAAAATGTTTCAATCATATCATGATATATATTAACAACCCCAGATCAAGTTACAACATCATCCCCAAGATTCAGCGGCGGCTATACTAAGAGGATTCAAGTGAACACTTTGCGTTCAAAAAATGCATTGAAAATCTTTAACTTTTCTTGTGTATAACTTAAATTTCCTTAGCATTATTGTTGGCGCTGAGTTACTCGTGCAATGTTAAATTATGAAAGTCCAACTAAATTAATATTATAACCCAGCAAAATAAAATAAGCCCAACCCCAATAAGTTTGACACTTTGAGAACCTAAAAGTTAAAACGGTGTAGAAAAAAAAAAAAGACCTAAAAGTTAAAATGGTGTGGAAAAAAAAAAAAAACCTAAAAGTTGAAACGGTGTGGGAAAAAAAAAAAAAAAACACTAACAGGTGGTGTACCATTCTTCTTTCACGTGAGTTTCAAATCCCTTCATATTATGACAAATACATCTAAATCTTTGATCCGACCATAAAATGCGAGTATGGGCAGCTTTACTAGTGTTTGAGAGGGTTCAAGCGATCCCATTGGGTTAAAAAAATGCACTAAATTTTTTAAAATAATTTAATTTAATTTTTCTTTGTTATTGTTGCATTGAGTCATTCGTGCAAAGCCAATGTAAGTGAAAATCGATCTACTTAAATTTGTGAGTAAACAGATAGTATATGACAACAACAAATTAATTAGGCTCAATTTATTTTTAATCAAATAAAAATATGTATTAAAGATAGAGTATTGCATTGTAAAAAATTTCTGCACGATTTTGTAAACCGCTGAATCAAAATCTTGGTAGCGTAGGCTTTGTAACCATGCACGATTTTGTATTAATCACGCTGAGCTTGGTAGCGCACTTGTAACCACATGAGGCAATAGAGTAGTTGAATATTTATGCAATTCCTAATTAGTATTGTTGGGGTTTGTTCTAATTTGTGTGGCCCTTAAGGGCCTTAACCCACTATGGGTTGGTAGCAAATCCATTGTATAAGGAAAAGCAATGGAATTCACACTGAGACAACATCTTGAATGCTAGAATTAATTGTCATCAAGAAACAATTACTTTTTAATCCCATAAAACTTTCATCTTATTGCTTATTACAAACATGTGATGAAATTCAAAAAGCAACCCTTTTGTCAAATGCCTTGGACCTTGGTATCATATTTTTTTTTTCAATGGCTTTATCATGATTTTTACCATCTTGTTATCTTCTTTTTCCCATGATTAAAAAGAGAAAAAGTCTTTCATTAATAATTCATAATTCTATTACCATACTGGAATAAGAAAACGAGTGATGACCGATCAATAAGGTTACCAATCGGAATGAGGGTCTCTCGAGGCTTATAAACACTAATAGGGTACGTATTAGGTTTTTGGCGTGAGAGATATACAGAATTGGTGAGAGCAAGAGAGAAATATATTGTGAGAGTTAGGAAGAGATAAAAAAAAATACTAGTGAGTGTGGGCTTGGGATTCATATTTTTCTATCTCATTATATTTAATCAATATTATTCGTACGCAATTTAGCCTGAGCACTAGTTAGTGAGGCATAAGAGTGTTCTTATCGATTTTTTAATTTTGTTTTTTTGAAAAATCAGCACTTGCATATGAATAACCTTTGCATATGGACAATACCCACTTCTGCTTTGATACACAAAATATCAAGGGAAACAAACGAATCGCAATAAGATGACAATAAGAAACCAATTCTTGGCTAATTTTAAGCCTTTTGCTAGTCATTCGAAATATGCTAGTAGAATTTATTGCGTTCCCAAAAAACTCATGGCAATTTAAAAAACGAAACTCTGGACGAATAGTTGAATTCTATCCCACATTGGTAAATTATGAGACGATAAATATGTTTATTATAATTTGTAGTTTGTAGTCATAATGCCGAGCTTAGTAATGTAGGCTTCTAACCAAATGGGGCATTAGAGTAGTTGAATATTTATGCAATTCCTCAGTATTGTCAGGGTTTGTTCTAATTGTTGTGGCCCTCAACCCTATATGGGTTGGTAGCAACTCCATAGCCAAAGATAAAGCAATGGGATTCACACTGAGACAACCTTGCACATACTAGAAATTGTCATCAAGAGACGATTACTTTTTAATCGCATACAATGTTCATCAAAAAATATGTGATGAAATTTTAAAAGCAACCGTTTCGTTAAATGTCTGGGTATCATATTTTTTTTCCGTGGCTTAATCGAGATTTTTATCATCTTTTTTCACGCGATTAAAAAGAAAAAAGTCATTCATTCAGATTTTTGTAATCCTACTAATCTTTTTTGTTTATGAATGGAGCACTCTTGAATATTAAGTGATCAAGTGCATTAAAACATGGGGATGATGTTATAAGCAAATTAACACACAACAATGATGCTACAAGTTAAGATTGGCTAATTTGAGATTCATTTTGCAAATCTGAACTGTATTTATTTTGGAGCTCACTAATTTGAGTTATATGATCGGTTTAGGGCTGATAATAATAGCTACATAACCGGGCTAGGTTAAAAATTTCAGAGCAAGTTCTCACACTGTTACAAAGCATCATAAAATAGAAGCAATCTCTTTTGAATAGTAGCAAATTAACACATTAGCAACCTCGCAAAAAGAAAAGAAAAGGTTTCAAGCATATTATGATATTAACAACCCCATATCCGGTTACAACATCCTCCCGAGAGAGAGTTGGCTCTGACTTTTCAAAGACTTAAAGCGAAAATAAAAGATGAGGCACTTTTGTTGGACTATTATTAAGGGGTAAAAAAGTATGAGGGGCCATTGAAATTCAAAAATTTTTGGAGGCCTAAAGTAGCTGCAACACAAGCTTTAGCTAAGGGCCGGCTCTACCCGAGATTCAAGAGTGGCTACACTACTGTTCCAGAGGGTTCAAGCGAACACTCTGAGTTCAAAAATGCATTGACAATCTTTAATTTTTGTTGTGTATAACTTAAATTTCCATAGTATTATTGTCGGCGCTGAGTTACTCCTGCAATGTTAAAATATGAAAGTCCAACTAAATTTGGCCACAAAATATTATAACCCTGCAAAATAAAATAAGCCCAGCCTTAATAAATTTGACTGTTTGAAAACCTAAAAGTTAAAGCGGTGCAAAAAAAAAAAAAAAACTAACAGGTGGTGTACTATTCTTTTATCATGTGAGTATATATCAAATCCCTTAATATTATGACGAATACATCTACCTTCGATCCAACTATATAAAGTGAGCATGGTTGGCTTTACTAGTGTTTGAGAGGGTTCAAGTGAACCCATTGGATTAAATAAATACACTAAATTAATTTTGTTTTTTAATATAATTTAAAAAAAATTCTTTATTATTGTTACACTGGGTCATTTGTGCATTGCCAATGTAAGTGAAAATCTAGTTAAATATGTGAGTAAATATTTAGTTTTATGACAACAACAACAACAACAACAACAACAACAACAAAAAATTAATCAGGCTCAATTTATTTTAATCAAATAAAAATATGTGATTTTTTTAGCTCGTTTTGTAAACGAACCGAGCTCGAGCTAGGATAAGTTTGGCTCGAGTCGGCTCGCGAGCCGGGGTATATATACTTAAGTTTAGAATTTTTATTGTTATTTCATAATTTGTTCTTTCTGTTTTCACTTTTCAGTCAATCAAGGGAGGCGAGAGCACACGTACACCAGTACACCCCCGCTCCATAGGAAAATGAAAGGTATATACTTTCACAATCAAAATATTTTTGGTTGTATTAGGCCTATGCGAGGATATATATACATTTTTCGTTAGTCAGTTGAGGCTCATGAACAAGCTCGAGCTCGAGTCAAGCCAAGGCCCACTCGACTCGAGCTTGACTCGTTAAGTTTTCACTGAGCTCGAGCTCGGGTTCGTTAAAAATTTAATAAACAAGCTTGAACA
The DNA here is from genome assembly GCF_030253575.1 of Rhododendron vialii. NCBI lineage: Eukaryota > Viridiplantae > Streptophyta > Magnoliopsida > Ericales > Ericaceae > Rhododendron > Rhododendron vialii. Next base: position 12,500,023 of record NC_080561.1, read on the forward strand.
TTGTAAAACTCGGCTTGGCTCGGCTCGTAGCCGTAGAGGCAATAGAGTAGTTGAATATTTATGCAATTATTTTCAAAAAAAATAAAAAAATTATGCAATTCCTATTTAGTATTGTTGGGGTTTGTTGTACTTGGTGTGGCCCATAACCCACTAGCTATGAGTTGGTAGCAAATTCGTTGTAAAAGAAAAGGCAATGGGATTCACTGAGACAACCTTTGCACATGCTAGAAACTGTCATCAAGAAACAATTACTTTTAATCGCATAAAATTTTCATCTTAATGTTTATTACCAACATGTGATGAAATTCGAAAAGCGACCCTTTTGTTAAATGCTTTGGTATTATATTTTTTTTCAATGGGTTTATCATGATTTTAACCATCTTGTTATCTTCTTTTTCACGTGATTAAAAAGAAAAAAGGCTTTCATTAATAGTTCGTAATTCTGTTACCATACTGGAATAAGGAAACGAGTGGTGACCAAGCAATAAGGTTTCCAGTCGGGACGAGGATCTCTTGAGGCTTATAAACACTTATAGGATATTAGGCTTTTGGGTGAGAGATATACAAAATTGGCAAGAGCAAGAGAGAAAAATATATTGTGAGAGTTAAGGAGAGATAAAAAAAAAAAAAAAATACTAATGAGTGTGTGCTTGGGGATTAATATTTTTATATCTCATTATATTTAATCAATATTATCATATGCAATTTAGCCTGATCATTGGTTGGTGGAGACATAATTAAGAGTCATCTTATTGGATTTTTTGTTTTGTTTTTTTGAAAAACCAGCACTTGCATATGCATAAGTACCTTTGCTTATGGACAATACCCACTTCTGCTTTAATTAATACACAAAATATCAAGGGAAAGAAACGTTTCGCAATAAGATAATATAAGAAACCTATTTTGGCTAATTTTAAACATATTGCTAGTCATTCGAAATTTCCTAGAATTCATTGTGTTCCGAAACAACTAATGGCA